>NC_090319.1:295555867-295870331 GCF_040869045.1 Eurosta solidaginis
TTTTTACACATAGCAATTATCAAAACTGATTTTTTTCTAACTGCAATTACACTTATTTTAATTGTAATGCCTGCATAAAATTATGTATATGTGATGTGTGCTTGAAGACATATTTATACACATGTGTATGTATGTATTTTCAAAGTGTGAAGTAGGCTTGGATGTAAATTGCAATTAAAGTCGTCGTCTGTCATCAAGAATATAACTAACTAACTAACTAGAGCAATCACAGTGCGCTATATTAACTTAGCAGAAACGTTTGTCTTATTGTTTTGTGGTAAAGCATTTGAATTTTATTAGACACGCGATTGTTTTAAGTGTTTTGTGAGAGTTTCTCACGCTCGCCTACATATAATATATATGTTTGTATTAATCGTTGTAAATACATTTGATGATATACATATGTATGTGCGCACATTAGTGTGATCCATAATGATTTTATTACTTTATTTGCAAAACATTGGAGGGCAATTGTAACAAGCCGGAAAGGTTTCTACACTGAATGAGAGACATAGACCGAAGTAGTTAAACAATCAAAGTCGCTTTGTATTCTTTGGTCACGTTTCTGTTCTATTCATTTTAAATTTGCAATATTTTAATGGCATTTAAATGTGTATAACAACGCTGCAGCGAAAATGGGAGACAGTTACGCAAAACACCAATTTCGCGCTACATGTTTAATGATTACCTCCGAACTGGTGCGAATCGGATGCAGAGCGGTACGGTTGGTAGCCACACTTGTACCAATAGCGCTTAAGCCTGAGCTACATACATGAATTTTAATTATCTTTTGGGGTATAGATCAAAACTGTTACGCCTCTATTTTATTCGATAACACTACAAGTTCGCCTTCTATCTCTTTTAAATGCTTTCAACCGGCGAACTTAACACGGCGATGTCCTAGGCGGTCACAACTGTTTCGGCTGCATTACCTTTTCTACAGTTGCGAACTAGATAAAAGTCGGCAGTCTCGATATAGTTAATTTATTTTCACTATTTTGATATTTCTAATGAAAACTCTGCAGTTTAAATCTATTTCCGATATTCTACATGTTGGTCATTGTACCAGTTTATTTCTATTTTGTCATATTTGTGTTAAATATAAAAATTTGAAAACTTAAACTGTCGATTTTTGTATCGGAGAAAATTTAGCTACTATCAAACTAGTATTTGAAGTGGTCATAACGTCCATTGACCTTATGTGCTTTGAGCTCATGTCACTCCACCCACCATCAAATTATTGCATTGTCATGGGTCCTTCGTACGTGTGAAAAGTTTCAATTAACCTTACGGCCACTGCAATTGAGGTCAATTTACCTTATTTTTGTTGATCTTATGTCACATTTTATTGTATTGTCTTCGGTCCTTAATGCGTGTGAAAAGTTTCAATTAAATTGATGGTCATTTGAAGTGATCATAAGGTCAATTGACTTTACGTCCCATGAGCTTATGTCACCCCATCAACAAATAACACCCCCAAGCTTGATCCTGGAAACCAATGCTTTGTTAAATTTTCACTTTTTGTGTTGACAGTTGTGTTTTTTTATATGTACGTACATAAGCACTTAAACTTTATATGGACAGCTGTATAACTTTATCTGCACTAATGAAATTTTTGCGCATAAAATTAGTACTGCTAAATTTCAGTATGCATTATACTCAGTTGCAACAGAACGATTATACCTCTACACTATTCTCCACTTCTATGACCGAAAGTGTGTGTGTTCACTATTCATCACATACGATTCAGATATAGGTTAAACCAGGTGCGGTTCCAGCAGCACTTCTAGGGAGGGGAAAATTGTTTTTAAATATATATAGTGATAACGTAAAATAGTAGACCAAGGAAGAAAAATTTAAAATTAGTAAAAATCCGTTTTGTGATAAGAAACTACTATGTAGATTAGTGTTATATACCCTATACATGATACAATTGTTGAAAAAAATAAAATCATAAAACAAAACGATGTGGTCCTATTTTCGCAAATCTGTCAATGACATTCTCAGGTGTGACTTCTATGTCGAAATGCGTATGTAGTAGTGCCCAACCCATCAATCTTTCTTGTTCTATAGTAGTTCTGAGCCATGTTTTCAAACGGCGAAGGGTGGAAAAAGAGCGTGCAGAGCTCGCGTTTGTCACAGGAAATGTGCAGAATATGCGAAGAAAAACGTGAATTATTGGGTATATATCGATATCGCATTGCTTTAACGTTTCCCATGCAGAGGTCGGCAACTTATTTTTTTTCAAACTTTTGCTGCAGCTGCCAATGAATTTACGAATTCCATTGCGTTTAATTATACTCAGTTGAGCAGAGCTCACAGAGTATATTAACTTTGATTGGATAACGGTTGGTTGTACAGTAGGGCGGGTCGATTTAAAAATCGCTCATTTCTCTGTGAAAATTGTATTCTAGGGATCAAAATAAGAAACTTTTCCGAAGGAACCATACCTCTAAAACGAATTCTGATGTCCCCCCCTTTGGGTCGAACTTTAGGGTAGGGGCAAACAACACAAGCAATTTTACGATCTGCAATTGTGTCACAGTGATACCTTCATTTTTTTAAATGGTTGAATAAAAAACCCACACAACTATGTTTACGACATGCAAATGCATCACAGTGATGCCTTGGTTTTAAAAGGGGGCTGTAAAAACGCTAATTTCTAATAATTTTTTTTAATTTCTTTTCTATTACTAAGTTAAATTCATTTTTTCATTTACATATGTTCTGACTAAATAAACTTCTAAAGAGAAAAATAAACTCCAAAAAGAAAAAACATAGGCATTTCAAAGTGCGATTTTTCAAAATTTGCCCCTACGACCCAAAGGAGGGGACATCAGAATTCGTTTTAGAGGTATGGTTCCTTCGGCAAATTTTCTTATTTTGATCCCTAGAATATGATTTTCACAGAGCAATGGGCGATTTTTTTGCCTCACCACAAATCGACCCGGCCTATTGTACAGGTATAAAGGAATCGAGAGAGATATAGACTTCCATATATCAAAATCATCAGGATCGAAAAAAAATTGGATTGAGACATGTCCGTCCGTCCGTCCGTCCGTTAACACGATCACTTGGGTATCTTGATGAAATTTGGTATGTAGGTTCCTGAGCACTCATCTCAGATCGCTATTTAAAATGAACGATATCGGACCATAACCACTCCCACTTTTTCGATATCGAAAATTTCGAAAAACCGAAAAAGTGCGATAATTCATTACCAAAGAGGATAAAGCGATGAAACTTGGTAGGTGAGTTGATCTTATGACGCAGAATAGAAAATTAGTAAAATTTTGGAAAATGGGCGTGGTACCGCCCACTTTTAAAAGGTAATTTAAAACTTTTGCAAGCTGTAATTTGGCAGTCGTTGAAGATATCATGATGACATTTGGCCGAAACGTTACAGCTATTACTATATGTATGCTTAATAAAAATTAGCAAAATCGGAGAGCAACCACGCCCACTGTTAAAAAAAAATTTTTTTTTAAGTCAAATTTTAACAAAAAAATTTTATATCTTTACAGTATATAAGTAAATTATGTCAACATTCAACTCCAGTAATGATATGGTGCAACAAAATACAAAAATAAAAGAAAATTTCAAAATGGGCGGGGCTCCGGCCTTTTTCATTTAATTTGTCTAGGATACTTTTAATGCCATAAGTCGAACAAAAATTTACCAATCCTTGTGAAATTTGGTAGGGGCTTAGATTCTAGAACGATAACTTATTTCTGTGAAAAAGGGCGAAATCGATTGAAGCCACGCCCAGTTTTTATACACAGTCGACCGTCTGTCCTTCCGCTCGGCCGATAACACGATAACTTGAGCAAAAATTGATATACCTTTTCTAAACTTAGTTCACGTACTTATCTGAACTTACTTTGTATTGGTATAAAAAATTGCCGAAATCCTACTATGACCACGCCCATTTTTTCGATATCGAAAATTACGAAAAATAAAAAAATTCCATAAATCTATACCAAATACGAAAAAAGGGATGAAACATGGTAATTGGATTGGTTTATTGACGCAAAATATAACTTTAGAAAAAAACTTTGTAAAATAGGTGTGACACCTACCTTATTAAGTAGAAGAAAATGAAAAAGTTCTGCAGGGTGAAATAAAAAACCATTGAAATCTTGGCAGGAATACTGTTCGTGGTATTACATATATAAATAAATTAGCGGTATCCAACAGATGGTTTTCTGGGTCACCTTGGTCCACATTTTGGTCGATATCTGGAAAACGCCTTCACATATACAACTACCACCACTCCCTTTTAAAACCCTCATTAATACTTTTAATTTGATAGCCATATCGTACAAACAAATTCTAGAGTCAGCCCTGGTCCACCTTTATGGCGATATCCTTAAATGGCGTCCACCTATAGAACTATGGCCCACTCCCTCATAAAATACTCTTTCTCCTTTACTTACTCCTTTCATTTGATACACATGTCATACAAACACATTCCAGGGTTACCCTCGGTTCATTTTCCTACATGGTTATTTTCCCTTATGTTGTCACCATAGCTCTCAACTGAGTATGTAATGTTCGGTTACACCCGAACTTAACCTTCCTTACTTGTTATTTATTTATTTAGCTTCTAGCCTCACAATCTCAATTTTAAACTACAATGAAATTCTGCACACTTTTGGATAAATTAGTATTTTAAGATTTTTAAGAGAAATTAAAATATTTTTTAATTCGATTTCCCCCAGTTCTCCCCCCCCCCCCCCTCCCCCCTGGAACACCGCATGGTTATACACTACGGCCAACAGAGGTGCGTGTCTCTGCTATTTAGTACAACTAGTTCTATAGCGCGTTATTTACCACTGCCGCTAGTATTCAATAATTGCCGCTAGATGGGTATCCTAAAGCTGACCTCAGAGTGGAAGCGGGAAGCGTTGCTATAAAATGAATATAAAAAGCTATGAAAACTACTTCTTACGGAAAATTTTAAAAGATGGCTGAATGCCAGAAACGTTTGATACTTGTAAAATATATGAAAATAAAAATTACTTTTCTCCTAGCATAGTTTATAGCGAACACTCTATCGTCAGCCTAAACATTATCTAAGTGATGATAAGCGTTTTATTTTACCCGCAAATGTAGATGTATATACATGTCAAAAAAAAAACACGGCACATATTGTTACTAAGTTGTCAGCTTAGATTAGAGCAATTCTGGAAACGAGTACCAATTCGACACTTCTCGTTCGATATGGTAAATAATTTGATTTAACTTACCACCTTCGTCTCACCAGCTTGCGCTTCTGGCAGATATTATAAAATAAAAAAACTTAGTCGCCAAAAAATGTATGGATATAAAAACAGATCAAGTCCTTTTTTTTCATAACGCCACTTAAAGCATCATGAAAAAATGATCGTTTCCTTATTAAATTTGCCATTTTACAACACCGTCACCACCACAATCAAGTTAATCACATTTTCCATTATCATTTGTGTCACCTTTCACCGCACAATGAGGCAAGGCAAGAATGGCATAAAAGCAGCAACAAACAGCGTAGAAACAATATAATATATCATGAAATGATAGTAATTGGAATGGATAGAATAGCTATCCAAGCACACAGCCACTCGAAAAGTCATTTATTTCATACAACGTTGCGACACTGACAGTTAGTATAAAATGGAATGTACTCAGTACCACTTTAGTGCTCAGCAAACTCAAGCCTAAGTAAGCTGATCTTGTAAGTTTTATAACGATATTTTCAAAAAATACATTTTCAAGTTTAGTTACATTGCTGCGAAAATCAATATTGAAAGGAATTGAACTAATGAGAATGGTCAAAGGAGTTGTCTTTCTTTTAAGAACCACTTTACTTAATCAAGGTCAGCCGACTTTAAAGCACTCAGGAAGGAAGCAGAATCCTCCAGCCGACATTGGTGACATACGTAAAGCAACATACCAACAATCTATCGTTACATCAGCCTTCTTACTATCGCGTATAAGGTATAAGCATTTGTCTAGCATATGGTGCAAAAGTTTGCAGCCCGTCGTGAAGAGGCGGATTGGACCTTATCAGTGCGGCTTAAGATGTGGTAGATCTATCATCTATCAAATTTTAGCTTCGTGGCCTAAACGGTCACGGTGTTACTTCAAAGTGGAAAAAGAAGCGGAAAAGATAATGCGGAACGAGGACAAAACGAAATACCTGCTTTCAACACCCAAAGACTCGGTGCATTTGCGTATTGAAACCAGCATGTCAACAATGCCAGCCAAGAAATCCAAAGGCGAATTATTGAACTGAGTAGCCAGTTGAAAAGTAAAGACCCTGTCTCGTCAAATAAAAATCAAGCTCTAAAAGTCAGTTATACTACCTGTCCTGTAATATGGAAAATCCCTTTGAAAAATTTATGAATCTCTCTCTGTGCTATGGCGCCGACGATTATCGAAGAAGATTTAACGATGTGCACAGCCTTATGCAGACATGGACATAGTTCGACGAACGAAGACCCAAGGTTTGCATAGGCTAGGTCATGTTTTGCGAATGGACGAAGATGCTCCGGCCCACGAGATATTCTTGTCGGAAGGATCTAGTATTCTTCACTGCGATCTAGGATCCTTTGAAATCAAAACTTGACACCATTTCAACGGCCAAAAGCATTTAAACAGTTAAGCGCCCAAATAAGTAAGGAAGGGAAGAAAGAATTGTAAATCTGATATGTTTACTGGGGTAAGTACAATTTTTTGAATTCATTGTGCCAAATTTCATGCAATATCACGTTGCCACTTGGGGCTTTAACGCGATACAAATAAATGCATGCCAACACCTTCATGCTAAGCACTTCTAATTGAAATTGTTTTTATCTTATGTTGAGTTTTTTATACCTTCTTTCGTTGTGTGTGTTCTGTATCAAAAATATATTTATTTTATATAGATTCCATGGATATAAATGTTGATTGTCAATTTTGGCTATTTCTGTAACATTTTCATCAACCAGGCCCTGGCTATTTGGACATCGCCTCATCAGCCCCCGATTCCACGAGCAAGTAATAAATACTTGGAGCGAGTCACCTCCTAGGAGATTTTGGCCGAGCTTCTCTTCCAATTTGTGTCGTGCGCCTTTGAATTTTCCCTACGAATTTGCGGCACCGACCGGCACCTGCAAGGCTCTAAGGAATATTGCCTTATCATTACTTTAGATGTGAAAAATGCCTTCAACACTGCCAATTGGGCAAAAATTCTAGTCACGCTGGACCAGATAGGCATATCCCTTTACCTGCGTAGGATCATACGCAGCTACTTTGAAGGTAGAGTGCTGGAATACGAAACGGCTGCTGGAGTAGAAAAGCTTCACGTCACAGGCGGTGTTCCTCAAGGCTCCGTGCTCGGTCCACTGCTTTGGAACATTATGTACGACGGAGTATTGCGCCTCAAGGTACCCAATGGGGTGAAAATTATCGCCTTCGCGGACGATATCGCGTTGGTAATCACGGCCAAGCACCTGGGCGAAATATGCGCCAAATCTAATACAAGCATAGCGATGGTTCAATCGTGGCTTACGAAAAATGGACTGCAGCTGGCGGAACAAAAAACAGAGGCTGTACTCATATCAAGTAGGAAACGGGTGGAGCAGGTCACTATAAGAATCGGCCGCCATGACATCGACACGCTGCCTGCAATAAAATACTTGGGGGTTGTGATAGACAGGAGGTTGTCATTCAAAACCCACTTAGAGTATGCCAATGGAAAGGTAGCAAAAACCGTAGCAGCATTATCTAGGATAAAGATAAATGCAAGAGGACCAAAGCAACGATGGCGTCAACTTCTGGCTGGCGTTGTATAAAGCCAAATACTTTACGGGGCTCCTGTTTGGCATCAGGCCACGGACTATAAATCATACTTCCGCGGGGTAAAGTCGACTTACCGTATGTGTGCACTACGCTCGCAGCTCAGGTGGAATGCCTCAACAAATAGACGCTGGACACACCGATGTATTCCAGATATTAATATATGGATATCTAGAAAGCACGGCGAGGTAGATTTCTACCTCACACAGTTTCTTAGTAGTCACGGATGCTTTAAGGAATACTTGCACAGATTCAATCACGAGCCTAACAACATATGCGATCACTGTGGTGGCGATACGGTAGAAGATGTTTACCATGTATTTTTCCTGTCCTAGGTTCTATAGCTCGAGATGCAAACTGTGCATAATATTTGGAGAGGATTACACTCCTGAAACAATTGTTGGATGCATGCTACAAAGCAAAGTAAAATGGTCCGCGGCATGCGATGTAATAGCGGAGATAATGAAGTGTCTACGAAGTGGGTAAATGGAACTCAGACGGTAGGAGGTTTAGTGCGGTTAAAGTCCCACACTGACTATGAGGCTTTCGATGCTTCCTCGTAAAAAAAAATAAATAAATCACTGAGAAGCTTTTCGTGGCAGAAATACACTCGAGCTGTTTGCCAAATCAATTAAGAGGGGCGACGCCGATTAGAAAACCTTTTTCTAATTGAAAAAACTTGTTTCCAAATTTTTGATGTTTCTTTGCCAAGGATTGAGCCCAGGACCATCGGTGTGGTAGGTGCGGCACACAACCACCGGTCGCCGAGTAATATTGCCATCAGTTTACCACTCGCCGTTTCACCATCCACCGGCCGACCCTCAACCCTTCACTTAAAACAACTTTTCGTCATCAACCGTCTAGCGGTTCATCAAGTTGCCACTTCGGCACCAGCCAACCACTTATTCTTCCACCATTGACCTTCCAAGGTTCATCTATTAATTGGCATTGGAAGAAAGTAGGAGATAGAGAACACAATTTAAACCGACCATCGGGATGGCGCAGCTGCCAGTACCTTATAAACTATGAGTTTGAAAATCAAGCAATTACACGTAAATATATCCATACCTAAACTGAATGACGGATGCCGGTGCGTGTGCGTAACATTTTTTTGTATTATTTGGTATAAAAGTAAATAAAGCTAAATAAATGTCATGTGGCGACACATTACATGCAGGACATACATTGTGTATTTCGGAGTTGATTCTGGAGAGTTAAGAGTTTACCAAGCTCGCGTGTCCCTGGAAAATCTACTTTCGTATACTGGGAGTTTCGGGGTTTGCCTGACAACTATCAACATAAGATTTCGCCGCCTCTTTGGAGATGAGGCTGAGAGCCCGTTTATGAAGCTTTTGTTCAAACGGCTGAATTCTTCTGTGGAAAAAGGATCATTGAAAGGGCATTCAAGCATGGCGCATCTATACTGTTTTTTTTTTTGCCATAAATTATGCAAGCAAAAGGAGATATACTCTTGGCATGTGTATGCTAATTATGTTATGCATTTGTAAATATATAACTTCCTGTAATTACTTATGCACTCCGCGCACATTTCGATGGGACACACATGTTCAAGCGCCCGCCCGCTCATCACACAAAAGTGAGGCGTCCAACTACAGCGCAATTGCATACATTACTGTCCATCATTTGGCATAAGCTTCTCAAGAATTTACATGTTTACCTTATTGTAGTCTTAAAGAGTAGATAATCCAGTTTCATGGTATACATGTTCAATACTCTTGGAATTTGTATGCGAAACATGTCGTTAAACAATTATTCTACTGGAATGCGAGGAATTCAATTAAATTCATATTTTTGTTTCCTTATTAGTATAGAATTGTTTTATGTATGAAGGCACGTTGATTAGTTTGCTTTTGTAGTTATGTCCTAAGTATGGAACGGTACTGACAAAAATTAGGAATTGTTGCATGGTAGTAGAAACACCTTCTTCATATGTATATTCATATTGTGAAGAAGTTGATGATTTCGCTTATTGTTGTCGATTCATTTCATTGATAGATTTTAAAACTTACACTTACATAATCAAGACCCAGTTTAAGAATAATTAGCTTTATCCACATTTAATTGTAAAATTAAAATTTCATATTTTAGTGTATTTTACCCAAGTTTACTTATGAGTTGCATCATCTCTTCATGGTACATACAAGCGTCTGCACCTTTCTGGTTCTAGTTCAATATATTCTATTGTTTTCCATTCACTACGCTACTAAAAACCTCAGGTCCCCTTAGCGTGGTATGCTATATGGGGGAATATGGAATGTAAGCGGAAGTGTAGTCACTATAGTGTAACATAATGTAGGAAAACCGGAGTGTGTGTTAACAATTTGTTATCGTGGTGTTAGCAGTTTGTTATCAATGACATATCGGTTTGTTATCTACGGGTTATGGCCGTGTTATCCATTTCTTAGCGACCAGTTATCGGTTTGTTAGAAGTGTGATTTCGACGAGGTATGGATGAACTATCAAAGTGGTATAAACTTCCTATCGATAACAAAGGTTATAAATGATATACCGATATTTTATTGGCGGGTTATTGTTTTGCTATCGAAAACTATCCATCTATTATCAAAAAGTTATCGGCGTGTTAAAAAATTCTTTGGGAAATCTATTGGTTTGTTATCGATTTGGCATCAAACGCGATCGATTTGTTATCAAAAATTTACAGATAATTGCTTTTTCGATATGTTATCAAAAATTTAGCGATTTATTATAGGAGTGTTGCAAAATTATCGATATTTAATCAAAAAAGTTTCGATGTATAATCGATATATCTAAAACTTATCGATTTGTTATCAAAAAGCTATGGATTTGATATGGAAGTTATTGATTTCTTACCAATTTTTTATCGGCGTGATATTAAAAAGTTAAAGATTTATTGCTTTTTAAATGTGTCGATTTTTAATCGATATGTTAACAAAAAACTATCGAGTTACTACCGTGATATCGATTTGCTAGTGACGATTCATCGGTTTGTTAGAAAACAGAATCCGATAAAACTTCACTACAAAATTTACACATCTGTAACCAGTTGATAAAAAGCCAATAAGAATCCAGTAAGGATCCGATGACTGACTATAGGCTTATAGGCTGACAGTCAAACAATAACTTATAGGTTTGGGTTATTACGGAGAAGAAGCTGAGAAAACGTCTCAAAAAGCTCGAAATTATTTGATTCCGGTAAGGTTACCTCTGTTGGACGTACACCTGTATATTTACCGTAAGATATTAGTTAGTTGAAACTATCTTTTGGGACACTCTACACTCTCTTTCAGTAATTAATTAAGGATGCTGTCCGAAATGAGCCACTTAAATGGGGTTACACTGAAATGTGTCCCCACATGACATCAACCATCTCTTTAATTGTAATGTGGAACCAACGCCTCTAACACCCCTCTCATTATGGTTCACCCCTGTTGAAACAGCAAGTTTCCTTGGACTCGCGTTAGAGGATTTTGATGACAATTTGTGATCGGTCGCACCTATTGGATGGGGCGAAGCACTGCTACAACAACAACAAATGAGCTATTTGAAGGGGCTAATAACATATACCATATGTCAGAAACGGATTGAAATATTCCCTGTAACGGAGTTTATTACAAGACACACTCTTACAGAACTTTTTTTCAAAAAGCTATCGCCAGTTTCAGCGGTGCAGGCATTCCAAAATCGGGCGTTGTGAAAAAATATATATTGGGATACGATGTTCTCTAAGCGAAAATCTATATATGTAGGATGCCACGCCGGCAACTTCATTCTCTTAAGTTCTAATAAAATTTCAGTCTACATGTGTACATAACTTTGATAGGCTAATTAAAAGGGACGCGCTTGCCACAACACAGAATGTCAGATATTGTTTGTAGGACAAATGACTAAACATCACGAAATGATAATACGAGTAGCTGCCAAAAGCAATATGAGTCATAGCTGCTTGTAAAAACTTTGAAATCTTATATCAAATGTCAGACGTTCATTTATGTGGCTATCTATATAAGCTAGTAGGAGGTAAAGTATCTTAAATGTTAAATTAGACAGCCAATTTTTGGCAATGTCCACTTAGCAGCCACCAGCGAATCAAGGCAATGGAGGTTTTTGTATAAGTTCAAAGTAGGTGATTGTGTAATATAAAACCTTCAATCAGTTTGTGACAATTTCTTGCTAATATTTCTTGTACAATGGTAAAAAGAGATACTGAAATATAAAAATAATCGCACAGCCATATCGCAGGTTTATTTTTATGGAGCACAGTCATACGTCATTAAAAGTAATTTGTTTGCTGCACAAGCAATCGTGACAGTTCACTGCAAAGTCATTTTTAAATCACATAGTTTAAGACACAATTATCGTAATAATAGGAGTCGAACGAACAACTTTATGAAATTAGCATATTTGAGCTTTTATTGAAAAAAAGGTAAATATAAATATGAAATGTAACTTAGTAACGATTCCAAAATAACGAGTTGTGGTGTTGTAAAATAGTCGCCTGCAATGGATTTAAACTATAGCGTCGTTTTTCTTTCGTGGTATAAGTTTATTACATTTAGAATTTGGTTACTACCAACAACTTGGTTGGTGTGCTTTAATATTGACTTAAGAATCTATTTTTACCAGAAATCACAAATAACAGCTCCCACAACCGATATTGACGTATTAAAAAAGAGAAAAGATAAGAAAAGAAAAGAAAAGAAAAGAAAAGAAAAGAAAAGAAAAGAAAAGAAAAGAAAAGAAAAGAAAAGAAAAGAAAAGAAAAGGAAAAAAGAATTGTTGTTAACGATGACATGTCGGCACACCGTTAATACGAAACCATTCTCATGCAGATAACAAGACGAAATTAATAATAGCGCGATAATTTTCTGTAGGTTAGGTTAGGTTGGACTAGTCGGTCCATGAGGACATTACATACGACTGAATGAGTCCGCAGTGTTACCAGAAGTATGTTTAACGACCAAACTGAAAAAACTAGAAGCTTTCTAGGGCCTATGCCTCTTGCTGCTTCTAAATCTGACAGCCGTATCACTCCTTGTGACTGAAGCCTTAGTATGGCAAGTGCAGCACACGAGCACAAAACGAGTACTTCCTACGTCTGCTTTTACTGAACAAGCCTAATTTGAAGACATGCGACGTCAGAAGGCAGTGTTCAGTCAGAATATTCGTCATGAGTCTAGAGTCCTCAATTTTTTAATGACAGTATTAACTTTGTTAGTCTAAGGTTGTAAGACCTGCACATGATCTTCGACACTTTGCAACCCGACGCTTGGTTCTACGCCATTCCGGCATCGTCGATCATGTGCACCTCTCGCCTTCTCTTAATCTCGCTCAATACTTTTCCGTAGTCGTAATTTAATATTTTCGAACAATGTTAAAATGATTCCAAAATATAAATGATCACAGCAATATCCGAAATAGTGCCTAAAACAATCGCAAAAATCTCCAAAACAATCCCTCACTGATTCCAACAGTATTACAAAAAAGTCTAGAAATTAACCCAAATGGATCCCTAAACCGTCCAGAAGTGACTTCAAATTCGTCGTGTAGATAGTCTTCGCATGACGTAAAATATTGACATCCGGGAAGAATTATGATCTTTTCATTTAAATTATGAGGAATGAAATTTATGAGGGTCCTGATAAGTACACAATATTAAGTTTCATTATCTAAATTCTAACAGAGCAGACGAGAGATTTTCCATTCTCGAAACCTATTTCGTTCGCACTTTAGGCAATAAGTCACACTCAGGGATCTCAGTGATGATGTGAAACATTTGAATATAAGAACTTATCACTGTGAAAAACCGAAAAAATTTAAAAATAAAAGTATCTTACTAAGAAAACCCTTTTTTGTTCTTTGAAATCACTTGTTATCCGTGGCAAACCTAATCGTTTTTCTGGTTATTCGTTTAAGCCAATCTCTGATTTTTATATGTTCGTGCAATATGAAAAAAGTTAAATATATGGCGCCACCGTTGATTTTGATAATCAAAGGTACATACTAAGAAGGACAGCAAAGATCTTAAGAGGCTCACAAGTCCTTCACGAATGGACGCAACTTGTAGGTATAAAAACATTGAAAAACTGATTGAAGATCGCTAAAAGCTAGGGAGATTATTTTTTTGGATTATTTAAATCCCTTTTTCAAACCCCCTAATTACTTTTCAAACTTACGACTAATTATGCTTCAGACCATTTTATAAATCAGTTAAACGCACTAAGTCACTCATGAAAAGGTAATTTAATAGTTTATTGTTATAGTCTGAATTAATGACTTGACATCAACATTTTCTGTGAAATACGAGTTCTTTGTATCATATCCCAAAGGAGTAATAAAGTCAAGGACCTGAAATTAAATAATTATAATTGCATTGCGAATCAATGAGCTATAAATTTAAATACATACTACAAATGTACTAGCATATGTAAATACAGCCGCGCACAGAAAAAATGCAGTGGCAATTTTTATCAAATTTCGTAAATAAACTTCTTTTTTGTTTATTTTCGATATTTTAAGAAAAAACTTCAATACATTTTGTAACTGAAACTGGGCAACCAAATCTCAAAAAAATCGATAGTTCGAGAAAATGTTTCAAAAATTTCTAACACTTTATTTGGATTTCTCCGATTTTTTTTAAAGTATGCAGTTTTGTAGCCCAATCAATTTAAGGTCGGGTTTTTAGTGCGAGTTAAAACTCTAGTTAAAGTTGATTAGAGTTTAACCTTGCTTTGTTCAATAACTTAAAAAAATTTCGAGAATGCTTTTGTGATTATTATCATAGATGCAGTTATAAAATTCATAGAAGTGTTTTCTTAAAATATCGAAAATAAAAAAGGAGAGTTTAATTGATAAAATTTTATAAAAATTTCCACTGCTATTTTTCTGATCGCTGCTGTTATAAGTATTTAAGTAATTTACGCCTTACATATTGCATACGATATGCATACAGTATCTATTAGTGATATATATTCAATAGGGTGGGTCAAATTTATTGTTGAAAAGGCACAGCCAGTTTCTGTATCTATGGGTTATACTGAAATGAATTTCGAGCCTCCCTAATTTTGTTAGAAAATATTTTTTTTTAGAAATTTTTATTATTATTTTTGTTAGAAAATTTTTTGGGCCATTTAAAAATTGAATTTGCAATATGGAAAAGTAAAATATTCGTCGCTAGAGGCCGTTTTCCTACTATTTTTCGAATTTTATCGCTTCTTCTTGGGGAAAATCGGCGAATATGTTGCAAAAAATTTACGAATATTTTACTTTTCCACATTGCAAATTCAATTTTTAAATAGACCAAAATATTTTCTAACAAAAATAATAATAAAAATTTCTAAAAAAAATATTTTCTAACAAAATTAGGTAGGCGCGAAACCTATGGTCCCATGGACAATATTACTCAGTATGACCCATAGATTCAGAAACTGGATATGAATCTGAAGTTTTTTTCCCATACAATTTGACCCGCCCTAATGTTCATATATTGTATCGATGCAACTCTAGAACAAATGTTTAGCGCATTAGGGCGGATCAATTTGTATACTGTAACTGAAGTTTTTTCAATATTGCTTTGAAGTGGCAGGAAACGCAGTCTAATGAAATGTAGCTGATAAAAATAAAGTTGAAGGAAACTTTCTATATATTTTCAGTCTTGACGTACAGCTCCGAATCAAGGACAGCGTTGAGAGAAGATGTGCTGACGGCCTATTGGGTATACGAGCGAAAAACTCTATGAAAGACTTATTTATACTATGATGCCAACGGCGTGTGTCGGAGGAAATTTCATGATGAACTGTAACATCTGACTGTAACATAATTGCATAATATGATCATGGGGTAATGAATAAAAACCCAGACTGCACATGATCAGGTCATGCGAATGGAGCAAGGCTCATTACCGCTGAGTTGGGAGAGGCAGGTGATGGAAGACTTGATTTTCCTTAGTGCTCCCAATTGTTGCAATATGAAATCGAATTGTGAGAAAGAGGAGCAGTTTTGGGGCTATTACCAAGTTATAATTAAAAAATCTGAAACTTATTGACCAAATTCAATAGTTAGTCCACATGGTCACACAACCCTAGTCGTCATTGGTGAAATTTCATAAAACGTGTATTATCGACAAATACTACTAAGGAGAAAATGAAAACTTGTATGGTAACTTCTTTCAAATTGGGCTAGTAGAATATGTGTTTATTCAAGTTTATTTATGCAACACTTTGTCTAAGAATTTTAGTTTTTTTGCTCGAAGGAATATTGAGAAAACAGTTTACGCTCCCTATTGTAGTATAGGCATAGATATTAGCTCAGGTGCTCTAAGTACGAAACAATTAAAAATTCAGTACAAATAGTTTGTGGGTTTGCAACTAAGTAGGTTTCATTGCCCTATGCAATTGCAATGTCTAAGAGGTCAATGTTCTATTGATCAATATAAAAATATATACTCGTACGTATGTAGATATGGTTGGCCTTATGAATGCGTGTAAGAGATATGAGACTGAGAAATACTCGCTTAAGGCAACTTAACAGCCCATATAAACACATTTATATACAAATCTATGTATTTTCATAAGTATTTTATTTGGTGCCACTTACATATGTATATGTAAACATATATACTGTACTTAGAAGTATTCCAAACCCTACAGTGAGTAGCACTGAAGGTGTAATCAACATTAAAAATTTATAGAGTGACTGTGCAGACTGGAAATGTTTGTTTGGTTTGCAAAATTTATGCACATTTAATTATGTATGCTTGAACATGTAATTTGTCTTTAAAAATGAAGGAAAATGAAATAAATTTAAAGAAAATTGGAGTTTATCTAAGTTTTATTGGTACATATCTTCGATAACTTTCGAAAGCAATCTTATCGATATTTTTTTAATATAATATCGATAGCTCTTCGATAACAAACCGTTTAAATTTTTTAAACCATCGATCACTTTTAAATTTCATTTACAGTAAACAGGTATCATAACCATCAGTATCAGTTATATAATACTATACTACCTTACTTATATATGTACATAAGGTTTTATATTTAAGCTAGGTTTCAATCGGTATTAAACGATACTAGTAAATGAAAGTAGGTATCGACACTTTTGATCCGATACCAAGAATATTTGAAGAGAATACTGTGGCGAAAATTAGCATTTCGGTTCATCACTATGCTGCTACTGAATGAATGCACAACAACAATAATGCAAGCAGCCACACATTTGTACATGTAAACATCAAAGCTGACAGCGAAGAGAATATATAAGCTGTAAGTTTTAATTGATTGATGGAGCAGCTGATTTTTGTTGATATTTGAAAAGGACTTTTATATTGGTTGCGCGAGAGGCGCACGGGTCGTATAGCTAAATAACCAGGCATGAGATACAACTGTTCAAGAAGGAATGTTCGTGAAACGTCTAGACCTTAGGAGAAATGGGCGAGGGTGGTAACCAAGAGTATAAAAACAGCGCAAGCTGAGGAATCAGTAATAAGTTTAGTTTAAACGTGCTATTAATGAAGTATAATTGTAATTGTGAAGTACTACCCCCAAAGTAGTCTAAATAAAGACCGTTTTGTAATACTGAATATTTGAGTTATTTATTCGATAGTTCAGCGATTCGAACGATAGCAGAATTCCCAAAATTCATTACAATACTTTTGCACCGAGTACTGAGTAAATAAAAATAAATACAAGGCGAGTTAACCTCCGTAGAAATTTTTGGGAGAGCTTCTGTTCCAACCGACTCCGAACGTCCCTCGGAGTGTTTACCAAATCACTGCCAAGGAGCGACCCCGCTTAAATAAATTTATTCTTATTTGAAAAACCTGTTTCTAAATTTTTAATGTTGCTTTAACCGGGAATTGAACCCAGGATCTTCGGTGTGGTAGGCGGAGCACGCTAGCACCACACCATGGCAACCGCGTACTGAGTAGGTATCGGAAAAAAGTAGTTGCATCGAAACACGATTTATCGACAAATTTATTAACAGTCTAAGCACGTGGAACAATTTCACGCTTTAAAAAGTAACCCTGGCTACGAGATCCACAGTATTTCTCCGAATAACAGCTTTCTGCATGCATGTATGTTTATTGCCGGATTTACATAGAAGGAATTACGGCATTGCTTCGCCTGACAAGTGAGTTCAGTGTATTGCCGCAAATAAATCTTGCTTTACAAAGACTGTAAGGCGATGCAAAGAAATTGACATAATGTAGCTTTAGGCGGATTTACAGAACCGCTTGGGTCGCTTTGCTTTGTTTTTACACTTTATAACAATCAATGCTGCTTTCGTCGCTTTTAATCGACCAACAAGTTTTCGTAAAGCTTGCCCCGTTGCTTGGTTTTGACGCTTTTACTGCATCATAAGTTCAGAATATCTTAGCTTTAGCCTCTCTATACCTTTCACAAGCTTTGTACGGCCATACATTGAATTCATCCGCCAGGCGAAGTGTTCTGTGTAAATCCAGTCTAAGTCCGCCTTTATGGTGCTGTCAAAGTATCAAAGCGAAGCTAAGCTCCAAGAGTTCTATGTAAATCCGTTCTATGTGTGTTCAACAAAAGCATGAAAGACGAAAAATATATAAACCACATAACTACTTTCCATTGTTTTTCACAACTATCTCTTGATAGAAGTCAAATGTTTGCCTTCGGGCTATTATACCAAGGCCTACACGTGTCTTTTAATACTTGTCCGAAATTTTTGGACGTGTTCAGTAATTACAAAAAAAAGTACGGATATAAGTAAGAATCGATACTTTTTTCGATGTAACTTGCACACAAGTATGTATCAATACTTTCATGGTATCGTTTGAATCTAGGTTATAATAGCTATATGAGAATAATGTGGAAACAGAAAGGTTACAGAGTGGAGAGAAATATGTACGTAGCTTCCAACCTTCTCCATGACAAATAGTTTATGTCTATGACTAGACAAAAAGCTCCAAATCATCGTTATATCTAGCTATTTTGGTTAATAGAATTTCTCACAACAGCAGTAATAAAATTCGAGGGACATATGGTGTATACGAAAAACAGCCTAGTAGAGGGTTCATAAAAACTCTGCAACTGTTTGATAACAAATAGATAACCTTTCTATAGAAAAAAAATAGCCATACCGATAATCAATTTGTAATGATCTGATAAGAAATCGATAACTCGTCCATAAAAAATCGATAAATTTCCTTTTCTTATTTCGCTCAT
This sequence comes from Eurosta solidaginis, assembly GCF_040869045.1. NCBI lineage: Eukaryota > Metazoa > Arthropoda > Insecta > Diptera > Tephritidae > Eurosta > Eurosta solidaginis. Next base: position 295,574,884 of record NC_090319.1, read on the forward strand.
ATCAACTCAACCATGTACATTGGTCCCACATCAGTGACAACACTTTAAAAGTAACAAGTAAGGAAGGTTAAGTTCGGGTGTAACCGAACATTACATACTCAGTTGAGAGCTATGGTGACAACATAAGGGAAAATAACCATGTAGAAAAATGAACTAAGGGAAACCCTGGAATTTGTTTGTATGACATGTGTATCAAATGAAAGGCATTAAAGACTATTTTATGAGGGAGTGGGCCATAGTTCTATAGGTGGACGCCATTTAGGGATATAGCCATAAAGGTGGATCAGGGTTGACTCTAGAATGCGTTTGTACGATATGGGTATCAAATGAAAGGTGTTAATGAGTATTTTAAAAGGGAGTAATCCTTAGTTCCATAGGTGGACGCCGTTTCGAGATATCGCCATAAAGGTGGACCAGGGGTGACCCTAGAATTTGTTTGTTCAATATGGGTATCGAAAGAAAGGTGTTAATAAGTATTTTAAAAGGGAGTAATCCTTAGTTCAATAGGTGGACGCCGTTTCGAGATATCGCCATAAAGGTGGACCAGGGGTGACCCTAGAATTTGTTTGTTCAATATGGGTATCAAAAGAAAGGTGTTAATAAGTATTTTAAAAGGGAGTAATCCTTAGTCCCATATGTGGACGCCGTTTCGAGATATCGCCATAAAGGTGGACCAGGGGTGACCCTAGAATTTGTTTGTACAATATGGGCATCAAACGAAAGGTATTAATGAGTATTTTAAAAGGGAGGGGGCCTTAGTTCTATGGGTGGACGCCGTTTCGAAATATCGCCATAAAGGTGGACCAGGGGTGACTCTAGAATGTGTTTGTACGATATGGGTATCAAATTAAAGGTATTAATGAGGGTTTTAAAAGGGAGTAATCCTTAGTTCCATAGGTGGAGGCCGTTTCGAGATATCGTCATAAAGGTGGGCCAGGGGTGACTCTAGAATTCGTTTGTGCAATATGGGTATCAAACGAAAGGAGTTAATGAGTATTTTAAAAGGGAGTGGGCCTTAGTTCTATAGGTGTTCGCCTTTTCGAGATATCGCCATAAAGGTGGACCAGGGGTGACTCTAGACTTTTTTAGTACAATATGGGTATCAAATGAAAGGTGTTAATGAGTATTTTTAAAAAGGAGTGGGCCTTCGTTCTATAGGTGTTCGCCTTTTCGAGATATCGCCATAAAGGTGGAACAGGGGTGACTTTAGAATATGTTTGTACGATATGGGTATCAAATTAAAGGTGTTAATGAGTATTTTAAAAGGGAGTAATCCTTAGTTCCATAGGTGGACGCCGTTTCGAGATATCGCCATAAAGGTGGGCCAGGGGTGACTCTAGAATTCGTTTGTGCAATATGGGTAAAGGAGTTAATGAGTATTTAAAAAGGGAGTGGGCCTTAGTTCTATAGGTGGACGCCTTTTCGAGATATCGTCATAAAGGTAGACCAGGGGTGACTCTAGAATGAGTTTGTACGTTATGGGTATCAAATTAAAGGTATTAATGAGAGTTTTAAAAGGGAGTGGTGGTAGTTGTATATGTGAAGGCGTTTTCCAGATATCGACCAAAATGTGGACCAGGGTGACCCAGAACATCATCTGTTGGATACCGCTAATTTATTTATATATGTAATACCTGCCAAGATTTTAAGGGTTTTTTATTTCGCCCTGCAGAACTTTTTCCTTTTCTTCTACTTAATATGGTAGGTGTCACAACCATTTTATAAAGTTTTTTCTAAAGTTATATTTCGCTTCAATAAAACAATCCAATTACCTTACCATGTTTCATCCCTTTTTTCGTATTTGGTATAGAATTATGGAATTTTTTTCATTTTTCGTAATTTTCGATATCGAAAAAGTGGGCGTGGTCATAGTCGGATTTCGTTCATTTTTCATACCAAGATAAAGTGAGTTCAAGTAAGCACGTGAACTAAGTTCATTAAAGATATGTCGATTTTTGCTCAAGTTATCGTGTTAACGGCCATGCGGAAGGACAGACGGACGACTGTGTATAAAAACTGGGCGTGGCATCAACCGATTTCGCCCATTTTCACAGAAAAGAGTTAACGTCATAAAATCTATGCACCTACCAAATTTCAAAAGGATTGGTTGATTTTTGTTCGACTTATGGCGTTAAAGTATCCTAGACAAATTAAATGAAAAAGGGCGGAGCCACTCCCATTTTGAAATTTTCTTCTATTTTTGTATTTTGTTGCACTATATCATTACTGGAGTTGAATATTGACATAATTTACTTATATACTGTAAAGATATTCAGACCAATTCTAAATATTCTCGCGGAATTTTGTTCTCGCGGATTTTTTTATTCCCGCGGAAAAATTCCTCCAATTCTTTTCTCCTAGGGAGAAGAATAATTGGGGAATAGGAATTTCGAATTTTCGAAGTCAGCTGTTTTGTGAATTGAAATTTCGTTGCGCATTTCTTATTTCGTTTAAAAAATTGAAAAGTTTAATTATTGTTGCAAATTTGTTTGAAATTAAGAAATAAAATATAAACAATGCACAGTATTGCATTTCATGTGTTATTCACTGAAATGAGTAATGAATTTGTGCCACAGCAACATCAACAGAGTAGCATAAGAAGAAGAAGACGGCGGGATAACACAAATCCACTGGAGTTGCCTGCTTTCATTCAGCAAAGCAATTTTCTGGCGGCCAGGTCGAGTTGAGTACGCCTTTCGCTATATGCCAAAATCTATTTAAGCCTTCTTAAAAATCCTTGCGCAATTTCTGGATGGCTGCATCAAATATACCAAAAGCTCTTCTGTTGCTTATGATATATTTTCTACTTAAAATAAAGACTATTGTGGTTGTTGTTGTTGTATTAACAGTGAGAATATTGTGGTTGAATGTAATTACATATTTTAGCACAAATTTGTACAAATAAGTGTTCTGTCTTAAAATAACCATTTTCCTTTAACTATTTTGATACATTCCCTTTAATTTAACTAGTGAAAAAACTCCTATGAAATGGCAGAGAAATCTCCCTCTCCCTCACATTCATAATACCTACTTTTCTCCCATAACCGGTTTCCGCTTTTTCGAACATTGTTCAGAATAGGAGGAAAGGGAGAAGTGAAAAAACTCACAAGGAATTTTTATTTAGAATACGAGGAATGGGAGAAGGGAAAAAACCCGAACGGAATTTTCGTTTAGAATTGGGCTGATTAAATTTTTTGTTAAAATTTTACTTTAAAAAAAAATTTTTTTTAAAGTGGGCGTGGTCCTTCTCCGATTTTGCTAAATTTTATTAAGCGTACATATAGTAATAGGAGTAACGTTCCTGCCAAATTTCATCATGATATCTTCAACGACTGCCAAATTACAGCTTGCAAAAGTTTTAAATTACCTTCTTTTAAAAGTGGGCGGTGCCACGCCCATTGTCCAAAATTTTACTAATTTTCTATTCTGCGTCATAAGTTCAACTCATCTACCAAGTTTCGACGCTTTATCTCTCTTTTGTAATGAATTATCGCAATTTTTCGGTTTTTCAAAATTTTCGATATCGAAAAAGTGGGCGTGGTTATAGTCCGATATCGTTCATTTTAAATAGCGATCTGAGATGAGTGCTCAGGAACCTACATACCAAATTTCATCAAGATACCTCAAATTTACTCAAGTTATCGTGTTAACGGACGGACGGACGGACATGGCTCAATCAAATTTTTTTTCGATCCTGATTATTTTGATATATGGAAGTCTATATCTATCTCGATTCCTTTATATATGTACAACCAACCGTTATCCAATCAAACTTAATATACTCTGTGAGCTCTGCTCAACTGAGTATAAAAAACCACCAACTCGATGTAGCATTCACTACTACATACCAATATATCAATGGCAGTGGCAAAGCACTGAATATAATACATCTCTATGTCATTCAAATATATCACATGATATTGCGTCATTTAAGAACCCTAAAAATATCTTTATATTTATTTTAGACGCGTAGCCCTAGCAAAGATCACAATATCAACAACGCGATAAATCTCGCCATGCGATATTATTTTAGTTTTAGAGATATGCAACAAATTATATCAAAACAAATAAATAAGAAAATGCTACTTTTGTACATACGATACATATGCATGAGAGAAATGCCGAAGTATGCTGCAACTTTGCAACTGATTGGAATATCAACCTATCTCGGCAGCGACTTCGAAATCTCTTAAGCTCAGAGTTTTTTTCAAAAATGACATATTTCAGCATTCGGCTGAAGAATAGATATGTATATTAGAATTTTTTGGTTAACGGCCTAACCTCATCGCGTAGAATTTGATCGAATTCTAAAATATAGTGTTGATAATAAAAATCATGATATAAGGCGCTTTTGAAAATATTTCTGAGTTCGGGATTTTAATAAACAATTGTAAGTACAGGCACATTTCAAAAGTTTGAGATAGGGCATTTCTCTTTGCAAATACTAGCAGCTTTCTAGGATCTATGCGACTTACTGCTTATAGATCTAACGCCTGTATCAATCCTAACAGCTGAAGTCTTAGCCTGGCAAGCGCAAGGCACAAGAGCACAAAGCGTGCTCGATCCTTTTCTTCTCCTTCAAGCCACACTTCCTACTTTTGCTATCACTGCCCAAGCCTCATTTAAAGGCGTGTGACGCCCGAAGGTAGTGTCCAGTCAGAACACCCGTCATGAGTATACAGTCCTCTCTTTTTAATGTTAGAAGTAGCTTTGTTAGCCCAAGGTTGTAAGACCTACACATGATGTTCGACCCATCGCAGGCCCGCGCTTGGGTCCACGCCTTTCCCGTTTGGTCGATCATGTGCACATCTCGTCCAATCTAATTGAGACGTCTACGGAGCAAGCTTCGAGGGATGCGCTCTTTTTACCTGATTCAATAAAGATGTGTGCTTCTTCGTGTCCCGATTCTTTCTAGGGATTCCTTAAACTCGAAAACACTTTTAGATACTGTGCTATGCGAGATTATTTCATCGATGTACACATGTATCGCCTCGTCCGCCATTTGGGTACCCTTGTACCAACTATCCACCTCTATTGTGGATCTAAGCGCCCCTTCGAAGCGCAGATACGGAATCGACTAGTCAGTTCGTCCTGTAATTGATGACGCTATACGACTATGGCCGTATGGTCTGCGCTCAAGCTGCCCCAAGGCACTGAGCCTCGTTGCAATTGTTAACGCTATGTTCTTTGCCACCAGAATTCAGAATGGCATGCATTCCAGCCGTCGGAGTTTTTTAGGGCGTCCGTAATGCTAAGCATTGATAGTCTGCCGTAAATTTAAAAGACTTCTGAATTCTTACGACATTGACGTGTTATTAGCTGAGGGAAACCGGGGGTTCTTATTCGAATGCTGCTTAAACCTCCTGGTTACAGGTCTGCAGGTCTGCTAAGTTGGTTTGATAAATTTTTGCTTGATGTAGTTCTCTGATATGTAAGAATGTTGCATTAAAAGCGTACAATGTTATGGTCAATGCTCATTTGACGGTGTAAGCGAGTTGTTGTTTTGGCATTTTGCATTTGATTAAATATTTTAAAGCATTTTTGTGCCAAATAAAAACCCAAAATAAAATTAAGAACTGCAAAAAACAAAAAATACCGGGTGGACAGGTTTTTCGGCAACAACATTAGCGATGCAGTTAGATGACAACTGTTTTGCTTGAGTTTTTTTTTTTGATATTGTATTTATTTGGTAATACGATTATTTGTCGTATTTGTTCAGCATAGCCTCTAGTGAGTGCCAAGTTTACCATATGATCGACTCGTTGGTAAGCAAAAAAAAAACATTTAATTTCTGCAAAATCGGACTATGCGTCTTTAGAGGGTATATTTAGATTTAAAATGTTTGACACTTTTGAATTTATACGAAAATCATTTAGATAATGTAACCACAGGTGCCCCTAGCAGAGACTAAAGAAACTATTTATAAAATATGTCATGATATGACTCAAAGTTCAAACATGAGCCATACATGCTATAAACATCGGCATCAACTATTCCCGAGCGAAACGAAATACCGTTAGCGGAATTCAATGTTTTTTTATTACCTTGCTCAATAATATTTAAATTACATATGTGTTCCCCGAAAGAAAGCTTTGTGTATTATTAAATCGATTGCTGAGTGAAGGAGATCACCCTATCTCGGATGCCAGTTCCAAAACGCCATATCTCAGAAACGCCTTATATCAGGATTTGTTTTAAAAACGCTCTACCTGCAAATTTGATTGAAGAGTGTCCTACTTCAGATTTTTTTGGAAAATCCGGCTAGTTCAAGTCAAAATGTTTTGAATGAATCATCTGGTAGGGCGTTTTTGAAAAATGCATGTCATTGTGTATATATTTTTTGTTACTTTTACTATTATTAAGTTTACGACGATGTCATCCTTGCAATCTTGACTGCTAATACTTTTTGAAAAAAAAAATTATAATGGTATCATAAAGATGCCTTAAGTTGCTCTTTGGGAGAAAAATTTGGACAGATAAGACCACTGCTAAGACTTATTTTTTTAAATTAGAAATATACTTCCGTCCGTTTTAAATAAATAAATAAATATTGTGACGAATGTTAGCATCACTATCCTGTTAGTAAATAATCACAGCAACAACGAAAACAGCAAGCAGCCACACTAATGTACATGAACACATCAAAGAAAGCAGTCACACTTACACAGAAGGCGACGAAGAATATTTCACACGCATAACCAGCAGCTTAAAGATTAAAGATTATTCATCAGCTAAGAGCAGAAGTTGTTACTCACACATACACACACATATAGCTAAATAACCAAATATACTATACAACTGTTCAATGTTCGTGAAAAGTGAAGACCTTAGGAGAAATATACGAACTAGGCAACAGGAGTATAAAAGCAGCGCAAGCTGAAGAATAAATAATCAGTTTGATTTAAACACGCTAGTAGTGAATTAATTGTGAAGTACTACTCCCAAAGTAGTCTAAATGAAGACCATTTTGCAATACTGAATTTTTTAGTTATTTATTCGACAGTTCAGCGATTCGAACGTTAGCAGAAGGTAAAAAGGGCCGTTTAAGCTTGACGTATCCATATTCATATAAAACAGCTGATCCAACCAACCTCATGGAAATCAATATAATTGGTCAATGGTGCCATACCATAACGCCCTAGCCATAACCATACCATAGCCAACCAATTGGTTTTTGGTTTTTCGCCATAACCATAACCTAAAAATATTTGAGTTGGAGATTTATTAACTTTTTGTAGATTTCGTTTAGTGTTTTGGATATGTTTTGACTAATAGACATATTTTTTGTCGTATATGTTAGTCATTTTTTGCGTTTTCTTGATTTTTATGAAAATTTCAAGATTTTTAGGTTAAGGCACAAATAACTGATGCCAATTGATATGGATAAGTAAAAATATGGTTATGACTATCGCGTTATGACTATGTCAATTTTCCAGACCCTTAAAATAAGCGGAACTTCTCAAAATTCCTCACAATATCGATATTCTTACTTATGTAATGGCCATGATTTAACTATATGGGGTGGTCATGTCTACAGCAATACGTGTGTTCAGATTGTTAAAATATGCGTGTTGATTTCTTTATGTTGTGGAAAAATAAATGCGTTAAATTAGATGTATTCACTGATTAATAACTTAAAACGATATGAGAGTATTTTTTTATAAAAAATTTGCCAACACGGCAGTAACTAATTACATTTTGCGTTTGCCAACTCCTTTTCACAATCCATACGTCAGTGCAATGAAAAAGATAAAATCAGCCGTAAGGGGATAAAATAATTTTCATACTTCTGAATCTCAGGCGAATTTGCTTGGCTATAATATTTCTATGGCCCCATGCAATAACCACTTAAGTCGTCTTATGAAGAATTTGAGTTATTGGTGGTACGATGTTCGCGAATTATAGCTACATATTTGTGTCCAACCAGTATCCTTCTAGGTATACTAATAGAAAAGTTATTAGCAAGTGAATAATCGCCGAACTAATTTACATTTGCATAAGTAGCTTTTTTAAGAAGAATTGTAAACATTTGTTTGTATTGCATAATACGTCTATCTCGAGATAAGCGGTTATTGCGAACCAGGGGCGTAGCGACGGAGGGAGTGGGGGAAGTTTAAACCCCCCTTGCCTCCGGATCATTTGATTTTTTAGGTCATTACAATTCAAATATTTGATGTTTTATGTCTATGTTAATAAATAAAATAAAAAAAATGTAAGGCGCGATAACCTCCGAAGAGATCTAAGGCCGAGCTTCTCTTCCAATTTGCGTCGTGCTCCTCTTGATTTTTCCCTACAAATTGGCCGGACGGGACCTACATGTTTTATGCCGACTCCGAACGGCATCTGCAAGGCAGATGAGTTTTCACTGAGAGCTTTTCATGGCAGAAATACAATCGGAGCGCTTGCCAGACACTGCCGAGGGGCGACCCCGCTTAGAAAAATTTTCTTTTAATTGAAAAATCTTATTTCTAAAATTGTGATGTTGCTTTGCCCGGGAGTTGAACCCAGGGCATACGGTGTGATAGGCGGAGCACGCTACCATCACACCACGGTAGCCGCCATAAAGAAGTTTCCTTGTAAATTTGCCTAACGACCATCTACATACATATCAGAGAACAGCAAAAATCGAACACAACATCGTTCGGCAAAAACGGCAACATGATCGTGTTCAATGATCAAACTTCCTTAAACGAACATAATCGACATTGATTTAAAATCAACCAACTTATTGCATGCGTGAATATAATCAATTCAGGCGTTTGCTCGTTTGCCTAAACAGCGATTACATTCATCGGAATGAAAAGGCAAATATTTTTAACATTTAAATAATGTTAAATTTACAGCATTTTTTTGAAGTACACATTTCCTATTTTGAAATGTAATGCAAATTTGATATTATTTTCCATGTGGAAAACACATTATTATAACGCAATATCTACATTTTTTTGCATGTCAAAAACACATTTCAAAAATGTAAAATTCAAATTATTTGATAAATGAAAAATAATGTGTTTTTTACATTTTAAAATGTAAAAAACACATTATTGTTTTTTCCGTGTAGATATGACTTTTTTAAATTGAATTTTTTTTCTTTTCGATCAGTTTCTTTCTCTTGAATTTTATATACGTATACATTAGACCTCATGCATAGGATCAAAAAGCATGAATTCTACTTATTCCTGAAGTAGGTACTTCGGTTTTTTTTATCACTTTATCTATGATTAATATTACAGGAATGCGATTCTGTGGCTTTTCCCAATGTTCACATGTTGTTGAAAATCTTGTGTACGCTTCCAGTAACAACGGCAACGAACGAGAGATCTTTTCCAACTATTAGGCTGATTAAAAACTATTTGAGAAACACGATGAGTGAAAATCGATTGAATGACGTGCATCACTAAGCATCCACCGTGATCAAATTGTTACCGTTGATGAAGTTTTAGATGAAATGGCAAAGAAAAGCCGACGCATGCGCTTGAGTTTTTAATGGAACCTTTTTCATATCATATTCTAAATACACGTACTTTAATATTAAAGCTAAAGACAACATTTTTTTTATTTAACTGAAAAAACATTTTTTTCTGAATCCCGGACCTCTGTCTATAATAAGCGGTTATTGCACCCATTGCGTAACACGTTTGAGTTCTTAAGTCTACTTAAGTTTTTTTAGTACAATCAAATAGCACACATCCAATGTACTTATCACAAACTTTCATAGCAGATGTTTCGTTAAAAAAAATAAAAATGAATAAAAGAAACCTTTTCTTTCCCTGGATTTGATCTCACAACCTTCCGATCGAAAGCAAGTCACTTTACTTATTGGGAGGGCATTTAAAATAAGATGAGGAGCTTTAACTACGATGGTTGGAGTTGAAGTACTTCACCTGCTTATAATTTCTTTAATGTAAAAGTTACCTAAGTATGAACTCATTAGTAAATTACATTTAAAAGTGTTCTATTTGAGTAAAAAGTGCAGTGTTAACTGTTCTTAATTTGGCGAGATCCTTAAATTTCCGAAGAGATCTAAATAGTTATGTATATTTCAATACGCACTTCAATAAAAAATGGTTTCGCCGAGTTCGAAGTGTTTGCGTTTGATAATGATTGTCGCGAATCCATCCTGATTATCAATTGATAACCATGAAAATAATCAAATTAGTATCACTGAGTCAGAAATGGATCACAAAGAGTCGAAGAAACTATTTCGAGCACTGAAGAAGGTTCCTTCTCGCGCTAAAACTCCAAATTAAAAGGAATAGTGGTAAAAGTTACGTAAACTCCGAAAAAAATGGAGTAGTATGTGACACTAAAATATCACGTTCTCTCCACAAAAAAGTATTTCATAGCTATATGCACCTGGTTCTCACAATGAACGCGTTTTATTTATTGGAACAATATTGACGGCGAGAAATTGGCTAAATGATATTACCACGCTAATAACGCCGTCAACGTGGTATGGTCACGTGTCTATAATGTGAATGAAGGCGGAAAAAATATTCAAGTATGTCAAAAGGTTTTTAAAAAGCATTATGAAAAAAAAATCGAAAGTCCAAATTCAAATTTTCTTGATAGACGGGCTCCTCAGCTGTGTGGAACATGCTCTCTAAAGATAGAATAAACAAAACTAAAGAACACATTAACAGCTTTTCAAACTATGAGAGGTAATACACAAGGAGTGGCCTAAGCTGCAAATACTTTCACGCCGAGTTATCGTTTTCGAAAATGTATGCACTATTATATGACAAATATCCATCCCAAGCAGTGAGCATGTTTTCATATTGGAAGGTTTTAAATCTACAGAATTTATTATATTTTTCTTTACCTCGGTACCTATATTTTTAGCAAAGAAAATGAAACTATATACTTGCAAAACATATGATAAATTGAGGATAAATTGGAGGCAAAAATAATTGTTGCTAATCAAGACAACTATCAAGATCTAGTTCAATAATTGCAGAATAAGCGGTTAGTGCACCAAGAAACAGCTGAGTTGGCTTGTAACTCCAAATGGGTAGATAAGGGAACTACTGGCATACGAAGTTTTACCTTCGACAACAATTTTTGCCAACTCCTTAAGTTTTTATAAAAGGCAATTGTGGACTTTTAATTTAACAGTCAACGATTACACCACAAGATCTCCACGAAGAAAAATTTAGGGCGCCGTGAAAATCAGAACACTTCTTGTTTATTCGAACATTTTAAGAACCTTCAGGGAGTGAACCATGTTGTGTTCCACAGTGATAATTGCGCCCATTTGTGTCCGCAATGTTCACATCAGCAAATCGCATTCCCAATACTATTTTTATTATCTACCAAAAGTTTATGGAACCAGGCCACCCCCACATGGAGTGCGGCGTAGATCGCATGCTTATTGCAAGAAAGAAGAAAATCACAAATACTACAATACATCATCCCCATGATTGGTTTAATTTTGTTGGGTGTGCAGGTACAAAAAACGTTTTTAATGTCAGGGAACGTACCCAAACTACGTAACCCATTTTCTACAACTTTTTATCCCCCTCCCTCCCCTCGGTGACCATCGGTAGTATATTTTAAGACCCCCCTCCCCCTTTAGTTTTCACGGAGTAGTTCATAAGTATGTTGTTAAATTATTTTCTGCTAACTTAAAAAAAATGTATTTGATTTATATTTGTTTTTATTAATTCGGCACCCGCCGCGTTGCGCGAAGCGTGGGTGCATACATATAATTACAAGTTAATAATATTAAGAAGAAAAAATGTATTTAAAAAGATATTCGAACAACAACTTAATTTATAAAGTCTTTTTCCTTTTTATTTCTTTTCATTTAATTCAACTTTATAAAGAATATGCTTGCAGCATCAAGCCACTGGGGTACATCGTAGATTATGGGAGCAGTAGCATCAGGAGTTTCCTCAGACGTGATTATTTTTACCTCGTCGACAGCCTTGATGTCTATCCACTCCGCGCTTTGCTCCACGATACATATGATCTCTTTTGGTCTGCTGGAGAGGACATGCAGAGGTCGCACGCGAGACACGTTGTCCACTGCATTACCGTGCACGTTTTTCTGATGACTTTCCATGGAAATTTTTGACGCGAAATAAATTCCACAAAAAAATTGGAAGATTTTCTACAGATTATTAACTACGTGACAAAGCCCCAATCCCTCCCCTCCCCCCTGTGACGAGGTGCAATACCTAAAGAAACCCCCTTCCACCCTAAAGGGGTCAGGTATTTTGGGTACGTTCCCTTATAGAAATGGTTACAGTTAATTATACATTTTTCACGCTACTAAAATCAAAATATAATTGGAGACTTAGAAATCAAGATAGCGAAAGTTTTTCTTTGGAAAAATGTTCAATGGTTACGATACAAAAAAGCAATTTCGCTAAATTTTACTATACAACTAATCTTAATGAAATTGAGCCTTTCAAAGTTTTAAATATTATAAATATAGGTTCAAATACAATTTATTTAAAAAAATTCCATTGTTTAATGAAAGGGTTTTAATGAAACTTAGCTCACTGTATTAAATATAAAAATAGATATGAGTGCAATGACCTCCAATTTTTCCTTTTACTTTTTCTAATTTATGGAGTCCTTACGTTAAAAATTGTTTTATTGCTAGATAAAACTAAGAAATGAAATATTTATCTCGAGACTGTATATTTCCGTTTTGAGTTGAGTCGCTAGGTTTGCACGCTTACTGTTTGCAATAAAAACCTGTCTCGATATAAGTTAGGTTGATATTTAAATCAAAATCTGCAATAAAGGCTTAAGTCGGTGTAAGATGTAAGTGTACATATTTTAAAATTTGCAATAACCCACTAAGTTATTTAAGTGCAAAAATCCCTTGTAATACACATACCTTTTCAACAAGAGTTGGTGGCCTTTTAACCTTACTTTAAGCCATCTGATTCACGAAATTTTGATTTAGTACCTGTTTTAAATTTTTTCAAATATGCATTTAAACCTTAAATATCAATTTGCGGCAAACTAAAATATAAGACTTAAGCGGTTATTGGAAAAAAGCACAGCTTTGACTTCAACTTGTAGAAAACAAAGTAAAAAGCTACATATAAAACTCTTGATAGGAATCAATATAACAAAAGCAAACAAAGAAAAATAGCCAGCACTTAGCATACACGCCCTTGTTTCGTGCATAACCTTTACGTCTTTGATGTTGCCACTTATACTTGTTTTAGTCACACTCGTCTACTTCGTAACCTGTAGACAGACATACTGGGCCCGAATTACGTTTTCCGTGATCGAAACGGCAATCGTACGAATAAAGATTACGTGACTGATCGTACGTATGGCAATATTGGTATTATGAGGTACGTTCAGTAACGTATCGTAATTTATGACAGACAGTAATAGATTGAATGGTGATTTGTAATAGATATTTTGACATTTAAATGTCAATTTCTATTTGTAAATAATACAAATTATTTATTTACAAAAAAATTACATGTGCAATAAATACATAAAAAATATTTTATTATTAAACAAGGAAAAAACAAGTGCTGATTCCAACAAATTAACGAAGGTAATTATAGTGATGAGTGCACAGTGATTTAACAATAAATATAAATACGAGGTGGTAGAGAGATCCTCCTAGTTGCCGGATTAGGTAGTAGTACAGTTTACGGTACCCACCCTAAAGTTGGGCTAAGATTTTCGGGTGAGCTATCAAAAGACGCGTATTAATCTCGAGAACAATAATCCGAAGGCGGAAAAGAAAAATTTTATCTCTGTCCGGAGATATTTGCAGTTGAAGTTGGCGATTTTCGTGTGGTTGTTGTTGTGTTTTTACCCACAAAAAAAATTGTGCATCACCGTGGCGGTAGCCACGGTTATACCACACACCCGGACTTGGGAAGGCGTAGCCCAGGGTTATTTTTTATAAGCGCGGCCAAAGGCCGCCAACGCAGACAGGTGTTCTGCGGAAAAATACTATGGATTCCACCCCCCGTTTCGGAAGTACCACCGGGTCTTTTTTCGGTTTTTCGTTAATAGCTTTTGAACGGGTAAAAAAAGTTAACTTCCGCTTTCGGATTCTTGATCTAGACGTGAATACGCGTCTTTTGATACCTCACTCGAAAATTTTGGCCCAAATTTCGGTGGGTACCGTAAACTGCACTATTACCCCGGATTATTGTTGTCGAGGTCAATACGCGTCTTTTGACACCTGTCTCAATATTTTTGGTAGCGTATTAGCAGTCGACCCCTCAACTAGACCTTTACCGCAGTTTGTTCAAACAATTGTTCCTGCGGGAAGATTACCATCTACGCCGCTTACGCTGGAATACATTCCCCTTATGCATAGAATAGAGATTTATGTGCTCTTTGTTATATGTAAATATTAAATGTAACAATTTAAAACAGGGCTGGACTGCTAATACTCGTCCAACAATATCGGAAGAGGTGTCAAACGACATGGTCACATAAAAAAAAAGGTAATAGTCTAGTTGAGGGGTCGACTGCTAATACGCTACCAAAAATATCGAGAGAGGGGTCAAACGACGCGTATTAATCTCGAGAACAATAATCCGATGGCGGAAAAGAAAAATTTTATCTCTGTCCGGAGATATTTGCATTTGAATTTGTCGATTTCCATGTGGTTGTTGTTGTGTTGTACCCCCAAAAAAAATTGTGCATCACCGTGGCGGTAGCCACGGTTATACCACACACCCGGACTTGGCATGGCGTAGCCCAGGGTTATTTTTTATAATCGCGGCCGAAGGCCGCCAACGCAAAAAGGTGTTCTGCGCAAAAATACTATGGATTCCACCCACCGTTTCGGAAGTACCACCGGGTCTTTTTTCGGTTTTTCGTTAATATCTTTTGAACGCGTTAAAATTTTTATTTCCGCCTTCGGATTATTAATACTGATGTCAAGACGCGTCGTTTGACACCTCTCTCGATATTTTTGGTAGCGTATTAGCAGTCGACCCCTCAACTAGACTATTACCAAAAAAAATTGTGTAGAAAGGGGTTTTGCACGGCTTTAATATTGACCCCAAACAGGTGTTGCACGAGCCGGGGTAGTATTTTATAAGCGCGGCCGAAGCCCGCCCATGCATATAGGTGTGCTGCGCAAATGCTATGGGTAATTTTTCGGGGTTTCGGGAATATCTTTGGATAGACTCAAAATATGGTTTTTTCGCATTCGGATCAATGATAGAGGGTTTAAGGCGCGTTCTCTGCCACCTCACGATATATTTAGAAGTATATTAGCAGTCGTCCCTCTTGTAATTATTCGTTATTGTAATAAAGATGACAACAATTTGGTAATTCTATAAGACAGCATGACACTGCTAATACGCGTCCAAAAATATCGAGAGAGGTGTGAAACGCGTATTGACATCAGTATTAATAAGAAAAATTGTATCTCTGTCTGGAGATATTTGCAGTTGAAGTTGGCGATTTTCATGTGGTTGTTGTAATGTTGCGTACCCACAAAAAAAATTGTGAACATAGGTGTTTTGCGCGGATATAGTTTTGGTATCCAAACCGGTGTTGGACCCACCCAGGGTAATTTTTTATAAGCGGGGTCGAAGGCCGCCAATGCGGAAAGGTGTTCTGCGCAAAAATACTGTTGATCCCACCCCCGGTTTCGGAGGGACCCGTGGGTCATTTTTCGGGTTTTCGTTAATATCTTTTGAACGACTTAAAATTTGTCTTTTCCGGTTTCGGATTATTAATACTGATATCAAGACGCGTCGGCGTTGAAACCTCTGTCGATATTTTTGAACGCGTATTAGCAGTGTCATGATGTATAAATCTACCAACAATTTTTATAAGGTGTTCGAAGAACCGGTACTCTAGGCTTCCTTTACGTGGTTGTTGTTGTAGCATTGCTTCGCCGTATCCACTAGGTGCGACCACTCACAAATTGTCATCAATAGGCTCTAACGGGAGTCCTAGGAAACTTGCAGTTTCAACAGGGGTGGAGCAGAGTGAGGGCTGTTAGAGGCGTTGGTTCCACATTGCAATGACATAGATGTTTGGTGTCATGTAGGGAAACACTGCAAGCAGACATACATTATTAATGTCGGGGTTGAATCTGGATAGTTACATGTTACAGTATTCAATTGAAGTTGAGCCAGGGAGTGTGCTTCCTCTTCTTTGAGTTCTGGGTATTTTTCCTTAAGAACTGGGCTCGCCGGACAATTCCTGGCATAGAGGTCCGACACCTGTTTGTGTAAATCTCTGAGGATCTGCTTCTGCTTTTTTGCTTCATACGGTTGTGTTCTCAGGTGCCGTATTTCCTCATAATGCTTCCGGAGATGACTTCATAAGCCCCTGGCGGTGTGGCCTCTTCAATCAGATATCTGTTGAGATTGATATTCAACAGAAACAGTTTGTTCAGCATTTCATTTCTGTGCCTAATGGGGGAGTACTCTCGCCTCATTGTTTGGGTGGTGTTCTGGGGACATAAGAAGACAGCCCGTAGCGGTTCTGAGGGCAGTAATTTGCCAGGCCTGTATTTTCTTCCAGTGAGTAACCTTTAGGCTGGGCGACCATATCGGGGACGCGTAGCATGCAAACGGCCGGCCAATTGTTTTGTAAGTGGTAATAAGCGTTTTTTGTCTTTACCCCAAGTGATGCCGGTAAGAGATTTTATTATGACGTTATATATATTAGGAAAAATTGCAGTTCCATTCTTCCCAAATTTTTGGGCGTAAGGCACCCGGTAGCGTAATGAATGTGGTCCACATTTGGCGCGTCTATGTTGTAAATAAGGTTGCCGATGCTTTGGTCGGTGACAATATCAGGTTTGGTAAGTCGAAATAACCGGAGAGAGTGGGCCTGTGGTCATTATTGTGCAAGTGTGGATAGGACACCACCCTGTGGTACCCCTTGTTTTATTCTTCTGGGTTTAGATGTTATGTTCCTGACGTGCACCGATGCTTGCCGACCAGACATAATTTGCGGTCAACCTCTTGAGACTTGGAAGAAGGGAGGACCCTTCCAGGTCTTGCAGTAACGTGCCCTAGTTGACCGTCTTTATCTAGTAGAACGCTATTTCGCCTTTTTGTCCGTCTGTAGATCAGAATGCCATAGATCGTGGTGGGACCTGCCTAGAATTATGCAATTTTCTCCGGTGAGTAGTGCGCTGATTTCAGGGCGGTATACACTGGGGCATTAGGTGACAGGAGGGATGCAGATGTTGATACTTTCTAGTTTTTGTTATACCACTACTTCACCCTAACCAATAAGCTCTATCACTCCAAGAAATACCAAGAAAACTAACGTTGTAGTTTTTTAGAGTTGAAAATATGGAGCCGGAACTACTTTTCTTTTTAGAAAGTTCCGACGAAGGCGTGGATGGGCATGACCAGAAGGTTGTAAGACGCCAGCTAAGAGACAAAAGCAATCCTCTTTCTTTGTCTGAAAAAGCGTAAGTTCGTTTATAATTTCACTATAACTTGAACATTTGTGAACTGTTACCGAATCGTTTATATAACTGGCTAATTTTTAGGTTCATTAAAAGGTTTCGTCTTAATAAAGCAGCATTTAATTATGTCCTGAGGAACACAAATTTCAATTGCCATTCCTCAGCAGCTGCACCGCCCATCCTCCAGTTGGCAGTAACGCTTTCGTTTCTTGGAAGTGGCAGTTACCAGCGGGCGGTAGGGGACGATTACCTTATGGGAATGAGTCAAAGCTTGGTTTCAAAATTGAGCACCATAGTAGTGACTGAAATAGAAAGAAATCTATGTCCAGAACATATCCGTTTTACACTGGAGAGTTTGAGTGGCTGTATGGAATGGTTCTACGAGAAGTATAAGATACCACGAGGTGAGAAAATTAAATAAATTTTTTTGGATGCGCCCAAACTTTTCCCTCTTACAGTAATTGGATGTATTGACGGTACCCATATTGGCCTGCAGAAACCCAGCGAAAACGAACATATGTTTTTTAATCGTAAGGGATTTCATAGTTTAAATGTAATGATTGTAAGTTAAATATAAACTTCGAAGAATATAACGATCGAAAGAATTATTTTATCCGTATAAACACGTATCTTGCTGCAGATATGCGATCACCAATACAAAATTAATGCAATAAATGCTAGATATGGAGGGGCTGCACATGATTCCTTTGTATGGAAGCAATCAGAACAAAGAATAATGCTAGAAGAGAAATTTGAAATAAATTCTAACAATAATTCGTGGTTACTTGGTATGTATTTTTTAGTCAACTAGTATGAACTATGGGCATTTATTCTCTACTTTCATTTAATTAGGTGATTCCGGCTATCCACTTGAACCTTGGTGTATAACCCCATACAGAAATCCTGCGGAGGGTTCAAGTGAGAGTGTATTTAATGCGGTTCACTCAAAAGCCAGATGTATGGTGGAGAGAACAATTGGTATTTACAAAGGGCGGTGGAAAATACTATGCAACGATAAGCGCGGAAGATATACCCCACAAAAGGTGGCAATGTTTTCCAACGTTTGCGCAGCTCTACACAACATATGTATGGAATTTAAAGTCCCTTTTAACCAACCAAGTGTAACTGCCAATGATGTTGCTGTGAATGATATTGATATAGGCGAGCATACACAAATTTTAAGAATTGGTCAAAATATTCGAAACCAAATAAAGCAATCCCTTCTTAATTAAAATACAAATGGCCAATCACAAAAGTTAATATACAGGTGTCTTATCTGAAGTTCTTAGTAAGTTTGGCTTAAGATGAAATATTTTGGCAATTTTTTTCAAAAAAGTGTGTCAATTACACATAATATAGGCAATGTAAGTTGAGAACTTACCTGGAGTGGATCTGGCACAAGCCTTACACCAATTTGCTCCAGACGTTTTTACAGTTAAGTATGAGAAATTCAGGAGAAATAACTAAATAAACTATGATAATCTTTTTATGTTTACAGATGCTTGGTTGTCCAAAATAAGCACAGTAGTAAATTAACGCTTGAGGATGAGCAATTTAAAGAAAGTTATTGAAGGTGTACATGATTATTACAACGATGTATTAAGTTATTCATTAGCAGATTTTCCTCAACCTGATGCTCAACGTATTTCCGAAAAATGTGATCCTGCGTTCCTGCTCGAGCGTTTTTTACAGCTTATACTAGGTTGCGCAGTAAATTGTGCTGCCAAGCAGATTATATACGACAAATAACGTGCTTAGTGGAATCACTTCAAGCTAATATAATGCGAACACTGCAAGATCTTGAGTCAACTTGGCATGGAGAGTGTTCATCTCGTAGTTCGTCAAGTATAGCTAATTTCGATTATAAAATATTGCAGGAAGGGGAGATGCTTTGCCTCAAAAGGGTTTCGAATCTGATAAAAAGGTATTTGGTGAAATTGAGTTTTACTTAAAAAATTTTATTTTTTTTAATTTCATGTTTTACAGAAAAATCTAAAATACAAGAGCTTAATAACCGCAGGATGAAGTTCATCGGTTGGAAAATACAACTGCTCAAATTGGTAATGATCGTGTATCACTGGGTCCAGTTCAAGCTGGTTCTGTACGTTATTGTGAACTTCGTCGATAGCTCGATCGAATGAAAGAAGACCTTATACAATCAGATGCAGCACGAGAGGACCTGAAATTTAAGGTTCAGCAGCAAGAAAAGGAAATTCAAATAATAAAACAGCGTAATGACGATCTGATAGTAAATATCGTCCATATTTATAATGCAACCAAAGATTTGCTATTTTCATTCACGTATTAATTTTATCTTTTTTCATTAAAAAAAAAACACTTCTGAGTAAATACAGCTTAAAGATGAAGTTGACGTGCTTAGAGACGATAAATTGAAAGAGTGCGAAATCGAAATGGAAACATATAAGAAAAAATTCGTAGAATTTGTAAACTTTAAACTGGCTTAATCTTCTTATATATTGACATATAACTTTCTAAAAAAATAACGAAAATAATTTAATTGAAACGAAATTAGCTGGGACAAGGTTTTAAAGGCGCCACCCCGTGTTTCCAAGAAAAAAAAGTTGGGATCTTCCCACCTCTTGTATATTAACATAACGCCAACTTTCATCGTGGCAAATATTTTACTTGTTGTTACATTTCAATCTGTAAAAAATCTATTGGTTAGGGCCTTTGTGAATTAAGCTAACGATATGCACCTGTAAGATAAGAGATAAAAAGAATAACAATTTTTATCAGAATTTTTTTTTATTTATTAGCTAAAATCATTACATGATTTGTATAACTAAATTTATAGTATTTAAAAATAACTATACTAAAAAATAAAAATATGACTGGAGTTCAATAAATTTTTTGTATTCAATAAATGTATATATATATTTATATAATAAATACTATCCCTTAAAACTATGGACATTTTTTCGTTCAAGATTTAAATAAGGTTCAACATTTTAATTTCAGTTCTTATATACATACCCAACAGGCATTTCTGTAAATGTTTTGAAAAGTAATTTAAAGTAAACTTGTTGTGTTAAACGATTCCAGTATTAAATATATATATGTATATATTTTTTTTTTTTTTCAGAAAACATTTTATAAGTTTTGTGAAGAAACGTTGATATGCAAATTAGCTGTGAAAATAAATTGTAAATGTTACCAAAAAAGACGACAGAACTATTTGCCAATATTTTTCAACTTCGAAAATTTTAAATTATTTTCATGAGAGGGAATGGCTGCATTTAAACCGTTTCCTGGATTCGCCTACAACTTATTCGAAATGCAGCCATTCTTTATTTAATATATGAATGAAATTCAGAATTAATTCATATGTAAATTTACATACACCTATGTATTTCTTAATATTATTGAAATGATTGAAATAAAAATTATCATTTATAAAAAGTTTTGGGAAATTATTTATAACAAGCTTTCTTTTCGAATTTTTTTTATAGGCTTAGAAGTAAGCCGTTTCGATTATTTCAAGCTTAATTCTAAACAATTTGTAAACAAAAAATCAACGTTTTGTAAGCTTAGTGTTTGTTTGAGAAAACTTTATAAATTTACATTACGTTTACTTTGATTGTTGGGTATATATGTAATAAAAATATTAATAACTAGCTGACCCGGCAAACTTTGTACAGCCTCAGAACGTATGGGCGGTGTCACGCCCCCTTCAGGAAACATTTTAATTCGCTACATTTCCGAAATTATTTTGAACAGGTATTCAATATTTGGTATGGGGATTTCATATCTGAAGAAATTGAGGTTGGAGAGTGGGATTGGGATGGGAGCTGGAGTGGATATGAGAATAGGAATGTTTATGGGAGTGGGATAGTTAGAGGGACAGGGAGTTTGAGTAGATGTTGGAGTGGGGTACGTTTTGGAACGGAAGAGAGATAAACGGAATAAGGTATGGAGAAGAATAAGAAGAAAAATATAGTAGAAGAGAATGGGATTGAGAGTGAAGAGGGGAGATGGGGCTCACTTTTTAAATGTAGGAAAACCAATTTTCGGGTAAGACATCGTCTGCCGGGTAGGCTAGTTATGTATATAAAAAAAAACTATGTAAATTAAATATGATGAAAATTATTGGCGAAAACAGGTGTACAATATTTGATACCTTTATTCGGAATCGGAAAATGGATTTAAGTCCCGCTTCCTCAGTTCTATTTCTAAATCGTTCAGGGCACAAAAACGTTTGTGTTTTTCTTCCCTGATCTGTAGCGTCCGCTCTTGGATTTGCAACATCCGCTCTTGAATATCCACGAGTCTGCCAAGCTTGTCATCCATATTGAGCTTTGCCTCATTTGCGGATTTTAAATTTTGCTCCAAAAGTGTTAATTTTGGATCCTCACATACTTTTCTCCTCCTCTTCGAAGTGGACGGGACATTATATTCTTCAATGTCATAATCAGAAACTTTGATCTTCCGTGTCGAAGTTGTTGGGTTGTTTGTGTCAATTTCAACTGAAGGCATCTCCGCCTGCAAAAACTCAATCTCGTCAAAGTCCTTGCTTACTTCGATTGGAGATTCAAAAAGGTGTTGAGAAAAACCCTTCGAGATGTTACCCCAGGTTTGCACTGTTTGCAGACCCTCAACCGTCGCTTCTAACCCGCTTGCTTCAATGATATTTTCCTCCGCTGATGTTATCAATTTCTCCTCGTATGGTCCACCACCAGTCCGAGACTTTGAGCTCCGGTTAAAAGTTAGTTTTCGCTTCGCTTGGTATTTTTGGTCAGCATATACCTACAAATTATAAATATCACAGAATTACAAATTATCATACCAAGCGATGAGTGTTCCGATCGGTTGTTTGATTTACCTTTCTCCACATTTTTGCATCTTTCATAGGTGGGCCTACAGCGTTAAGTTTTTTGGATAGATCCTCCCACAATCGTTGAGATGTCGCCTTTCCTTGGGCACAATTTGGTATGATGTTTTTGGCCAGGTTGGGGTGCTGCTGCATAAATTCTCCCATCATCTCCTTTTGCTTATAATTAAGCTTATTTAGATTCGTCCTTTGGGGAAACAAACATTTTATATTATAAATAATTTTAACTAATTTTATATTTATTTACCTACATTATTAAACTCGAAATTTTCCTTTTTATGTTTGATAAAATTTTCCTTTTTAGTTGTGCTAAGATCACTTTAATTTTTTAAAAACAAATTTAAAACGTAAGAACTATAAATTAATTCGTTTAATTTTCAAACTACAACCAATTTTTAATGCACTCGAACGTCTTTTTGCTATCGTATGAAATTTTTTGACGTTTACGATTTGTTGTGTACGTTCACTGAACACATAATACCGAATTTCGATAGCAGCTATTCGTTCACGTATCACGTAATACCAAATAAGTACTTTTAAGAGACGAGTGTTCAGTTCACGGAATACGTAATTCGGGCCCTGGTTGAATGAATGATAGGTTAGTCGGTTGGTCGAACGACCAGTCGATGATTTGTGTGTAGAGCTCACGAACTTCAGAAATGCTGCACAAAATAAAGAAAAGAATAAATGTGTAATGGCACTGACAATGGCAGGAAAAAGTTGCGACTGAGTTCAAACACACAGTGGCTTCAACAGAGTAACAGTAGCCAAAAACAAGATTATCATTCCACCTCTTTTTCGCGCCGTCTTTATTTTATAGTATTTTTGCTCACATTCATTTTACGCTTTGAATTCTTGTACAACTTCGTGAGCTAAATCATCAGATGTTGAGCAACGTAGCTGAAGTAGGGCTTGGCTTACAAAAATACCTTTGTGTAAATGCAACAATCAATTAGAGGAAAGAATAAGAGCGCATTCAATGAGTGATAGATAACGAGAATGTAGTATGGGGCTGAATCAGAAGTTAAACCAAGCCTGTAGGCGTACGCTAATGAAGTAACTTATATCTATACTCTATATTTGCTTTTGGAGAGGAAGTTATTAGTTAGTATAAAGCATCGAAGCCGTGGAGCTCACTCATATTTAACGGAAAGCAACCGCAGTTTATAAACATTATATCAGAGATCGCAAATAACAGTTCCCGAAAATGATATTTTCAATCAAAACAGTTATTTATTGACCACTCTTTAAATAACGTTTAAATTCTGGTACTGCTTGTATCGGTTTCTCACAGAGAAGGACCGTTTTGCAAGAAAAAAAGAGCATAACCCCATTAAAATGGCCATTATCAAGTCCCTTCGGTGGATATTTCTCAAGGTATTTAGTTTACAGTGTGATGAAGTGGAATAATTGAGTAACTTTATGCATTATTGCCCAGCTTTTGCCAGAACTAGGCGAAAGTATTTCGGTCCCGACTCACTTGGATCTCCAGAGGATTTATCCAAAGTTGAGATCGGCTTCATTAAAAACTATATCGCAACTACGTAGAGATTCTTTAAATAGCTATAGTTACGTCACCGCTTTATTATATGGTACCACAACGGACCTTCATGCTGCCCAAGTGAGCTTCCTATTCCAGGGCAGCTACTACCAACCTAACCTAGTTTACAGTATTGGGTATGTTGAGAAAAAGTTAGCCAAAAGTCTGCAGTGTGTGGCATGTTGAGGAAAATTGTGCCCTAAAGTGTGTAAAGTGTAACAGGACGCCCTTGCTATCAGGGCAAGGGTGTGATATTTCACAAGGTCTTTAGTATGGCACGTGTGGCAGGACGCCACCTCCAACGACATGTCAATGTTAAAAGGGCATAGAATGCCTCTGCTACAATGTATGCCACTAGGTGTAAGAATTCCCATACCCGTTGTAGCAGGGGCAACCCTCGTCTATACACATTATATATGTACACTGCAGACTTAAGGAGAACAATTTTCCTCAACATGCCACACACTGCAGACTTTGGGGTATACTTTTTCTCAACATCCCACACATTTTAAGCTAAATGCCTTGAGAAATAACCACCGAAGAGGCTTGATAATGGGCATGGCAATAGCACCATGAATAAAGTGCTTGCCGAAATGGGTATCTTGCCACTGCTAGTAAAACAGGGTACAGAGCTGATGGAAACGAATAGCATAACGGTGAATTTTTTCCGTGCTTGTGCAAATACGGTATCCATTTTTTGATGTTTGAAGAATAGAAAGGGAACGGTGAGGACAGGAACCGTTATTGACGAGTTATCGGATTATTATCGACGTTTTACGGGAGTGTTAAATATTACTTATTATCCGGTGATAAATCTCTTATCGAAAGCAAACGTATCGATAGGTTACCAGTCTTTAATCATAGATTTTGTATCGGAAAAATATCGATTTGTTATCAAAAACTTATCGTTTCGCTATCAAAAAAATATCAGGTTTTTATGGACTATCGATTTTTATTGAAAAGCTCTAATTATGAGCTCGATCAAATCTATAATCGATGGCTTTTCGACAGCAAATAGATATTTCTACTTTACAAAACTCATATATTTCGATAAGAAATTGTTAACTTTTCGATAACAAATCAATATCAAATTTTCGACAATGATGATCCTTTTTTTCTATAACAAATCGATATCCTTCATAAGAAAATCAGTAACTTTTCGTTAGAAAATCGATATTTTTTCGTGAAAAACTCGATATTATTTCGATAACTTTCGATAATGAAGACATAATATACCAATAACCCGTCATAAATGCATTTTTCTAAACCTTTCCAAAATAACCCAAAATAGTAGCTAACTTAATTCTTGAAATTATCTTAAAACGGCTCCGGTATGATCGCATAACGATCTCAAAATAGTCTCGACATAATACCGAAATAGTCGTGTAAAAGATCACCAAATGTTCCCTAAAACCATGCCAAAAATATCTCAAAATAATACTTATGCCGTCCAATCCAAAATAGTCCCGAAATGACCTCAAATGGTCCCGAATGATGGAAATTACCCGAAAATTATTCCCGAACAGTCCAGCAATGATTTTAAAATGGTCCTGGAAAAAGTTCCTGCATAACCCCAAAAATATACTATCGGGGCGAAGTGTAATTTTTCTGGTTTACATTTTGAGGAATAACAACTATTTGCATACCCTGATATTTACCCAATTAAGTTTACATTGAGTTTATTCTAACAGAGCAGACGAGGATTCCCGAAAACCTATTTAAAAAAGTTTTAAAATAAAACCTTAAGCAATAAATCATACTAAACGATCTCAGTGATAGTGGGAAAACATTTGAAAATAAAAACATCATTATGAAAGACACAAGAAATTCAAAAATAAAAATAGCTCACTAAGAAAGCTCTTTTTTGTTCTTGCATATCTGTTGTTATCTGTGATAAACCCAATTTTTCTGGTTAACCGTTGAAATCAAAATATCTGCTTTATTACTATTGGAGGAGTAGGCCCATTTCGGAAAATTTTTTCTTGAAGCATTTCCACGTTTGGAATTACTTGCAACAGGATATGAACCTGATACCTTCGGTATACTAACCAACTACACCACCCCCATACTACAGCAATCATGTAATAGATTTCAATAAATTTCGAATGAACCCCGAATGATATATAGGAACATATTTATGCCTGACGTGGTTAATTGCGAATATGACACGGTAAGTAATGGCACACTTGACCATGGCTTCAATTTGAAACCAAACCCAACAAGTTCATTCGAAATGCAAAAATCTATAAATTACGTACAAAAGTTAAAACCAAAAACGCATTTGAACATTGATACATACAAGCATAGAGTGTGTAGACCATTACCATTATTACCACTGTAATTGAAAGCTTCTACCTCACATTAACTCGATGTTGTTGACGCCGTTAAAATGACTCATTCATGCTAATCGTGACAGTGATACTTTTAGCGCGAGCGCGGCACAACTGCCGATATATAACCCGATAGATATATATGTATATGAATGCATTTAATTTCACTTCTTTTTTTTTTTTTTTTTAAATAAAGGTAAGCAAAAAATTATTGCTAATATATTGCCATTTGTAGCGATTTTCAAAGTGTTATAGACAGGGGCGTAGAAAGGCTTTGATCAAAACAGGGACTGGAATTGATTGTGGATGGACAAATATCACCATTTTTGGTGTCTGGGAAGGGGCTCGCTAGAAACTCATAGTGGCCGGAGGTATGGAAATATGTAGTCACTAACAAATATGCTCGGTTACCTCTTCCGGTCGAGTATTGCTCTCAGTCAGCGGGTGTTAGAGCCGAATGCAGGAATCATCAGCTGGCTGTTCCGTAGGCAGCTTAACTTTTCTAGGTTCACTGCGTGCGCTTTTTTCGGTCCACAGAGACGTGAGTGAAACTTGACTGCCTCAAGGTAATAGTTTGAACCGGTATTTGAACGGGGGATATGTGCGTTGTATAAAGGTAGGTTGCATGTTTTATTTTGATTTTTAAGCCACTAACCCTAGTAGGGCTCTCTCCACTACCCCGCCGATTGAGTTGTTGAATAAGTATGCTTTGGATGTGTTTAGACGTAGGAGACACAGAATGATAACTGATGATCAGTGTTTAGGGTGTTTTGGGGTTTCTAGCCCCATCTCAGGATAATAACTGGTATTCAGAGTGTTTACGGTGTTTGAGTGTCATTCTTTTTAATATACTCTAGGCCACTGGTGCGGAGTCGGTGGACAATCAACCGGAAGTATCTTAAGTTACGAAAATCTTACCAAAGATTTTAAGGTTGGTATCAAGAGGAGCAGAAAGCCCGTGGAGCTTGTTTTCGTTTACTCAATTTGGCCGAAAGGTCTTTTGGTAACATCGTGGTGGCTGTGGCTGATATCCAAATGCGGAAGAGTTGGTAAACTCGAATTGCAGTGCAACCGGTGTTGGTGTGTTTACTCACATCTTCATTGTAACCAAGGAAAGCTATTATTGGGAGCTAGTCATACGTTTCTTCAAGCCGTGTGGATTGCTGCATCGTAATGTTAAGCCGACGACGGCATGGTCGTGATGTCACTGGGGCATCAACTAGTGGAACACCTGTACTTGCTACCTCTCGAAAGTTGGCAAGACAACTTTTACGTGGAAATAAATTAACTGCTGTTTTCTCTTATAACTTCAATAAATCTGTAGTCACGTTCACAAAATTTTTCGGGTTGGTGTCGAAATTCTGTATGTACAAAATTCTAAAAACAAAATTCTGCTTTTTAAAATTCTGCTTTTTTTAAATTCTGCTTTCTAAAATTCTGCTTTCAAAATTATGTATTACAAAATCTGCGTAGTATACCCTTCTGCGTAGGCGGCCTTCGGCACACTTTAAAAAAATAACCCTTAGCCGATCAAACAGCAGCTACGCCATGCCATGATTTCGGAATTTTGACTTCCAGAATTAAACATACATAATTTTGAAAAAGCAGAATTTTAGAAAGCAGAATTTTAGAAAGCAGAATTTTAAAAAGCAGAATTTTAAAAAGCAGAATTTTAAAAAAGCAGAATTTTGTTCAAGCAGAATTTTTTTGCAATTTACAGAATTTTGTCACCCAGAATTTTGTAATACAGAATAATGACACGCTCCCAATTTTTCTGTAAGAGTATGGTGGTACTGAAGTTTGTTTAGAGGGCAAGGCACAACGATAAGTTATCCGAACTTTTCAGTGCTAACACTTGAGAATCTTAGCATTTCTGTAATTTATGCTGTACGTGCCCTTATCATGGCTGTAAGGTCAGTGACTACCCTGTTCGGGAGTAGGGATCAGTATGGTATGACCTTCATACTTCGACGTATCAAAGCTCACCATGCGAAGACCTTTTATCGCCAGCCAATAAGCAAGCTTGGGTTGGGTCATTAGTATACACCCATGGATACCTGAGTCTGCTGCACGAAGTAAGGTTTGATGAGCAGCAAAATGCTTGGCGGCTCAGCACCCATGATTTGTTGAGTGTGCATTCTATTATGCCCTGAAAATAAGCACGAGCTTAACAAAGCAACCATTAAACAATATGTATAAGGCAGAAAGACCGAACGACCGGCATTAACCCCAAAGGTTCAACACAAACAAACCCACAATGATGCCACGCTACGCTAAAATGGGAAAGTAGCGCAATGGAAATGGATACTTACGCATATTCAATTTTGTGTATGTAAATTTGCTACAAAAATCTAACAACGCAGTCAAACGCGCGTTGGGAAACTCACAAACTGTGTCAAGTCTATATACTACATACATAAATAAAAATAGAAGAAATTTGAGCCGCTAAAAATTACCTACCTTTTCTTCTTACACCACTATGTTTCGGCTACGCTCAGACCGGTTAAACTAATAAAATGAATGCAAAAATAAGTTTCCCAAAATATACCCTATTGTGTATGTAGATACATACACACATTCGGACAACTTAATTTAGGCATGTGCAAGCCAACATTCAGCGACTTGTGGGTCAGTTAGCGTAGGTTGAGTGGGTTGCAGTTCAGCTAGCATGAGCAAGCCAACATTCAGCGATTTGTGGGTCAGTTAGCGTAGGTTGAGTGGGTGGCAGTTCAGCTAGTTGCACTATGGTGCCATATTCAAAAAAGGCAGTTAAGAAAATGTCTGCCATTAACCCGCTGAGTTCGAATATCAAATAAAATATCATCAGGGTAGGGTATTAACCCGCTAAGTATGTAGCAAATAATTAGATTAGTTTAGCATGGCTGTCGCGGAGGCATACATAATCCTCAAGAGGCTAGTTTTCATCAGACAAGAATACACATAACCTCCCCAATTTGAGTAATTTCGAGGACCTGGTAAAGGTTACCAAGGAGGCTCGTTGCGATACCACAAAAATACACTTTGATGACATGCCACAATCTTACCAGGCCCCAACTTGTATATCTTAAAAGCGAGTTGACCCTTAGGTCCTATTGAAGGTCCCTCTCACTCTTCAGCACCACTTTCATTAACTTAGAAGAACTCGACCGATGATGAAGAGTGAGAGCAAAGCGAAAATGCCGATGTTTACTATAATTTTTTTAATTTTCCCCCACTGTTCAACGTTGGCTGACTAGCGATGTTCGTAGTTACGCCAATCGTTGAACGAAATACGTAAGCAACGAGCAGCAAAAGCAAGACAACAATCACGTTTTTGCTTCAATTGCAGGTTGCACACTACTGAAGCATATTCTAGTATTCAGTCGAAGTTTTCAGCAATCAACTAATCGGCAAACCTAAAAGTTAATTTATAAACAAAGTTAGCACAATCTAAGAATATAAGTGAATAACATTAAACCAAGTAAATTTTTATCAAAAAACTATTTATTAATTTTTTTACATAAATACATAAAATGAAAAAGAAATACATCACAACTCCACATGGTTTGCAATTAATTCATGAAAATTAAATTTTGTCAGCAAAAGATCGCGATCGATTAGATTTTCAACCGAGTACCGTAATGCATTTGCTGCTCTTCCTACAGTAACTTGTGTAACTGGTACTGTAAGCGCTGCCTCTAAAATGCCAGTAATGTCCGCATCAAAATTCGTGTTCTTCCAATAGTCCAGAACATTCGTGTCAAGTGGAACCATCATTTTTGTCGATAACAAAGTAACCAATTTCTGTTTAAAGTTTCGTTGAGGCTCATCAATATCGTTAAGCTTAGCAGATAAATTCATGATGCGCTGAGTTAACTTATCATAAGCTATTTTCGAAGTCGACGGTTCATCCTGAGATTTAATTGTGGTGGAATTTTCAGAATCATTCACTGCTGTCAGCAAAGATAGAGTTCGATTTTTAAATGTTGTATGTATTACTTTATACTGTTCAATTAAATGAGCCTATAAAAAATATTAAAATTAATTATAAATTAATTAAAAGTGGAATCATAACAAAAATTTTTACGATTTTCAATTGTTGACAATCGACATTTCTGTACAATCGTTTTGTATACTATCAGCCATAACACTAGAAAGAGTATTAAATTCTTTTTTACACATTAAAATCACTGCTCTTGGGAAGTAAATTTTGCATCAAAATTGTAATTTACTGAAAGAAAACAATGGACTAGGAAATAGTGTTCCACGCTCAAAGTCTACAAAATAATCGATTAAAATCGACTCCCAGAAATGTTAATAGTTAATATGGTCAAAAATCGTGATAGCGATGCAGATTTGTTTCGCAGTTTTACCTCGGCCCTACGTTTTTGTTCTTCGCTTAGCATTACGGAATTATAAAAATTAAAACGTGGATCTAAATAAATCGCAGCTAGAAATTTGTCATCTCGTAGAAATTCTTGTTTATACTTTTGCATCGACTGCACAAACAGACCAGCATAAATTGAGGTTGGTAAAAGTTCTTCCAATTCAATTTCGCAACTCAACCAATCTCTATAAAAATCACCTAAAATATATTGTTCATTATTAAATAGCTTATTTAGATTAACTAGCGGCTTTAAAGATGTGATAAGATCTGTTATAAAATTCCAATCCATTTTATTATCCAAACCATCCATTTGTGTAGCGCAATCTTCCTCTAGATATATCTTATTATTTAGCAGAGATTCTAGCATTTTATATGTGGAAAGCCAATTTGTTGCATTATCTAATATAAGTCCATCAAATATTGTTTGCAATTCTTTTACCAAAATTCTATGTTGATTTATGTTTGATTCTATTTCTGATAAAACTTCAAAAACAGTAAATCCTATAATGCTGTTAGCGTTTTTTACTTCGTGGAACTCTGTAGTTAGGGTGTTTAATAGTTCTTTTGCATTGTTTATATCGTTTCCGGTTTCACTGACTTTTTCTTTTGTATGTTCCTTAACATTCTCTTCGTCGTCTTCGGTTTTACCAACTTTAGAGTTTACTTCAGCCATATAACAATATACTTGATCCTTGTTTAATTCATAGTTTTTGAGGCAATTCATGACTACATTTTTGATTTTAGTGTATTTCTTATCCAATGGGACAATATCTGTTAAGTATTATAGAAAATGGTTTAAAGCGTCTTATTTTGTTTTGTTATTTTTCCGACATGGTGGATAAATGATGTATATTGGAACGATTTTCCGTCATCCCTTGTCAAATTTGGTTTCCAGACAAACCGGTTTCGGCGTTGTGTCATCATCAGTGTCGATTTTCGTTCTGAGAAAATCCAACTGATGATGGCACAACGCCGAAACCGGGTTATCTCGAAACCAAATTTGACAACGGATGACGTAAAATTGTTCCAATATACATCGTTTAAAGTGTAGTAAAACGAGCTGATTTATGGTATGAAATGGTAGTTGTGCAAATTTAAATTTAGATGGGGAAGTTTTTGCCTTGCCAGAGCGACGAATTCGTAGAGATTCATGCTCCAGCTAACAAAAGCGACAGATTTGTGTATCGGTAAGATTTAGCTTACTTAGGTGATATCTTAGACTGCAGTGTCCCTTGTAGTATCCAGTGAGAGTTCGTAGGTTCTCTCTGCTTAGATTAATAAGTTTGGCAAATATGCTCGTTGCTGGGAGTATAAACCATTTGGCCTACCTTTGCCTGTGCATTTAATACAGTGCCGTCTGAACTGCTTTTTTTTTCTTTTTACTTATGGTTTCCATAGTGGGTGCATTTGTGAATCCATAGAAGGGCTCTGAACAAGATAATGCTGTTAAAGCAAACTGCTTGGCTAGGAAATCCCTGATCCCCGGGAAACCATCTCAACAAAACCTCGCTTTTGTCCCAGATCAGTTAGGACTCCAACGCATTCATCCACTAGCTTAGAAGCAATTGTGTAAGACTGCAAGGCTCGTGAAGCTGCCTGAAGATAAGCCTCTTCTTAGACGTTCTCTACCTATTCTATTGGATGAATTTCTGCCTGGAAAATAGTAGGGTAGCATCCCTTATCGTATCGATTTCTTGAAGTTCGGCCCATAGATGACAGCTCCCGTTTTTTCGTCATCAAACCTCTGAGTCAGGGTCAATATATAGATTCTCTGCTTCTAAGAGTTCTATCCACAATATATACATCACGTTGTTGTAATACGGAATCTCCTTTAAGTTCTCTTATTACTTTCATATGCCCTGTCATGTATCCGCTCAGAAATATTTTGAAGTCTAAGTGCAGCAAGTGTTTCCTATTTCTCTATTAGAATAAGAAATACTTCTTCCCACTAAGGCACTAGGTGCATTAGCAGGGCACGTTCTCGTCGCACGCGTTATACCAATACAAATTAGTCGATGCAGTTTGCTTAGTTTTGTTATTGCTGTTCTTTGTGTGGTCTTCGGCCACCAAACTAAGGAAGCAGACTGTTGGCTTCACAATAGCATTAAATATTCAGTATACCCTTTTGGGAGATAGCCCCCGTGTGTTGACATGTGAAAGCGAAGAATAAGTTAAAGGAATCATAAGACCTAGGAAGTATTTTCATAAACACCTTGGACAGCAGAAGGGGACCTGCCAAGGATTCGGGAAATAACTTGGACAGCAGAAGAGGATCTGCAGAAGAGTTGGGGAAATGCAGAAGGAGGAGTACTTGATCTTGCAGAGTCATTAGTTTTATCAGCCTAAGTAGTACTATGGGAAAGAAGTAGTAAGAAATAGTAAAAAGTAGTAATAAATCGTAAATAGTGTTTCGAATTCTAGCGTCCAAATTTCAAAAATTGTAAATGACTTCTTGGAACACGGGAAATGAAAGCTTAATTTTCAAATATATAAATTTTATTTTTACTTACCTAAAGTATTGTGGCATATCTTAAAGTGATCAATGTACAGTACACTAATGTTGAGTACTTCTCTGTTTATTCCTATTGCTAAATCCAATTTAAGCGATATAATTCTATTCTTCAATTTACTTATGATAACATTACGTGCTGTTGCACTAGAACGTTGTAATAATATTGAAATATCATCCGAATTGAGATTTGTACCAAATTTTTCTTCTTGTGGCGCAATTAGTGTTTTGAAAAATTCATCATCATCAAATATGCTGGCAGATATACCTTTAACTGCTACTAAACCAATGCAGCATTTTAAAAATCGGTTACAATCTATATTTGATGAAGCTTTATTTACAGTTGTGGAGTCGTTAAGCTTTAGTCTTTTTGCTGAATAAGTATCAAAAGATTCTGAACTATTATCTTCTTCATTATTTCGATAAAATGATTGAAGTGTTTCATTAGTAGTGGATACAATTTCGTTTTCATTCTTCAATAAACTACTTTCGGTATTATTGAACAACAATGTTCTCAAAGAAAATTTGTCATTAACCACGTAAGAATATATCGAACATGGTTTTATTCGATCACCCAATTTCTCAGATAGTTTCGACCACACGGAATGTGTTTTTGGAACAAGAGACTTTATTTTTTCATCAGCAATTATTTCATCTTTGTGCATTAGCACAGCTTCAATAATGTGTAAATTATCAATGGTAGGTGGGCGTCCTGGAGGCATTTTTTAGTTTTAATATTGAGCTGAGAATAAGGTGGCTGTGAAAATAAAAATCGCGTTCAGATCAATGTGAAATATGCTCCCCAAAGTTTAAGCTAGATTGCAATATAGTTGCGTTATAAAATTCAAATTTCGTTATTGTCTTTTAATGTATTATAATACACAAGAACTAAATAAATAAATATACATATTTATAAAAATAAATATACTTTCAAATCAAATAAAAAAAAAATATTAGTGGGCATAGGAATAAATAAATAAAGAATATAATGAAATAAATACATAAGCGAATAAAGTATATAAATATATGAGAAATAAAAAAAATATAAAGTTAGAATTGGTTAGGTTGAACTGGCCGGTCTGTGAGGATCTCAAATAATTCGTAGTGTTACCAGAAGTTTACTCAACGACCAAGCTGAAAAACCCTATCAGAAACAAGGGCTCGTATCGTGTTATACGATCACGATGAAAAACCACTTTTACTCAAATGGTAAATATGACTCTGTTAAGCTTTTTATAAAAATGATAACAATTATGATCTAATAAGTACTTGCAGCCTATATTTCACGTATTACCTCAATACTGATCACCATTTCAATGCTAATGCGATATAAAAAATTTAGTTCGATCACGAATCGTATAATACGATACGGACCCTGGACCTATATTATAAAATAACTCTCTCCTCTTGGCAAAGAGTGTAAGTTCTAGGACCTATACTTCTTGCTGTTCTAGATCTCGTTACTGTTACACTCCTTATAGCTAAAGACTTGGCCGAGCGCAGGGCACGATCGAAGGACATGAGCACAAAACGAGCTCGAACGCTTCTTCCTCCAACCCGCATTTTCACTGCCATCACTGACTAGACCTAATTTAAAAACATGGCAGTCGCCCACCATGAGCCTACAGTCCCATATTTTCAAGGGTAAGAGTAACTTTGTTAGTCTGAGATTGTACGAGAGGCACAGAAACTTCATTTGTATAAAATATTACATCAATAAATAAAATAAAACATACGAGTAACAACAAATAATAATAAATAATAACTAAACATTTTGTTAATAAATATGTCCAACAAAAATTACAGAAAATGTAAACTAAATCCTAATTTTTAACTTCATAATCTTCATTCAATTAAAAATATATTGGCTTACATAAAAAGAGTTGAAGCAAACAAAAAACAGAATGTATAACTTACTTATATAGTAAAAATTGTTTCCCTACCTATTAAAATATAACTTGTATTCCACTTTCTGGTGTCCGCTATAAAATTTATTTAACTCACATATTATTTATTAAGAAATTACTCACTTACCTTTATCAACTTTCTATGCACTCCACAAAATAAACCGTACACTATTTTTACAAGTTAAAATACAGTAGAGAAACACAAACTGTTCCGACAACAAACCGTGCAACAATAAAGCCCTAAAGCCAAATGCTAGATTTGTGGTGGTAGTGTAAGTCAGTTTTAACGAAGATGCTTCGCTAACCCCATGTCAACTTAACGAAGCATCCATACAAAGCATTTAAAAAGAGGGACACGTTTTTTCTCCTCCGTAATCATTAGCAACTAATTAGCGCCAAAATATCAAGTAAACCGTATTTCTATTAGTTTACGCGAAAATGTTTTACGAGGGTACTTTAATAGTTTCATATAAAAGGAAGAAAAAAAGTAAAAAACGTTTCTTTTTGCAACTAATTAGCGGCAGAAACTAGCTAAGTCGCCTTTCGGCTAGTGAAGCGTAACTAACTTTTTTAAGAGGGTAGCTCGATAAGTTCACGTTAGGTTAACGAAGCAGTCAAAAATAAACAACTAAACATATTTGAAAAAAAAAATAAAATCTTTAGCAACTAATTAGCGGCAAAATGCCAACTAAGCCAAATTTCGTTAAGTAAAGTTTAGGAAGGATCAGCTGACTATCATAAAATTAGCGAAGTATAAAAAACACTTAAAAAACAGTGGCAGAATATCTATTTTTCAACTAATAAGCAACTAATTGTATTCTCAAGAAGACACACAAGTGATTTATATTTATTATAATCTTATTTAGTTTCTTATTAGTTGCAAAAAGTAACATGCTTCGCTATGTTGACATGAAGTTAGCGAAGCACCCTTGTTAAAACTTACACTTCACTGAACGGAAGGTGGCTTAGCCGACGTAAAGAAAATTTGTATCAATATTTTTTCAGTGCTTCGCTAGGTTAACTTATCGAAGCACCTTCGTAAAAACTTACTTACTTTTCATTGATCGAAATGTTACTTAGCTGATATTTTGCCGCTAATTTGTTGAAAAACGAAACATTTCTTGCTTACTATTGATGCTTATTTTTTTATATATGTTTGCACAAACTTATTCAGGAAATATAAACAAGTTGTTTGAAAAATAAATGCGCCATTTGCAAAATTACTCACTCAACTACACTCGTGTATCTATCACATAAACAGCACTCACTGGCGAACGCTTCTCTTGAAAATCTCCAAACATGTTTGTATGTGCTTACACGAGCATCTCCACTCTACCAAAAGCATAAGTTCACCTTATATAAGGCTCATTTCATTTGGCCAATTTTCCTGTATTAATGCCCAAGACTGGCAGCTACTCAAGTCCCAAAACCAATCCTTACATGCCAAAGAATCAGTCCCTGCACAAAAAATTGTTCGATTGATTCCTAAAGAAAGTGGGGTATACTGTATCAGTCGTGCATCCCTCATACTCTGGCAATTTTTTTTTTTTAATTAGGGTATGTGACGTGGAGATACGTCGTACTTTGTTTTTTACCAGGTACAGTACGCGCCTTTGAAAATTGGTGTTCAAATGTTATTAGTTGACATACTATTATTATTTTAAAATGGAATCTACAATTTTATGGCTTACGTCTTGCGGTGACGGATTGTATCTGCTTAGCTCATAAAACGCGTATGTAATGCATCTATATTGCTACTACAGACTGGGTACACTCACAAACATCAGAGTGACGATAAATTGCCGTTTAAATATTTTTGGTTTTGCATCAATAATCGAACTTTTTTCTGGTCACACTTTTGCTGGTACAATGAAATAAATTATGTAGGCTGTCTTTTTCCGATTTCGAATTCAAAACTCATTGCGTGCATATTGTACTAGCAATATAAGGAGTATTATTACATGTATGATAAAACGTATGACGTAGAATTATTCTTATTGCTTACAACTGCTTACACAATTCTTTCTGTGTAACTTTGCAAATACGTGTGTATACACGGCGCCCATAGAGCATTTTCTGTGTGTTGAAAATATATTCGTGTTGTCTCCACAATTTTCAATATAGGTATATCTATACTCTCATGAGCACAGATAACTGTTCGAGACATGCACACGAGCAAATAATCGAAAAGCAAAAGCATTCAACCTTCATCGTGTTCAACGAAGTGATTTGTAAGGTACAGCTGATACACTATTTTGCTCGGGCCAATATTAAATATTAGGGATGTAAAGAAATAAGTGAGTTAACCGAAACCGAAATTAGAATGGGAGCTCATTCGGAAATTGAAGTAGAGTTCAAGAGACACATATCAACACCTTTTCCAGCAGTATTTTCGAAATTATCAATGCATTATCGCTAATCCAAGAAATGTAATAAATCCATTCAAAGATATCAAAAACAAATTAAGGGAATAATCGTATCAATTATTTTATTAATTTGCTTTTTTCATTAAACATAAAACGTATTACTTCAATTGAGCTTTGATGAAATGAAAATTAGAATTGAGTGATTAATTAAAGTGATTAATCAAAGAATTTATGTTGTTGTTGTAGCGATAAGGACACTCCCCGAAGGCCCTGGGGAGTGTTATTGATGTTGATGGTCTTTTGCCGGATGCAGATCCGCTACGTTCCGGTACCAAGCCCGACCATCTCGGAAACGATTTGTTATGACCACATGAGACCTTCTTGGCCATAACGCCCTCCCACCCCCTAGATCCATGAGGAGTTCGTGGTTGCCAGAGCCCCGGCTGTTAATGAAAGAGGATTCGCCACGGATAGGTGAGGTTGACAATTGGGCATGGAGAAGCTATATTTTGCGCTGGCAACCTGAAAGGGTTGCGCTACACAACCCCTTGAATCTGGTATTTTAGTCGACAAGCATACCTACCGCCGGTATATTCTGACTCCCTAACCCGCTGGGGGATCAAAGAATTTATATTAATCGCACAGCCTAAAGTAAAATGTAAACACCAAAAAATAACAGCGAATAAACTTAGATCTCGTGAAACTTTATGAAAACCCTTTTATTTAATTCTCAGAAAAAAGAAAAAGAATTCATTGCAACTCTACATAGTTTGCATTGATTTCTTTAAAATTATATTTTGTCAGCAAAAGATCACGATCAATTAGATCTTCGTTGGAGTACCACAATGCATTTGCTGCTCTACCTATTGTAACTTGGGTTACTGGTACTGTAAGCGCTGCCTCTAATATGCCAGTAATGTCCGCATCAAAATTCGTATTCTTCCAATAGTCCAGAACATTTGTGTCAAGTGGAACCATCACTTTTGTCGATAACAAAGTAACCAATTTCTGTTTAAAGTTTCGTTGAGGCTCATCTATATCGTTAAGATTAGCAGATAAATTCATGATGCGCTGAGTTAATTTGTCATAAGCTTTTTTCGAAGTAGACGGCTCGTCTTCAGATTTAATTGTTTGTAACAATGGCGTGGAATTTTCAGAATCATTCACTGTTGTCATCAAGGTTTGAGTTTGATTATTGAATATTGTATGTATTATTTTATATTGTTTAATTAAATGCACCTGTTAAAAAGATTACAATTAATAATAAATAAATTTAAAAGTGAAAACATAGTAAATCTTTTCAACATTTTCAATTCTTGACGTTCGACATTTCTGTAAAGTCGTTTTATACACTGTCAGCTATAACACCAGAAAATCTGGCTGCTTTTTCGATACTTAGCAAAACAGTTATATTAAAACTACTCGGACGAGTAAATTTCAAATCCGCACCAAAATCAACTACTGAAAGAAATAAATGCACTAGGAATAAGTGTTCCATGCCGAAAGTCACAAACTAAAAGATTAAAATCGACTGCCAGAAATGTTAATAGTCAATATGGTCAAAAATCGTGATAGCCATGCACATTTTCCTCTCAGTTTTACCTCGGCCTTGCGTTTTTGCTCTTCGCTAAGCATTACCGAATTGCAAAAATTAAAACGTGGATCTAAATAGAGCGCAGCTAGACATTTTTCATCTTGTAGTAGTTCTTGTTTATATTTTTGCATCGATTGTATAAATAGACGAGCATACACTGAGGTTGGTAAAAGTTCTTCCAATTCAATTTCGCAACTCAACCAATCTCTATAAAAATCACCAAAAATATATTGTTCATTGTTCAATTGCTTATTTAGATCAACTAGCGGTTTTAATGATGTGAGAAGACCTGTTATAAAATTCCAATCCAATTTATTATCGAAGTTATCCATTTGTGTAGCGTAATCTTCCTCTAGATATATCTTATTATTTAGCAGAGATTCTAGCATTTTATATGTGGAAAGCCAATTCGTTGCATTATCTAATATAAGTCCATCAAATATTGTTTGCAATTCTTTTACCAAAATTCTATGTTGATTTATATTTGATTTTATTTCTGATAAAACTTCAAAAACAGTAAATTGTATAATGCTGTTAGCGCTTTTTACTTCATGGAACTCCGTAGTTAGGGCATTGAATAGTTCTTTTACATTGTTCATTTTGTTTCCGGATTTGCTGGCTTTTTCCTTTGTGTCTTCCTTATCATTGTCCTTGTCGTCTTTGGTTTTACCAACCCTAGAGGTGACCTCAGCCATGTAACAATATACTTGATCCTTGTTGACTTCATAGTTTTCGAGGCAATTCATTACTATGTCTTTTACATCAGTTGTTCTTTTATCCAACTGTACAATATCTATTAAAGTATTACGGAAAATTGTTAAAGTGGTGCAATTGCAGTTGAATGTGATATTTTGTGTCGTGTTTCTTTTTTTTTTTTTTTTTTTTTTTTTTGAAGTGGATAAAATGAATGGTATTTGTGAAAACTAAGGATCTACGGGGAAAGTTTGCAATAGTTATGTTATAGTTTTTTCACCTGATCACGTTTCGGCTTTGCTAGTGCCTCAGACCGTTAGGCGTTTAAGTGCCAAAAAAATATGATCACGAGCATGGGTTTATAAGGTTACGAAAATAATGGAGAAACAATACCAAACCATTCCATACTGTATAAATTTATATGAAACTATCTTATACTGTTGCCGAAATTAAGCCCTAAAGATCCCGAGATGTTAACAAAACTATCCTGAAAGAATCCCAATTGTTTATTTTTGAGTAAAAACTTAAAGCATCCAAACTTAAAAAAATTCATCTAAGAATCATACTTGCCAACAAACGCTACTTTGTACAGAGTAGGCAATTGAAAAGAACAGTCCCTCTCCGCAAACAAAGATCAAGATCTACAAGTCGCTTGTTGTGCCCGTCCTGCTATATAGTGTAGAAACATTGACCATGACATCATCAGATAAGGCGGCTCTGAGAGTGTCCGAGAGAAGAGCTCTTCGTGAGTTTTATGGGCATGAACGCGTCGGTGACGGAGAGTACCGATAACATTTAATGATGAGGTGTACGAGCTTAATGAAACACCAACATAGTGCAGCGGATTACAACACAGCGGTCACGGTGGCTAGGTCATGTTATGCGCATGAAAGATGATGTTTCGGCCAAACAAGTATTCTTATCAGAACACGCTTATGGAAGCAGAGAAAGAGGGCGGCCCCCACTCCGCTGGAAGGACTACATCGACAAATACATTGGTGTGACCAATGAGCGCCAATAAGGCCAATAATACAAACGCAGAGTCATTACTTGATGAGGTGAATCCGTTTTCTGACTTCGTGACGTTGAGCAACACCATCAGCTCAGTCAGAATTTAGAAGGACCTCTCCGAGCCGTTCGAAACTAAACGAGGTTTCAGACAGGGTGACCCTCCTATCGTGCGATTTCTTTAATTTGATGCTGTAGAAAATTATACTAGCTGCAGAACTTAACCGCACTGTAACAATATACTATAAAAGCGGGCAATTACTGGCATATGCTGATGACATTGATATCATCGGCCTAAACACCCGCGCTGTTAGTTCTGCTTACTCCAAAAGAAGCGGTAAAGATGGGTTTGATGGTGAATGAGGACAAAACGAAGTACCTGCTGTCGTCCAGCAAAGAGTCAGCGCATACGCGCCTTGGCAACCACGCTACTGTTGGCAGCCATAATTTCGAAATAGTAAAAGACTTCGTTTATTTGGGAACCAGCATCAACACTAGCAACATCAGCACTGAAATCCAGCGAATAATCAATCTTGCCAATAAATGCTACTTTGGACTAGGTAGACAATTGAAAAGTAAAGTCCTCTCTCGGCGAACGAAAATCATACTCTACAAGTCACTTATCGTACCCGTCCTGCTATATGGGGCAGAAGCATGGACCATGACAACAGCAGATGAAGCGGCTTTGGGAGTGTTCGAAAAGTTCTTCGAAAGATTTATGGACATCTACGCGTTGGCGATGTCGAATACCGAAGAAGATTTAATGATGAGCTGTACGAGCTATACGCAGACATTAACATAGTCCAGCGAATTAAAACGCAGCGGCTGCGCTGGCTAGGCCATGTTATGCGAATGAAAGAATCCGGCCAAGAAAGTGTTTCTATCGCAACCCGCCTATGGAAGCAGAGGTAGAGAGCGGCCCTCACTCCGTTGGAAGGACCAGGTGGAAAACGATTTGAACTCCCTTCGTGTGACCAATTGGCGCCGGTTGGCGGAGCGAAGGAGCGACTGGCGCGCCTTGTTGGACGGCCATAACCGTTTAGACGGTTAAGCGCCAATTAAGTAAGTAAGTAACCTTTCCAACATGTCAAGTGAGCGCAGCGACAGAAATTCAGTAAAGCCTGTACTCAATAAGTTCCAGTTTGTACTTCAAGCAGTAAACATTTGATGCGTGATTTCTATGCTCAAACGTCTCCAAGTAAACAAATACTACTAAAAGAAAAGTTCCATCTCTATTCGAAGCTCTATTCGCGATTTCAGTAGTCTTGAGTTCACTATGAATCATGGCGGAACGATACAAGGTGGCAGCATGGGACAGCTGATTATACACTTTTTTTATTTGATTTGATACATCAACTTCCGACGCAGTAAGATTTTGACATTTGTCCATCGAATTTACAAAAACAAAGTACATGGAATTTTTATTTATGTTTGTATGTATGTCACCATGCTGCCACCTTGTATCGTTCCGCCATGCTATGAATGATATTTCCACATCATTCATAGCATGGCGGAAAATAAATATGTCATTACATACTGATGCCGACGGCACCTAATTTAAAAATTGGTAATAAGAACAATGTAGACAATTATTGACCGATCTCAAAAATATCAAAAGCCTCAAAACTTTTCTCATGTGTTGTAAAACAAAATGTTTTCTTCTCAACAAAACGGAACGATCTAAAATCAATAGTATTTCTGCGCGGAACACTGGTTGGGTCCAACACCGGCTATACGAAATGTATTACTGCGCAGAGCAACCTTCTGCAGTGGGAAAAAAATTAGTGTGGAAAAAAATATGAAAAATACGCGACCAATTTTCGTAGGACTTTTTCCACTCACATTGAGGTATTGAGGATTGAGCTTTTGTCAAATTATGCGGGCTCCAAAGCGGACAAATTTTTTTCACAGCTAAATGTGCATGCAATATCTTATTGATGCTCGTCATACTAATGCCCAGGGATGCCTCAATCACACGATAAGTCGTATGACGATCTTGCAATATAGGTTCGCGCACATTGTCAATGTTTTGTTGCACAACAACTGATATTGGACGACCTTCACGACTTTCGTCCCTGAGCGAACGGCGGGCACGATGGAATTCGTTAACTATACCAACGTTTCACAGTGGCAAAGGATGGGGCTTCATCACCAAAAGTGGAAGTAAGTTGTTCAAAGCACTCCTGTTCTGATAATCCACGTCGAAAGTCGTAAAAAATCATCGCACGAAAATGTTCACGAGTTAATTCCATTTTTTCGCTGAGATACAATTTTTGAGTTACTGTAAACAACACAAGTTGTGCTCAAATGTCAAAATTTTCTGAAGAAGGTTAGGCTTAAAAACGTCAAACTTTCAATTGAAAACGTCAAATGGCACCGGCAAACAATTAGTGTTGCCAAGGCTCAAAATATAAATAGCAATCCTCGTAGGAG
Source organism: Eurosta solidaginis (assembly GCF_040869045.1). Classification (NCBI taxonomy): domain Eukaryota; kingdom Metazoa; phylum Arthropoda; class Insecta; order Diptera; family Tephritidae; genus Eurosta; species Eurosta solidaginis. The sequence goes on from NC_090319.1 coordinate 295,617,865, forward strand.
TAAAATCTTTCAATACCGCTTTTGAATAATTGATACAGAAGTCAAAACAACAGATTTAGGTCAGGGCCGTTTCCTGGAAACGAAAAAACATTGTTTACAATGCAATGAACAATCAACTGTAGTTCGAGGCCATTTCTTGCTACAGGAAATGCTGATGAAATAATGAGACGCATGAGAGAGTGAGAGTAGAAGTTTTCTTAAGAGTTGGATGCTAGGTACTTGACAAACGATATTTTCTTCAGCCTTTTTTTATGCGGACTTTTCATTTATTTTTTTAATGTGGATACTAAGAGTATTGAGTTGAGTTTATGTTTTGTTTGACAACTGTCAATAATATTATTTATTTGAAAGAATAATTTCAAACTTTCGCGACTTTAAACAAAGTTTAAAAAAAAGGTAACCTTGATTTATACCATAAATTTGAGACTTTTGCGGGACAAATTGAGGCTATAATGTAATAATATTCATTTTTACTTACCTAAAGTATTGTGGCATATCATGAAGTGATCAATGTACAGTACACTAATGTTGAGTACTTTATTATTCATTCCCGTTGCTAAATCCAATTTAAGCGATATAATTCTATTCTTCAATTTACTTATGATAACATCACGTGCTGTTGCACTAGAACGTTGCAATAATGTTGATATATCATCCGAATTGAGATTTGTACCGAATTTTTCTTCTTGTGGCGCAATTAGTGTTTTGAAAAATTCATCGTCATCAAATATGCTGGCAGATATACCTTTAACTGCTACTAAACCAATGCAGCATTTTAAAAATCGGTTAAAATCTATATTTGTTGAAACATTATTTGATGTCGCAGTGTCGTTTAACTTTAGTCTTTTTTCTGAATAAGAATCTAAAGATTCCCAACTATTATCTTCTTCATTATTCGCCATGCAATTTATATTTGCTGTAGCGTCCGCCGTCTCATCTTGATATTTACGTTTTTTAGTTTCCAATTGTGTATTATGTACTAAAAGGAAATGTCGTTTTATATTTGCAATGGATAAACCACTTAAATATTTGCCACAAACAAGACATTCCATTCTTTTAAGTTCTTTATGTTTTATAAATTTTTCCGAATCTTTAAGTTCTAGAAGCCTTTTAGCATAAAGTGTTTCACTGGATTCACTTTGCTTAATTTTTAGCTCTTTTAGGTATATTTCATTTATATTATTATAATCAGGCTCCACCACTTCGCCCTTCTCATTGAATTTCCTTCTTCTACGCCCAAAAGGTATATCCATTCGATGCATTAGTCTGTAATGTCGTTTCATATTATGCGCATTCACCCCAGATAATTTCTTTCCACATGTTAGACATTCAATTTCTTTATTTTCTTTGCGTACTTTATAAAAGCTATTTTCCATTTTAAACGCTTCGCTTGGTGTAGATTCGGTGTGCAGAGTAGAGTGTTATTAAATTCTAGTTAGGTACTGTTTATTTATCAAAAAAATCACTTTTATCACTTTAAAATGTAAAAACCTGCTTTTTTATGTTTTCAAATACATATTTGCACAAATAATTCATGAAAAACCAAGAAATAGTTCGTAAAAAACACGTGTGTCATTTGTTAAATTACTCACTCAACTACAATTCTGTATCTATCCAGAGTGCTCACCGATGTACGATTCTCTTCAAAAACTACGTACAGCTTTATATATGCATACACGAAAACTCTGCTCTTTTTATATACACATGATAGATATGTAAGTATACCCACCAAAAAAATAGAACTTTGTATAAGATGATAGTAAGGCTTATTTGATTTGCCAAACACTTGAAAATGTAGTATGTATTTCCAAATCCGCCTATGGAAGCAGAGGAAGAGGGCGGCGCTACTCCGCTGGAAGAGCCAGGTGGAAACCGATTTAAACTACCGCTTGTCAGTTACGACTATTTTGTGGCAGCAAACAAATCCCACTCCCGGGAGAAAAGGCTTTCAAGAGATTTACAAGGTATAATCGAAATTAAATAAATTATAAATTAAAAATTGCTTCAAATAAATGTTTTCATACATTTAAAGCAATAACGGCAACGCTTAATTCGTACAAATAGACAACAGTGGTTAATTCTTTGTGGTTCTATAAATAGAACAAAATCAAAAACAATACCAGTTTCTTTGAAACCGCCTTACCAACAAGCATAACTTTAACTTATGATTACATACAAAGTATGTACTGTGCAAAAAGAATAAAATATGCAAGCAAGGCAATTGGGATAAAGTTTACAACAACTAAGGCATGACGTAGAAGTGCGGGTTCAAATCCCACTCCCGGGGGAAAAGGCTTTGAAGAGATTTGCAAGGTATAATCGAAACAGCTGTCGCCTTGTCCGTCCTGATGTCACGTTGTTAATTTTTTCCCAAATTATTAAATAAATAATAAAAAAATTTAACTGGCTCTCCTGATCCTAAATGTCAAAAAACCTCAAGAGATAACTGTTAAAGCTATAAATGGAAACAAAGTATAACTTAAACCGCCGTCTCAAATACTCTCAACCCAACACACCACGGCGGCCGCAAATTGAATGAAAATTTAATGAAAGAATTTGTTGAAAGACATATTATAAAATTGATAGCTACGCAGTGGAACGCGTCAAGTTACTTAACTTTTCACTGATTTGAATGAAATGTGTAGCCAAACAAAATTTTTTTTGACCATCTTTAGTTATTCACTTATCTATAACAATTTTTTTACAAGCTCATGGTCACATACATAAATTAAAAAGCCAAGCCTATAAACTATCACAATTCTTGCTTTCTCTATGCCATGCTGTCAATTAAGTGCGAGAAAGAAGTGTAAACAAAAGTCAGCTGCTTAGCTGATTGTGAAAACGAAAATGTCAAATGAAGCTATCTGATAGACTGCTTTACTCCAGTTAAATTCTAATTTATGGCGATTTCTTTTCTTATGTTGCATTCATTTTGCATAATGGCAGGTCTGCTATAATTCTTTGTTTTAATCAGCCCATTTTAACACGGTGACTCGTTCGTTTTAAAAAATTATGCACTGCAATCCTACAAAAGTGCAGCATACTCTACCCTTCTCAAAACGAAATGGTAGCCGATTGGCAGGTTGGTGTAATGTTTTAAATAACATTTTTTAACAGTAATTTTTATTGATCTTAATTAGGTGCACTTTTGTATATAAATTGACTGTCGCTTGTAATATACATACACAAAATGTTTCGACAGCAGAACTGTGGCAAAGTGGTTAGTTTTAAGTTCTGTTTTGCGATGAAAAATCCAATATTTTTACTGTGGGCATGGACGAACTTATGTAATGTCAGCACCTTTCATGGTAACATTTTCAATTGGAAAATACTATTAGCTAGGTGAAAACGGCCTTAGGCACAAATGAGTTGGCACATTGCGTTAATAGTTGGCCGTGGCCTTGACTTACATATAAAGAAAACCTTACTTATATTGATGCAAGATTTGGTTTCAAAAAATGTTTTGGAATTAGTAAATGTATTTTATGAGTAAGCAGCGCTGCTATCGTATTCCTTATTGCTTACAAACCGCTTATGCAATTTTTTCTTGGGTACATATTTACATATACAAGCCACCCCAGCATTAAATTTGTGCTGAAAATGTATTCGTGTGGTATTGACTTTTTTTCAATATACATATTACTCTCATGAGCACAGAAAAAACAAATCGAGGCATGCATGCACACGAGCAAATAATCGAAAAGCAAAAGTATATAAACTACTTCGTGCTTAAATAAGTAATTTGTGGTGCGCTATTTTGCTCGCCTCACCATTTCATACTAAGGATGCAACGGAAATGAGTTTACCGGCACCGAAACTTACAAATTGGCTTTATCGGAATTGAATTCGAAACCAAACTCGGAAGTGGAAGCAGGGTACTTATTTAGTACAAATGTAATATATTACACGAGCCGGACCCGTGCTCGTCTTGCGCAACCAATATAAAAGTATCTTATCTAATATCAACACAAATCAGCTGTTCTGTCAATCAATTAAAACTTACAGCTTCACTTCGTTTTGTAACGTCGTCGCGTCAATTTCGTTTTTCCCCACAACTCAACCGCGTGCTATAAAAGGACGCTATTCATGTGGTTAGACTATAAAATGGCGGATAGTGCGAGAATCGAAATGACAAAAAATTTAATTAAAAACTTTTGAAAAACAAAAGATTATCGTACTTGGAGTATACCATTAAATCGGAATGTATCTAAATATATAATATCCTCAATTACGCAGAAATCTACGCACATGGTTCTGGCCTTAGTGTATTACCTGTGTATTAGTGGAGCAACTGTACAGCAATCTAAAGACAGCAAACTTCTGAGAAAGATTTCACAAAATAAGAATTTATTATGGCGTTATAGCTACCTTTCTGAAGTTGGCAAGACAACTTTTATGAGGAAAAAAATTACCTATTCGAAAAATTGCCGTGAATTTGCCGTAATTTATCCGTGAAACAAAAAAATTTGACGGGGCCATATTTTAGAAAATACAGAGTGGCACGTCAACTTCACGTGAAGTTAGGGTGCCACCCTCAGAAAACCACCTTAGAGACATGCTAGGAAAATAATCTTGCACACGAATTTGCCGTAGATAAGTGGTATATTTTATAATTTCGAAAAAAAAAAATTTACTTTTTTTTATCGTGCACCGCCAACTTCACGTGAAGTTAGCGTGCCACCTTTCGAAAACCACCTTAGACACCAGATAGGAAAATAATTCTTGCACACGAATTTGCGGCAAATTTCCCGTAGATGAGTAGCATATTTTATAAATTCCAAAAAAAAAAAAAATCAAATTGTTTTTATGGTGCACCGCCAAATTCATGTGAAGTTAGCTGGACACCAGATAGGAGAATAATTCTTGCACACGAATTTGCCGCAAATTTCCCGTAGATGAGTAGCATATTTTATAAATTCAAAAAAAAAAAAAAATCTAATTGTTTTTATGGTGCACCGCCAACTTCATGTGAAGTTAGCTGGACACCAGATAGGAGAATAATTCTTGCACACGAATTTGCCGCAAATTTCCCGTAGATGAGTAGCATATTTTATAAATTCCAAAAAAAAAAAAATCAAATTGTTTTTATGGTGCACCGCCAACTTCATGTGAAGTTAGCTGGACACCAGATAGGAGAATAATTCTTGCACACGAATTTGCCGCAAATTTCCCGTAGATGAGTAGCATATTTTATAAATTCCAAAAAAAAAATTCAAATTTTTTTATGGTGCACCGCCAACTTCATGTGAAGTTAGCGTGCCACCTTTCGAAAACCACCTTAGACACCAGATAGGAGAATAATTCTTGCACACGAATTTGCGGCAAATTTCCCGTAGATAAGTGGCATATTTTATAAATTCCAAAAAAAAAAAATTAAATTTTTTTTATGGTGCACCGCCAACTTCATGTGAAGTTAGCGTGCCACCTTTCGAAAACCACCTTAGACACCAGATAGGAGAATAATTCTTGCACACGAATTTGCCGCAAATTTCCTGTAGATAAGTGGCATATTTTATAAATTCCAAAAAAAAATCAATTTTTTTTTATGGTGCACTGCCAACTTCATGTGAAGTTAACGTGCCACCTTTCGAAAACCACCTTAGACACCAGATAGGAAAATAATTCTTGCACACGAATTTGCCGCAAACTTCCCGTAGATGAGTAGCATATTTTATAAATTCCAAAAAAAATTCAAATTTTTTTTATGGTGCACTGCCAACTTCATGTGAAGTTAACGTGCCACCTTTCGAAAACCACCTTACGACACCAGATAAGAAAATAATTCTTGCACACGAATTTGCGGCAAATTTCCCGTAGATAAGTGGTTCATGTGAAGTTAGCGTGCCACCTTTCGAAAACCACCTTAGACACCAGATAGGAAAATAATTCTTGCACACGAATTTGCCGCAAATTTCCCGTAGATAAGTGGCATATTTTATAAATTCCAAAAAAAAAAAAATTTTTTTTATGGTGCACCGCCAACTTCATGTGAAGTTAGCGTGCCACCTTTCGAAAACCCCCTTAGACACCAGATAGGAAAATAATTCATGCACACGAATTTGCCGCAAATTTCCCGTAAAGAAGTGTCATATCTTATAAATTCCCAAAAAAAAATTTTAATTTTAGATAAGTGGCATATTTTATAAATTCCAAAAAAAAATTCAAATTTTTTATGGTGCACCGCCAACTTCATGTGAAGTTAGCGTGCCACCTTTCGAAAACCCCCTTAGACACCAGATAGGAAAATAATTCATGCACACGAATTTGCCGCAAATTTCCCGTAGATAAGTGGCATATTTTATAAATTCCAAAAAAAAAAAATTTTTTTTATGGTGCACCGCCAACTTCATGTGAAGTTAGCGTGCCACCTTTCGAAAACCCCCTTAGACACCAGATAGGAAAATAATTCTTGCACACGAATTTGCCGCAAATTTCCCGTAGATGAGTAGCATATTTTATAAATTCCAAAAAAAATTCAAATTTTTTTTATGGTGCACCGCCAACTTCATGTGAAGTTAGCGTGCCACCTTTCGAAAACCACCTTACGACACAAGATAAGAAAATAATTCTTGCACACGAATTTGCGGCAAATTTCCCGTAGATAAGTGGCATATTTTATAAATTCAAAAAAAAAAATCAAATTTTTTTTATGGTTCACCGCCAACTTCATGTGAAGTTAACGTGCCACCTTTCGAAAACCACCTTAGACACCAGATAGGAAAATATTTCTTGCACACGAATTTGCCGCAAATTTCCCGCAAATAAGTGGCATATCTTATAAATTCCAAAAACAAAATTAAAATTTTTTTTATGGTGCACCGCCAACTTCATGTGAAGTTAGCGTGCCACCTTTCGAAAACCACCTTAGACACCAGATAGGAGAATATTTCTTGCACACGAATTTGCCGCAAATTTCCCGTAAATAAGTGGCATATCTTATAAATTCCAAAAAAAAAATTCAAATTTTTTATGGTGCACCGCCAACTTCATGTGAAGTTAGCGTGCCACCTTTCGAAAACCCCCTTAGACACCAGATAGGAAAATAATTCATGCACACGAATTTGCCGCAAATTTTCCGTAAAGAAGTGGCATATTTTATAAATTCCCAAAAAAAATTTTAATTTTAGATAAGTGGCATATTTTATAAATTCCAAAAAAAAATTCAAATTTTTTTTATGGTGCACCGCTAACTTCATGTGAAGTTAGCGTGCCACCTTTCGAAAACCACCTTAGACACCAGATAGGAAAACATTTCTTGCACACGAATTTGCCGCAAATTTCCCGTAAATAAGTGGCATATCTTATAAATTCCAAAAAAAAAATTAAAAATTTTTTTATTGGGCACCGCCAACTTCATGTGAAGTTAGCGTGCCATCTTTCGAAAACCACCTTAGACACCAGATATGCAAATAATTCTTTCACACAAAATTTGCCGCAAATTTCCCGTAGATAAGTGGCATATTTTATAAATTCCAAAAAAAAATTCAAATTTTTTTTATGGTGCACCGCCAACTTCATGTGAAGTTAGCGTGCCACCTTTCGAAAACCACCTTAGACACCAGATAGGAAAATAATTCTTTCACACGAATTTGCCGCAAATTTCCCGTAGATTAGTGGCATATTTTATAAATTCCAAAACTTTTTTTATAGTGCACCGCCAACTTCATGTGAAGTTAACGTGCCACCTTTCAAAAACCACCTTAGACACCAGATAGGAAAATAATTCTTGCACACGAATTTGCCGCAAATTTCCCGTAAATAAGTGGCATATCTTATAAATTCCAAAAAAAAAATTAAAATTTTTTTTATGGTGCACCGCCAACTTCATGTGAAGTTAGCGTGCCATCTTTCGAAAACCACCTTAGACACCAGATATGAAAATAATTCTTTCACACGAATTTGCCGCAAATTTCCCGTAAATAAGTGGCATATCTTATAAATTCCAAAAAAAAAAATTTAAAATTTTTTTATGGTGCACCGCCAACTTCATGTGAAGTTAGCGTGCCATCTTTCGAAAACCACCTTAGACACCAGATATGAAAATAATTCTTTCACACGAATTTGCCGCAAATTTCCCGTAGATAAGTGGCATATTTTATAAATTTCAAAAAAAAAAAATCAAATTTTTTTTATGGCGCACCGCCAACTTCATGTGAAGTTAGCGTGCCACCTTTCGAAAACCACCTTAGACACCAGATATGAAAATAATTCTTTCACACGAATTTGCCGCAAATTTCCCGTAAATAAGTGGCATATCTTATAAATTCCAAAAAAAAAAATTTTAATTTTTTTATGGTGCACCGCCAACTTCATGTGAAGTTAGGGTGCCATCTTTCGAAAACCACCTTAGACACCAGATATGAAAATAATTCTTTCACACGAATTTGCCGCAAATTTCCCGTAGATAAGTGGCATATTTTATAAATTCCAAAAAAAAAAATTAAATTTTTTTTATGGTGCACCGCCAACTTCATGTGAAGTTAGCGTGCCACCTTTCGAAAACCACCTTAGACACCAGATAGGAAAATAATTCTTGCACACGAATTTGACGCAAAGTTCCCGTGAATAAGTGGCATATCTTATAAATTCCAAAAAAAAAATTAAAATTTTTTTTATGGTGCACCGCCAACTTCATGTGAAGTTAGCGTGCCATCTTTCGAAAACCACATTAGACACCAGATAGGAGAATAATTCTTGCACACGAATTTGCCGCAAATTTCCGTAGATAAGTGGTATATTTTATAAATTCCAAAAAAAAAAATTCAAATTTTTTTTATGGTGAACCGCCAACTTCATGTGAAGTTAGCGTGCCACCTTTCGAAAACCACCTTAGACACCAGATATGAAAATAATTCTTTCACACGAATTTGCCGCAAATTTCCCGTAGATAAGCGGCATATTTTATAAATTCCAAAAAAAAAATTTAATTTTTTTTATGGTGCACCGCCAACTTCATGTGAAGTTAGCGTGCCACCTTTCGAAAACCACCTTAGACACCAGATAGGAAAATAATTCTTGCACATGAATTTGACGCAAAGTTCCCGTGAATAAGTGGCATATCTTATAAATTCCAAAAAAAAAAATTAAAATTTTTTTTATGGTGCACCGCCAACTTCATGTGAAGTTAGCGTGCCATCTTTCGAAAACCACATTAGACACCAGATAGGAGAATAATTCTTGCACACGAATTTGCCGCAAATTTCCGTAAATAAGTGGCATATCTTATAAATTCCAAAAGAAAAATTAAAATTTTTTTATGGTGCACCGCCAACTTCATGTGAAGTTAGCGTGCCATCTTTCGAAAACCACCTTAGACACCAGATATGAAAATAATTCTTTCACACGAATTTGCCGCAAATTTCCCGTAGATAAGCGGCATATTTTATAAATTCCAAAAAAAAAATTTAATTTTTTTTATGGTGCACCGCCAACTTCATGTGAAGTTAGCGTGCCACCTTTCGAAAACCACCTTAGACACCAGATAGGAAAATAATTCTTGCACATGAATTTGACGCAAAGTTCCCGTGAATAAGTGGCATATCTTATAAATTCCAAAAAAAAAAATTAAAATTTTTTTTATGGTGCACCGCCAACTTCATGTGAAGTTAGCGTGCCATCTTTCGAAAACCACATTAGACACCAGATATGAAAATAATTCTTTCACACGAATTTGCCGCAAATTTCCCGTAGATAAGTGGCATATTTTATAAATTCCAAAAAAAAAGTGTTAATGAGAATTTTAAAAGGGAGTGGGCTTAATTCTATAGGTGGACGCCTTTTCGAGATATCGCTATAAAGATGGACCAGGGGTGACTCTAGAATGTGTTTGTACGATATGGGTATCAAATTAAAGGTATTAATGAGGGTTTTAAAAGAAAGTGGTGGTAGTTGTATAGGTGGTCGGCTTTTCGAGATATCGCCATAAAGGTGGACCAGGGGTGACCCTAGAATTTGTTTGTACAATATGGGTATCAAACGAAAGGTGTTAATGAGTATTTTAAAAGGGCGTTCATGTGAAGTTAACGTGCCACCTTTCGAAAACCACCTTAGACACCAGATAGGAAAATAATTCTTTCACACTAATTTTCCGCAAATTTCCCGTAGATAAGTGGCATATTTTATAAATTCCAAAAAAAAAATTCAAATTTTTTTTTATGGTGCACCGCCAACTTCATGTGAAGTTAGCGTGCCACCTTTCGAAAACAACCTTAGATACCAGATAGGAAAATAATTCTTTCACACGAATTTGCCGCAAATTTCCCGTAGATTAGTGGCATATTTTATAAATTCCAAAAAAAAAAATTCAAATTTTTTTTATGGTGCACCGCCAACTTCATGTGAAGTTAGCGTCCACCTTTCGAAAACCACCTTAGACACCAGATATGAAAATAATTCTTGCACACGAATTTGCCGCAAATTTCCCGTAGATAAGTGGCATATTTTATAAATTCCAAAAAAAAAATTTAAATTTTTTTATGGTGCACCGCCAACTTCATGTGAAGTTAGCGTGCCACCTTTCGAAAACCACCTTGGACACCAAATAGGAGAATAATTCTTGCACACGAATTTGCCGCAAATTTCCCGTAGATAAGTGGCATATTTTATAAATTCCAAAAAAAAAAAATTCAAATTTTTTTTAAGGTGCACCGCCAACTTCATGTGAAGTTAACGTGCCACCTTTCGAAAACCACCTTAGACACCAGATAGGAAAATAATTCTTTCACACGAATTTGCCGCAAATTTCCCGTAGATAAGTGGCATATTTTATAAATTCCAAAAAAAATTCAAATTTTTTTTATGGTGCACCGCCAACTTCATGTGAAGTTAGCGTGCCACCTTTCGAAAACCACCTTAGACACCAGATAGGAAAATAATTCTTGAACACGAATTTGCCGAAAATTGCCCGTAGATAAGTGGCATATTTTATAAATTCCAAAAAAAAATTCCAATCTTTTTTATGGTGCACCGCCAACTTCATGTGAAGTCAGCGTGCCACCTTTCGAAAACCACCTTAGACATCAGATAGGAGAATAATTCTTGCACACGAATTTGCCGCAAATTTCCGTATATAAGTGGCATATTTTATAAATTCCAAAAAAAAATTCCAATCTTTTTTATGGTGCACCGCCAACTTCATGTGAAGTTAGCGTGCCAGCTTTCGAAAACCACCTTAGATACCAGATAGGAAAATAATTCTTTCACACGAATTTGCCGCAAATTTCCCGTAGATTAGTGGCATATTTTATAAATTCCAAAAAAAAAAATTCAAATTTTTTTTATGGTGCACCGCCAACTTCATGTGAAGTTAGCGTGCCACCTTTCGAAAACCACCTTAGACCAGATATGAAAATAATTCTTGCACACGAATTTGCCGCAAATTTCCTGTAGATAAGTGGCATATTTTATAAATTCCAAAAAAAAAAATTCAAATTTTTTTTATGGTGCATCGCCAACTTCATGTGAAGTTAGTGTGCCACCTTTCGAAAACCACCTTAGACCAGATATGAAAATAATTCTTGCACACGAATTTGCCGCAAATTTCCCGTAGATAAGTGGCATATTTTATAAATTCCAAAAAAAAAAAATCAAATTTTTTTATGGTGCATCGCCAACTTCATGTGAAGTTAGTGTGCCACCTTTCGAAAACCACCTTAGACACCAGATAGGAGAATAATTCTTGCACACGAATTTTCCGCAAATTTTCCGTAGATAAGTGGAATATTTTATAAATTCCAAGAAAAAAAATTCAAATTTGTTTTATGGTGCACCGCCAACTTCATGTGAAGTTAGCGTGCCACCTTTCGAAAACCACCTTAGACACCAGATAGGAAAATAATTCTTGCACGTGAATTTGCAGTGGAATACTTTATAAATTCGCAAAAAAATTTTTTTAAGGTGCACCGTATGGTAAGTGGCATATTTTATAAATGCATAGTCATAGTCAAAATAAAATAGGATTTAAATTTAGTTACAGCTTTTTGATATAATTTTCTCTGAGCTATCACTCTAACTTCACGTGAACCATAAAAATTTTTTTGTTTCACGGATAAATTACGGCAAGTTCACGGCAATTTTCCCAATATGTAATTTTTTTCCACGTAAAAGTTGTCTTGCCAACTTGATAGAGGTCACAGTGGTTGTATGGGTGTATGTGGCGACGGAAAATTAATTAATTAACTGTTAAAGTAAATTAAACTTGTTCAAAATTCGGAAAAATAAGTTAAAATGTATAATATACATGGTACTGAAATTTGGAGATTTTTTTTCTTCATGCAAAAACTAGAATGAGTTCATATGAACAGATGAAAGAATAGCTATTCCGTATACGGGCTATCAGTGTGTAACTTAACAAAATTTGATGTAAATCTATATATATCTATGAATCTTCCTAAACAGTAAGCTGTCATGGAAGCTCAACGTGGAGGAGAGGGTGAAGAAGGCCTCAACGACAGTTTATGCATGTAAAATAATGCTGGGGTGTACGTGGGCCTTAAGGCCCTCTCTTTCTCATTGGGTTTTTACAGCGATTGTAAGCCCTATTCTATACTATGGAGTTCTTGTTTGGTTGAAAGCCACACAAAAAACAACCTACCTCAAAAATTTTGAGGGGTATGCAGACTATCAATGCTTAGTATTACGGGAGCCCTGAAAAAAACCCCGACGGCCGCACTGTATGCCAGCCTGCACATTCCACCTGTAGACCTGGTAGCAAAGAACATAGCGTTAACAACTGCAACCAGGCTCGGTGCCTCGGGGCAGCTTGAGCGCCGACCATACGGCCATAGTAGTATAGCGCCATCAATCACAAGACGAACAGACCACCTGATTCCCTATATGCGCTTCAAGGGGATCTTAAGTTCACAATAGAGGTGGACGGTTCGCGCATGGGTGCTCAACTGGCGAACGAGGCGATACATGTGTACATATATGGTTCAAAAGTAGTGGAAGGAGTGGGGTCTGCGGTATACTATGCTGATCCGGAAATTAACAGATCCTACAGGCTGCCGGATTACTGTAGCGTTTTCCAAGCGGAAATATTAGCCGTAACCAAAGCAGGAGAAACCATGGAAGAGAATAGCTTAAGCTGCAACCGTGTTAACTTTTATATTGACAGTCAAGCAGCAATTAAGGCAATAATCTCGCATAGCACAGCATCTAAATGCGTGTTAAGAGTGTAAACAGTCTCTGGAGAGAATCGGAACAGGGAGAAGCATACATCTTTTTTGGGTCCAAGGGCATATGGGTGATCTACCGACATAACAACTAGAAGATTAGTAAAAAGCAAAGGAAAACATTTGAGACGCAGCCGCTAATCTTTTATAAATCCCCTCTTAGAACCGTCAATTTTCAAGTGAAATTATTTTTTCCCCTCGTTGGTAACTTTTCTAAATTCTTCGCAGTTCCAAACTGCAATATAACAAATGAATACGACACAAAATATGTCAGCAAGTATTTTTGTTGTATAGGGAGAATGTTTAAAAAAGTTCTTCGCGAAATTTTGTATGTGAATGGGCAAGGCGAAATAAACTTCAATTGTCACGTCTGAAGTTCCTTCATATTTACAAACGCAACATCTTGGTTGATTGTAGAGATGTTATTGGAATGCATAAGATTGTGTTAAACGCATCTATATGAAAAATGTCGATGTGCCGCTGCTTTGAAACTCGAATGGGACGAGTCTGTTCCGCAGAATATTTTATCGGCTTGGCAAACCATTCTTGACAATCTTTCGCATCTTACTGCAATCAAGGTTCCAAGGTACTGCTTATCAACTAATATTCAGTCTCTCCAAATACATGGATTTTGTGATTCGTCGATTCCCGCTTATGGCTGTAGATATACGCGCATTCTTGATTGTGATGGCAATGTTCGCGTGCGCCTTCTGACGGCGAAGTCCAGGGTGGCCCCTACCAAACCACAGTCACTACCAAAACTGGAGGGACGCAACAAATTAAATGGGGTTTGTCCTATCCCCACTTTGGTTTAACTTCTATATATCAAAGCTACCTTTGCCACCAGAAGGAGTTACTATCGTTTCCTACGCTGATGTCTGCACAATAATGGCCACAGGCTCAGGCCCACAGATATATGAGATTTGCAACAAAATAAACGGCGACTTTCCTGGTCTCTCCAGTTTTTTCACCTCGTGAAACCTTACATTATCACCGACTAAATTATCGGCGACCTTATTTATAACATGGACGTCCCAAATATCGACCATTTTGAACATCCACGTCAATACATTTTGGTGAGCATGCAGCCGCAATTGTACCGAAAAGCCAGAGCTGTAATAAGATCTTGCTGGCAGTACTTGGGGAAAAAGAAAAAAAAAAGAATAAAGAAACGCTCATTACCACTTACAAAGCAATTGGCCGGCCGATTGCATGCTACGCATCCCCGATATGTTCGCCAAGCGTAAAGACTACCCACTGGAAGAAGCTACAGGCCTGCCAAAATACTGCCCTCAGAAACCTGGGTATCCCAACAGACATCTGATTGATGAGCTAACACCGCCCAGGGGCTTAAGGAGTCATCTCCGTAAGCATTATGAGGAAATACGGCACTTGAGAACACAGCCGTATGAAGCCAAAAAACACAAGCAGGTCCTCAGTGAACTCCACAAACAGCCGCCGGACCTCTATGCCAGGAACTGCCCTGTGAATCCTGTACTCAAAGAACAATACCCTAAACTTGCAGAAGAGGAACGCACACTCCCTAGGGAAATGCGAGTCACTCTAGCTCAACTTCGATCTGGATACTGTAACAGGTTAAACTCTTACCTATCCAGAATCAACCCCGACATACAAAACAAATGGCCTGCTTGTAATGTGTCCCCACATGACACCAACCATCTCTTTAACTGTATTGTGGAACCAACGCCTCTAACACCCCTCTCACTATGGTCCACCCCTGTTGAAACAGCAAGTTTCCGTGGACTACCGTTAGAGGATATTGATGGCAATTTGTGATCGGTTGCACCTATTGGACGAGACGAAGCACTGCTACAACAACAACAAGAACAACAACCAAAACTGGAGCTTTGTGGTGCACTACTACTCTCCCGACTTTTAACGGAAATTACACCTTTGTTTTCTAATTATAATTCTGATACATTTCTTTGGACAGATTTGCAAATTGCACTTCACTAGGTTCAACTGCATTCAGCTACGCTTTCTGCTTTCGTTGGCAACAGAGTATCGGAAATACAGTGATTAACATTGGATGCTCATTGGAGACGTGCGTAAAGCTGGCAGACCCAAGTGCTCAAAAGTAAGTTCCAGTTGATTGAGAATTAAGTGCATTTTAGCTGCTATTTAGGGCCACAAAAGATAATTTAGGTGCTCATTTGGTTTTCGAGATATTCGCAAAAATGTGTGGGTCTGCTAGCTTAACGTCAAGCTAGCAGACCCACATTTTAAATTTCATTTTATTTTAAATAAAAAATATATCAAAATTAGGAGCTATTTAGGTGCTTTTTAGGCCCACAAAAGATAATTAAGGTTTTCATTTAGTTTTCGAGATATTCGCAAAAAAGTGTGTATTTTAAATAAAAAATATATCAAAATTAGGAGCTATTTAGGTGATTTTTAGGGCCACAAAAGAAAATTTGGCTTTACATTTAGTTTTCGAGATATTCGCAAAAAAGCTTGACGTTAATCTAGCAGACCCACAATTTAAATTTCATTTTATTTTAAATAAAAAATATATCAAAACTAGGAGCTATTTAGGTGATTTTTAGGTCCACAAAAGATAATTTAGGTTTTCGTTTAGTTTTCAAGATATTGGCAAAAAAGTGTGGGTCTGCTAGCTTAACGTCAAGCTAGCAGACCCACAAATAAAATTTTATTTTATTTTAAATAAAAAAAATATATCAAAATTAGGAGCTATTTAGGTGCTTTTTAGGGCCACAAAAGATAACTTAGGTTTTCATTTAGTCTTCGAAATATTCGCAAAAAAGTGTGGGCCTGCTAGCTTAACGTCAAGCTAGCAGACCCACAAATTAAATTTCATTTTATTTAAAATAAAAAATATATCAAAAGTAGGAGCTATTTAGGTGCTTTTTAGGGCCACAAAAGATAATTTAGGTTTTCATTTAGTTTTCAAGATATTCGCAAAAAAGTGTGTGTCTGCTAGCTTAACGTCAAGCTAGCAGACCCACAAATTAAATTTCATTTTATTTAAAATAAAAAAGGAAATTTAAATTGTGGGTCTGCTAGCTTTTTTGCGAATATTTCGAAAACTAAATGAAAACCTAAGTTATCTTTTGTGGCCCTAAAAAGCACCTAAATAGCTCCTAATTTTGATATATTTTTTATTTAAAATAAAACGAAATTTAAATTGTGGGTCTGCTAGCTTGACGTTAAGCTAGCATACCCACACTTTTTTGCGAATATCTCAAAAGCCAAATGAGCACCTAAATTATTTTTTGTGGCCCTAAATAGCACCTAAAATGCACTTAATTCTCAAACAACTTAAACTTATTTTTGAGCACTTGGGTCTGCCAGCTTTACGCACGTTCATTGGAGACATGTCTGAACTGCTGTTTGTAAAACGCCCTATCTCAACATAATTCGTAAATCGGCGTTCAGTCGAGTTAGGGTGATATTCCCCTTAACAGTCAATTTATAACAACAGCCTTCAATTACTTCATATATATATAGTGTTTTACTTACGCGGTATTTTACCCCAGAAGTGAATACAACTCGAAGGCTTTGCTTTATTATTAAATGGTTAAGGTTTTTTAATATTTAGTTTAATTTAAATTGTAGAACCTTTATTATACAGAGTTTGGAAATGGTGTTACACAGAAATTTGTAAATTGATGAACACGTCGTCTCGTAGTCACGCGCGCTCGATTTCAACTAAACTACCACATATAATTGTTTAAATAATTTAAAAAATCGGAAATATATGGACTTGTTATGTCTGTAAATACATAGGGACCGATGTCTTCATGACCAAAAAGTGCCACCGCACAAAGTTGTCCTTGAAAAACGCCCGCTGCTCCAATATCTCCAGAAGTCGGATTTCTTCCTGGCTTTCCAGCACACATGGTTGTAGCTGAAAAATATACATCTATGCCGTAAGGAGCGACGCAGTCCCATTTGTCTATTACAACCAGTTTAGAAGTTTTGAGAATATCACTAAATTCCTCACTATTTGAAGTTACCGCACCCCATCCACTAACTTCCAGATTTAGGCACTGACGTAAGTCAGGCTGACATAGAGGTATTGATTTTATTCTATCAGTCTGATCAAAGCATGGATCTACTTTTAACAAAGCTATGTCCATAAATCCTGTGTCACGATTATAGTAATCCTTATCATAATATATTTTAATTACGCTGCGTTTTTCTACTCCTCTATCGTTTACCCGACGTCTATTTTCTTCACCAGCTAGAACGATGAACTTATTCTCATCTAGCTCTGCTACGCAGCGCGCAGCTGTTACCACCGTATGCATCTTGACTAAGGCGCCAACGCAAATATACTTGTTTTCATAAAAAATTGCTACGGTGTGGGAGGTCCGCTCCATTGTTATGTCTTCGCCATTTAAAACGCGAAGTTGCGCATTCGTATGGGTAAAATTGCAACTAAGAACGAGAGACAGGATCGCGAAAAAAATTTCTGAATCCATTTTAGTTTAAGACCTTTTGCACTACTTTTTAAGTATAAAGTATGATAGATTTTGTGGGCGCTATTTATACCAAATTGAGTCGTGTGAATAAAAAATAAGCAAACACTTTTTCTTCTAGATTCTAGGAATTCGACATAAGAAAAACAATTTAAGTGAAACTATACAAAGAACATATTTTTTTAATTAGTTGAACAACCAAATTTTGCTCTTTTTATACAAGCATATTCCAGCTAAATTAAATGAGCTCAGCCTTAACCAAATATTTTGCTTCACTTTCGTCAAAGGAAATTTCCTAGCAATTGTTGAGTTGTGTTGTTAATTTGAAACGTGTACCTACAACTTCATTTTTTTTACCTTTATATTAAATCCCTTTCATGTTTGTCCCCTCATTTCCATACGAATTTTTGACCGACGGAAAAGTCTTTTTCGGTAACTTCCGTTGAGCTAGACACTTGATACTTAGAACATAGTTCAGATCTGGGAGACATTACAATGCAAGTGAAAAAAAATCCGCTAGGTGGCGCACGGATCGAGATATACAGAAAATTAATTTTAAAATGGAAATTTTGCGATCGACTTTTAGCTAACCTCTCGGTGATCCAGCGACTTGAAACTTAGCACATAGTTTGTGAGTCGATGGCACTACAATTCGCGGAAAACATAATGCCGCCAGGTGGCAGACGAATCGAGATAAACGAAAATCCCTGAAAAAACGCAGGGAATCTTGCGATCGATTTTTAAGTAACTTCCCGGTGAGCTCGAGACTTGAAACTTGGGCCGTGAGTCAGAAGCCGGTGATAATGCAATATTTGATCAAAAAAATTTCGCTAGGTGGCGCATCGATCGAGATATTAGGCAAATTAATTTTAATTTGGGAATCTTCCACTCCGTTTTTAACTAACTTCCGGGTTACCTAGAGACTTGTAATTTAGCACATGGTTCGAGAACCGGTGACAATACAATTTATAGAAAACAAAGTTCCGCTAGGTGGCGTGCTAATTGAGATAACTAGAAATCCCTGAAAAACGATGGGAATCTTGCGATCCTTTTTTAGTAACTTGCCGGTGAGCAAGAGACTTGAATCTTGGGCCGTGGGTCCAAACCAGGTGACAATGCAACATTTGATTAAAAAAGTTCCGCTAGGTGGCGCATGGATCGAGATATTAGGAAAATTAATTTTAATTTGGGAATCTTTCAATCCATTTTTAAATAACTTCCCGGTTACCTAGAGACTTGTAACTTAGCACATGGTTCGAGAACCGGTGACAATACAATTTATAGAAAACAAAGTTCCGCTAGGTGGCGTGCTAATTGAGATAACAAGAAATCCCTGAAAAACGATGGGAATCTTGCGATCGATTTTTGAGTAACTTGCCGGTGAGCTAGAGACTTGAAACTTGGGCCGTGCGTCAGAACCCGGTGACAACGCAACATTTGATAAAAAAAAATTCGCTAGGTGGCACGCGGATCGAGATAGTAAGAAAACATATTTTAATTTGGGAATTTTCAATCCATTTTTAACTAACTTCCCGGTTACCTAGAGACTTGAAATCGAGGTGGAATTCTGTTGTTTTTGCCAGTGTTGTCAGCGAAAATTCCACTTATTCTCTTAAATCTTGCTATTTTAAACAAATAAATGAAGATAAGAATTTTCACATAGTAATTACTTAAATTACTAATCAAAGTTGCAATTGCCTTTTTGTAGGCAGTACTAAAAAATTGAAAATAAAAAGATGATAAAAAAATGTTAAGCACTACCTTTATATAAATGGACCAAAAAATAGAATGCAATTTTTCCTTTAATACAGACATAGTCTTGTTGAATTTTGACTAAAAAACTTTAACAATAGCTCTTGTAAAGGAATTTTGGGATTTAAAATTATAAAGGTAGAGCGCGTGTTTAAATTTTAAATAATCAATTAGTTAATCACAAGTACATGGTTTGCCTTAAATTGAAGGATTGCGCTCCACCTTTATAGTTTTAAATCCCAAAATTCTTTTATAAGAGCTATTGTTAAAGTTTTTTAGTCAAAATTCAACAAGACTATGTCTGGATTAAAGGAAAAATTGCCTTCTATTTTTTGGTCCAGTTATATAAAGGTAGTGCTTATCATCTTTTTTTAATGAGTAAATACAAAAAAACAATGGGTACACTTAATTAGTTTTATCTGTTTCCAAAATGCTTAGTATGTTCAAGGTATTTATGCATATTCCAGCGAAATGAAATGAGCTCAGCCTTAACCAAATATTTTGCTTTACTTTTGTCAAAGAAAATTTCCTAATAATTGTTAGTTTATAAATGTATTCGCAGAGTTGTGTTGTGTTGTTAATTTGAAACGGGTAGCTACAACTTTATTTTTAATGAGTAAATACAAAAAAACAATGGGTACACTTAATTAGTTTTATCTGTTTCCAAACTGCTTAATATGTTCTACTAGCGTTACCTGGCGTACGTTGTAACGCCCGAGATCGAATGAATGTTGCGATATTTTTTCTGTTTTGTTTGTTGATAATTTAATTTATTGTTCTGTAAATTAAATTGAATTTTGTACGCATATTTGGTGAAATTTTCTGTTAAAATATTTTATTCTTGTATCTTATTGTAATGCATGTGGGTACACAATAGTTTTGGTTTATTCGTTCGGTGCAAAGATAAACAATTTTTTTGGTGTTCCAACTCTAGAGCAAGCAACATATAGCTGGCCGTGGGAAAAACACGGACTCTCTAAATTTAAGCCTGCAACAGTAAGCGATTGCAAAAGCAAGGCAGGAAACTGTAAGCGCTTAAAATTAAATGGCAAATCTGTAGGAATCATTGGGATCCATGGTATGAGCACATCTTCACCTTTGCTTTTACCGCTGATGATTGTTGCTTCGATTAAATTCGGCATTAATATCTAAACGCAAAGTCTGGTTCCATTGCACAATTTTGGTGGGTTTAAATTCCGAAGAAGCATGATTGATGAGCCAATTTTCAAAGTTGATATATACGCAGGCATTCCAGCTGGTTCTAAAGAGTTTAGAAATTCAATTGGATAATTCACAATTTTATCGTCATCGTAACTGTGTCGATCGATTTATATTTCTTCACTTCACCTGGAAATTGGTTTTGAATGCGATCATTGATTTTGTTAACATAATCATTTTTGGGAGCTAAGATAGTTCGTTCGCATAGCCAAAAACAAAAACATTTAAATTTAAAATTCTTAATTCTGAAATATGAAAAACTTTCGGCTTAATCGAAGGAACCTACATCCAAAATTTGGTGATGATTGAAGTATGGGAAACACGTTATTACAGGGAACACACACACAGAATATGATTTTTATAGAAGATGTAGATAGACTGAAGCTAAACAATTTTTTTATCGGCGGCAGATTACTAAACGTCCAAAAGGCATAACAGCTAAACTCAACAATGCAGTCAAACTTCAGGTGTTAAAATAACTTAAGTTTGTACGGCAGCCATAGTTCTGAAAAATCCCACATTTTACTGGAGGCATAAGGACTTAACGTCATATAGCTCCTTATACATTTTCATTATCCTACCATTACTACACCAAGAGATATTCAGTATGATATATTCCATTAGTATGGGAGGTGCCACGCCCCCTTCTTCCCGATTCCACATTTTCTTGGTGGTGTTAGGGATTGACCTAATATAACTCCCTACTGAATTTCAATGTTCTGGCATGTATACCTTCAAAGTTATGCAGTACCAAAGATTTCATTTGTATGGGAGGTGCCACGCCCCTTTTATATATCGAAATTATTTTTAGCCTAAAACCTTCAAGTTGATCGAAGGAACCTATAACCAAAATTTGGTGATTGAAGTGTGGGAAATACGTTTCCATAGCGAACATACACACACACACAGAATTTGATTTTTATATGTGACCCGGCCTATGAAAAGGTGGCTTATGACTCAAAAAAAATAATTCAAAAGAAAAACTAATAAGAAACTGAAGAAATGCATTGTTTATCTTTAATAGCTGTTTCTTTCTTGAGTCATAAGCCACCTTTTCATAGGCCGGGTTACATATATAGATTGTGTACTGCCACAAAACCATATTTGGGAGCAGTGAACTATTTATTCACAAAATTCAAGGTATTTAAGCATAGCGAAATGAAATGAGCTCATCATTGACCAAATATTTTGCTTTACTTTTGTCAAAGAATAATTGTTTGTTTATAAATGTATTCGCAGAGTTGGGTTGTGTTGTTAATTTGAAACACCTCTCTGAAGTTGGCAAGACAACTTTTACGTGGAAAAAATTACCTATTGGGAAAATTACCGTGAATTTGCCGTAATTTATCCGTGAAACAAAAAAATGTTCCGTGGCCATAATTTAGAAAATGTTGGCGTGCCACCCTCAGAAAACCACCTTAGAGACCAGCTAGGAAAATAATTCTTGCACACGAATTTGCCGTAAATTTGCCGTAGATAAGTGGCATATTTTATAATTTCCAAAAAGAAATAAAATTTTTTATGGTGCACCGCCTACTTCACGTGAAGTTAGCGTGCCACTTTTCGAAAGCCACCTTAGTCACCAGTTAGGAAAATATTTCTTGCACGTGAATTTGCCGTGAATTATCCGTGAAACAAAAACATTTGCCGTGGCCATATTTTAGAAAATACAGGGGGCACGCCAACTTACGTGATCCTTCGAAATACAGCCGAAAGGTTTTTTCGTTGTAACTTGGTTATTTGACGTCCGATTTTTTAAATTGATATGTCATTATTTTGGCCTTGAGAAGCTTCACATTTCCGTTTAACTTCAGAGAGGTGTTATAGCTTCTAAGTAAGCCGGACCATGGTAGTTTTTCATTCCAATAAATGAATGGAAGCAACTTAAAACTACAAACAAACAAACAAAACTTACAGCTTGCGCTGGAAATTTGGATTCCAAATAAGAGCGAGAAAGGAACCAGTACATAAAAACAGCAATTAGAAATAATATGATTATTTATTTAACATTTAATTTATAATCAAGTGAACTTTAAAATTGATCTGCTCTTCAAACACGAATTTTGTTGTTTAAGAAAATTGCTTTGTCGGACAAATTAATTTTACAGTTCACTTCAGAAAACGGCCCTTAGTATTGCGGAAAATCACAAAAAAATTAAATTATATTTTGAAAAGTGTATTAATCTCAGCAGTTCTATATAAGAAACAAAAGGAAATACTTGGTTACATAAACTTACATTTTTAGAGATCGTACTTTTTTTAAATAACACTATACGACCATTTTTGTAGGGCAATTCATAAGCAAAAAAGAATCCCTTCTTTGGAAATTATCCTTAAAATCAAAGCTAATGATTTGATTTAGAGCTTCGAAATCGTATACTTAATATATATATTTTATTGGTCTGTTTTACTGAAAAAATAAAGAACTGTAGGCGTGGTCTGTTATCATTTGTATTGTATTCACACTTTTAAGTTAGCCTTCGAAAAAAAAAATTAAGAGCAATTAATAACACAGAACACAAAAAAATCTGGTATTGTGACGGATTGCATGTACTTTGATGCGCTGAGTAGCAGGTATAGCAGGTCCCGCTTGGGCCCTAACCTCAAAAAACGCTGTATCGTCAACGATTTTTTTTTTTTTTTGAATTTTTTTAGGTTAGGGCAAAACCACATCACTATAGGCGAATTTTTATCGCAGTCTCGGATTCGGTTTATCAAATTGCATGCGAAAACGTGCCAGATTTGCCTGCTTTTTTGTATTGCAGTGTAATTTTTTGCTTTTAGTTTTTCGAAGATATGCTCTTTGACTCCTTATAGCTCCTGTGATATAAGCTTGAAAAGAAAAAAACATATTTCTACAACCTAAATAAGAAGAAAGGCAGATATTTTTACTATTTTAAACATAGTTTATAAAAAAGGTATTTGATCGGAACGAGAAAGTCGATATCTTTGATTTCGATGCTAACTTCGAAAAAGGGGGAAATTACTTGTCAGCTCATGGATCAATCAAAAACATTGGCCGAATGTTATTAATTAAAAATTTTTATTTTTTTATTTTTTATAAAACATCAATGGAACAATATTTTTAAATAAAAAAATAAAGATATTTGAGGCTTCTACAAAATAAAATACGTTATATTCAGAAACAAAAAGAAATATTATTAGTTTTTGGGCGCATATGTATGCGGTATGGCTATAGGTTAAGAATAAACTTAAATTTATTTACAGATCAATGTTAATACCATTGAATTCATTAAAGTTATATTTTGTTAGCAATAGTTCGCAATCAATTACAGCTTCGTCTAAACATTTTGACGCTCTGCCAAATGGGACACGTGTAACTGGTACTGCGAATACTGCTTCCACAATTGCAGTAATGTCAGCATCATAATTTGTGTTCTTCCAATAGTCCAAAACATGCGCGTTAAGTGGAAGCATTGATTTATTTGATAATAAACCAATTAATTTTTGCTTAAAACTTTGCAAAGATTCATCAATTCCCCTTGGTTTAGCATATAAATTCATTATTCGTTGAGTCAATTTATCATAGATTTTATTTGATGTTGAAGCTGGCTCTTGATTCAGTCTAGTAGTTGTAGTAGGTTCAACGACTTCAGTAATTTCATAAGCTACTGTGCTGAATGTGCTTTCCACACTTTCAACAAATTCTTCTTGTTTTACTGGCGGTAATTTGATATCTGTATTTTCAACGGCATACTCTGTTGTTAGTACATTTTCCGGTTCACATTTAATCTCAGATGAAATGCTTGGAGTATAGTCAGGAAAAATGTGTACTGAAGTAGGTAAAATTTGTGTAGAGTTGTCAAAACCACTTCCTAGAGTCGATGAAGCTTGTGATTTATTTTTTAAATTTGTATTAATTATTTTATATACTTGAGTTAAATGTGCCTATAAAGAAATGTCAAAAGCGAAAATTAGTTTAGTAAACGTGTGAACATGAGACGATAGAGTGCACTTGAGCTAGTTGAAGTTGAACTCGATTCAATTGTTCAGGCACACCGTGTTCTGTCTTTTTTATTTTTTAGAATTACCTGAACATTCTGCTTTTGTTCATTGCTCAGCATAACCGAATTATTGAAGTTAAATCGTGGATCTAAATATATAGCTGATTGAAATGCTTCTTCTTTGAGTATTTCTTGTTTATATTTTTGCATGGATTGTACGAAGTATTGAACATACCATGAGGTTTGTAAAAGTTCTTCCAATTCAATTTCGCAACTTAACCAATCTCTATAAAAATCGCCGAAAGTGTATTGTTCATTGTTCAATTGGTTATTAAGATCAACTAATGGTGTCAATATGTTGATTATATTTACAACAAAATCCAAATTTGTATGAAACTCAGGAACTAAATTGTCTAGTTGTATTCTATTTTCTAATAAAGACTTTAACATTTTATAAGTGGAAATCCAGTGCGTGGCATCGTCTAGGCAAAAGCTATGCCGTTCACCAACAAGTTTAGTCTGCAATTCTCTTACCACAGCCCTACACTGATTTATTTTATATTTTAATTCGGATGATAAAACATTGGCCACTGTTAATTGTATAATACTGCTAATACTTTTTATTTCTCGAAACTCTATAGCTATTGTGATGAAAAATTTTTCAATATCGTTTGTTTTATTTTCGAATTCGTTTGATGTTTCTTTTTTAAGTTCTCCAGCTTCTGTGTCTTCTACAGATTTGCATGTAACTTCTGCAGTATAAGAATATACTTGATTCTTATTGATTTCATAGCTTTCGAGGCAGTTTAGTACAACGTCTTTTATGTCAGTTGTTGCCTTATTCAACTGGATGATAGCTATAAAAGTAGTTTGGAAGTGTTTAAGAACAGTTTATGAAATTGTTTTGATTCAACAAACTAAATATGTTTACTGCTATTTCACAAATTATTTATTTGTTTAGAGTCTACTTTGTTTATTTCTTACAAACTACAAATGAAAGTAGTTAATTAAAAATACAATTTAAATTTTAACATAGCTAAACTATCATTAAAATTGATGACGCTAGTATATGTATTGCGCAACCTTATGCTACTAGCAATCGGATCGTTCAGAGCGTAATTAGTGGAGTGCACTGTATCAACTAGTAACCGATTATTTCTTAAGTTCCGTGGAGGGTCATATAAATTGACCAAATTTCGATAATTTATCACACTGGATGTTACAATTGAAAAGGAATCTCCTCTTCCCACGGTAACTTCCATAGAGAAAATATATTCAACAATACTCTATTCGACTTTTCATCTGCAAGTGTATGTGAACTCCGTTGAATTTCTGCTTATGAATCATATCATGGAAACATATTTTGATACTATAAAGTCAATATGTTGACAAAATGTGAGCTTTAAATCGAAAATGGCATCCGAATCCTTCATTTAGAAGTTTGTTTTTCTGTTTGTTAATAGGGTCAGGTTCGAAAGAAGCCGTGTTGGAATTGAGAGATTAAATCCCTAACATTGTCGAATAGTTTAGATTGGATTATGCAGTCGAAGAGTTTCGCCAGCGTATCTTGTATAACTATAACCCTGTAACTGCAGACATCGTTTCGATCGCCTGACTTATAGACCGGAACAATGTAAGATGATTTCCACTGTTTTACCCTTATAAACACAATAATGAAATAGCTGAGATACGGGATGAGATAAGGCATAGCTATATAGCTTGAAAAATATAAGAGAAAAGCCTACCAAATCCTGGTTGGAACTAAATTGAAGCGATGAAATAGCCGAGAGTACATCCTCCTGGGAAAGTGAAAAGAATATTATAGAAGATTTTTCTGTGGAAGGAAGTGTAGTAGTGGTGTAGTGATGCTATGATTTGCATAGACTTCCTAAAAAAAAATTTGCAAACAACTGACTGTAGTAAAAAAATTCCAGAAACGTTTCTACTTCTACGTTTTTTTTTTTATAAAGCTTTGGTTACTCTCAGTCATTTTTTTAATTAATTCTTGAGATTTGAGAAGTAAATAAGAACTTAACATAAAAATATAGCTTATTTTCTATTCTTACCCAAAGTATTAAAGTGTATCTTGAAGTTGTCAATATACTGTATACTAATAGTTAAAGCATTCTCATACACTCCTGTTGCTAAATCCAAATAAAGTGATACAATTTTATTTTTAACTTTGTTTCTGATAACATCTCGTATCTTTGCATTCGAGCGCTGCAACAATGTTAAAATGTCAAACGATGTAAGATTTGTGCAAAATTTTTCTTCTTGTGGTGCAATAAGTCTTTTGAAAATTTCATGATCATCGAATAGGCTTATAGATACACCTTTAATCGCTATCAAGGCGACACATAATTTTAAAAATTTACTTTTATCCATGTTACTTGAGCTATTTTCAGTTATGATCACAGGGGTCGTCGAGTCATTTAAACATTCCAAACTGCTACCTTCTTCATTTGTTACACTGTTGTCTTCATCACTTTCGTCGCCGTCAGGATTTCGTTTTTTACTTTTAAAATCCAGTTTTATATTATGTACTAAAATGAAATGTCTTTTTATGATCGAATTACCTAAGCCACTCAATTGTCTGCCACAAACAAGACATTCGGTTTTATGAAGCTTTTTATGTTTTTTATATTTCTTTTTATCTTTTAGTTCCAAAAGTTTTTTCTGATAAATTCGTCTCATTTCCGTATCACGCCATTGTGTTTTAGCCTTATTTTTTAAATTCTTTTCTTTAGATTTATTGCTTGGTGGTTTCTTCTTCGGTCCAATTTGAATATCAATATCATGAATTTTCCTGTAATGTCGTTTCATATTATGTGGCTTAACTCCGATTAATATCTTTCCACATGTTAAACATTCCATAGTTCTGGTTTCTTTGTACATTTTATAAAAACTATTTATTGTTTTGTTTACTATGTAGACTGTTGTACGTTGTTCCATAGAAATTTTGGTATTTTTTGTTTCCGTTCCAGCCATAACGTTGTTTATATCCATCTTTTCCATAGTATTTTTCACTTCGTTTTGTTCTTTAGTATTTATGTATTCCATTTTTAATTGCTTAAACTTAAAAAAAAAAAACAACTTTGGATAAACGTTCAAAACGAAAAAAGAAGTTGGTACAGAAAATACTTTCGAAATGCTCAAGAAAAGTTCTACCAATTTTTAACATCTTCGGTAAGCAGTCTTCGATATAAAATAATCTTTTATTCACAATCAAAAAATTAAATCGACATATTAAAAAGAAACATATCGGCTGCAGTTTCAAAAGCGCAGTATCTTAAGAAATGATAAAAGCCAAATTTCATAAGTTTTTCGCGGAACACCCTACTTTAAAATCGTATTCATAAACGTTCTAGCTCAGAATTTGTTTCAAAAATGGCCTATCTGAGCACAAACTCAATATTTTTTGACATAAGAACGTTCTTTAACGTCATTCTGAAATAGGACTTTTTTGAAAGAAATCCTGAGATAGGGTGTTTATGTATTTTCGAACTGGCACCCGAGATAGGGTGATATACCTGTAAATATGTACATATAAGTATTAGAGATGTAACGGAATTGATTTTGATTGGTACCGGATACGGAAGTCTAAGCATAGTACAAGACACACATAACTCTTTAATTTGATAAGATGACGATTAAAATAATACAGATAAGTTATTGATGAATAGATATGCAACTTTTAGCTCTCTGGGAGCATGCGAAAATGTTCATTTTTCATAGATAACATTGGGCAATGATACGATCATTCAAAGCAGCCTTTGGGTGTTTTGCACCGCATTGATTAATTTTTATGGTTTCTATAGAAAATAGTCGAATTGGGTATCCAAAAACGCATTTTTGTTACAGGATTAAGATACCGAATTCGTTCACTAAATATTTTTTCCCATTCAAAAGTTATTCGCGGATATCAGTTTTGTTGAGAGGCTCCCCGAGCAAAAAGATGTGCTACGCAGAAATTCCTGGGCTTGTGTAAATGGTGTTGGACTAGCTAATTATTTTTAAAAAGTCAATATGTCAACAAGTCATATGCATACATTACTAGAATATTTAAGCCACAAGTTCGGTGTCTACCATAAATTGCAATTTACTTAACTAAGAGCTAAAACTTTACATAAGGTGTTCACTGCTAAGCCAAGTCTAAAAATGTTGGCAGGAGTATAGCAAGTCGCGTTTTGGCCTTGGTATCTATC
This sequence comes from Eurosta solidaginis, assembly GCF_040869045.1. Classification (NCBI taxonomy): domain Eukaryota; kingdom Metazoa; phylum Arthropoda; class Insecta; order Diptera; family Tephritidae; genus Eurosta; species Eurosta solidaginis. The sequence goes on from NC_090319.1 coordinate 295,646,640, forward strand.
CACAATCCGAAAGCAGATATTAAAAATTTTGCTTCTGTCATCCATCCACAAAATAAGTATTGATCTGAATTTTTTATATCAAGGATGCTGTTGTTGTTGTTGCTGTAGCGATAAGAACACTCCCCGAAGGCCTTGGGGAGTGTTATCGAGTTGATGGTACTTTACCGGATCCAGATCCGGTACCAAGCCCGACCATCTCGGGAACGATTTGTTATGACCACATGCGACTTTCTAGGCCATACCGCCCTCCCACCCCCTAGATCAATGAGGAGTTCGGGGTCGCCAGAGCCTCGGCTGTTAATGAAACAGGATTCGCCACGGATAGGTGAAGTTGACAATTGGGTTTGGAGAAGCTATGTATTGCGCTGGCAACCTGAAAGGGCTGAGCTACGCAAACCCCTTGAATCCGGTACTTTAGTCGCCTCTTACAACAGGCATACCTTACTTACTTACTTACTTAATTGGCGCTTAACCGTCTAAACGGTTATGGCCGTCCAACAAGGCGCTCCAGTCGCTCCTTCGCTCCGCCAACCGGCGCCAATTGGTCACACCAAGGGAGTTTAAATCGTTTTCCACCTGGTCCTTCCAACGGAGTGGGGGCCGCCCTCTACCTCTGCTTCCATAGGCGGGTTCCGATAGAAACACTTTCTTGGCCGGAGCATCGTCTTTCATTCGCATAACATGGCCTAGCCAGCGCAGCCGCTGCGTTTTAATTCGCTGGACTATGTTGATGTCTGCGTAAAGCTCGTAAAGCTCATCATTAAATCTTCTTCGGTACTCGCCATCGCCAACGCGTAGAGGTCCATAAATCTTTCGAAGTACTTTTCTCTCGAACACTCCCAAACCCGCTTCATCTGCTGTTGTCATGGTCCATGCTTCTGCCACATATAGCAGGACGGGTACGATAAGTGACTTGTAGAGTATGATTTTCGTTCGCCAGAGGACTTTACTTTTCAATTGTCTACATTGTCCAAAGTAGCATTTATTGGCAAGATTGATTCTTCGCCGGATTTCAGTGCTGATGTTGTTGCTAGTGTTGATGCTGGTTCCCAAATAAACGAAGTCTTTTACTATTTCGAAATTATGGCTGCCAACAGTAGCGTGGTTGCGAAGGCGCATATGCGCGTATAGCTCGTACAGCTCATCATTAAATCTTCTTCGGTACTCGCCATCGCCAACGCGTAGAGGTCCATAAATCTTTCGAAGAACTTTTCTCTCGAACACTCCCAAAGCCGCTTCATCTGCTGTTGTCATGGTCCATGCTTCTGCCACATATAGCAGGACGGGTACGATAAGTGACAGAGTATGATTTTCGTTCGCCAGAGGACTTTACTTTTCAATTGTCTACATTGCCCAAAGTAGCATTTATTGGCAAGATTGATTCTTCGCTGGATTTCAGTGCTGATATTGTTGCTAGTGTTGATGCTGGTTCCCAAATAAACGAAGTCTTTTACTATTTCGAAATTATGGCTGCCAACAGTAGCGTGGTTGCGAAGGCGCACATGCGCTGACTCTTTGCTCGATGGCAGGCATACCTACCGCGGGTATATTCTAACCCCCTAACCCGCTGGGGCAATCAAGGATGCTCGTGCAATGATTCTTTTGACTCGGAATGACTCCCAACAACAACCAAATCGACTTCGGTAAAATAACACGGAAAATTAGGCATGTGTTGAAATTCAAAGGAATTTAAAATTTTTGTTACGACATTCATTCTCCTTTACTCCGGAGTCAGCAACCCAATTGAATCCAGTTGAAGCCGCGATAGGTATGCATTATTTATAGGTATGCCTGCCATAAGAGGCGACTAAAATACCAAGGGGTTGCCAGCGCAATATATAGCTTCTCCAACCCAATTGTCAAGATTACCTACCCGTGGCGAATCCTGTTCCATTAACAGCCGAGGCTCTGGCGACCCCAAGTTCCTCAGGGAACTAGGGGGTAGGGAGGGTGGGATGGCCTAGAAGGACCATCAACATCGATAACACTCCCCAAAGCCTTCGGGGGGTTCGTTAATACAACAACAGCAACATCAAGTTGATAGTTTGAAATTCAAGCTAACTTCTTGTCACACAATTAAACAGAAATCTATCAAAGAAGCCAAAAAGATGGGTTTGATGGTGAATGAGGACAAAACGAAGTACCTGCTGTCATCGAGCAAAGAAATAGCGAATATGCGCCTTGGCAACCACGCTACTGTTGGCAGCCATAATTTCGAAATAGTAAAAAACTTCGTTTATTTGGGAACCAGCATCAACACTAGCAACATCAGCTCTGAAATCCAGCGAAGAATCGCTCTTGCCAATAAATGCTACTTTGGACTATGTAGACAATTGAAAAGTAAAGTCCTCTCTCGGCAAACGTTCCCGTCCTGCTATATGGTGCAGAAGCATGGACCATGGCAACATCAGATGAAACGGCTCTGGGAGTGTTCGAGAGAAAAGTTCATCGAAAGATTTATGGACCTCTACGCGTTGGCGATGGCGAGAACCGAAGAAGATTTAACGATGAGCTGTACGAGCTAACTATACGTATACATCAACATAGTCCAGGGAATTAAAACGCAGCGGCTACGCTGGCTAGGCCATGTTATGAGATGACGCTCCGGCCAAGAAAGTGTTTCTATCGGAACGCGCCTATGAAGCAGAGGTAGAGGGCGGTCCCCATTTCGTTGGAAAGACCAGGTGGAAAACGATTTAAACTCCCTTGGTGTGACCAATTGGTGCCGGTTTTTTAAATCACAATAGCTCCGAAATTGTGTTTCCGGTTAATGAAATATGTGAAATAGGGACAACGCCTACTCACTAGATCCATACTAGTATTATTAATTTCTTAAATAGTTTGGTAGCCCTATTTCTACGGCTTGAGTGAAAATAGCATTCGATCCGTGATAATATGTTACAATTCGGCTGCAGTAAACAATGCCGAAAGTCTTAATCAATCGAAAGTTCCGATACATCAGAATCGAAACTCTGCTAGAACTCTGGTTTGTATGTATGAAACTTATACAGCGTCCGTAACAGTGAGGTTATGTTACTGACTTTATATTTTCCAATTTCATAAGAGAATATGTCGGTTTTCTTGAGCACTATCGTTAGATACAATTGATACACACCTTTATTTTAAAATAAAATTAACAAATATGCATTTGTTCTAATTTTTTGTTATACAAACACTGTATCGTATTAAGAGCCGAAAAGTGTTCTGCAAACACGTTTGCTACTTATGAAATCACACGCTCAACTAGCAAATTCTGTATACTAAAGCAGAGCTCTCAGATGAATACGTATGTACATGCATACATATATTTGTAGATGTCTATACGAATCCATACAGAAAATGTTGGCTCTTTTCAATCGTCCCATGGAGTTCGTATCACTATCGAAGTTTTTTAGTGAACGCTCTCGTCAACACAAAGCAACACGAGCCCAGAATCAAGAATAAACACGAGCCAATGGTAAGCAAAAGCAAAATGCAAACCAAAAAGTAACAAACAAGTCTGAGCACAAAATCTACCCTCCACTTGTCTATACGTTATTAGGGAGGACAAGAAAAACACAGTAAGCAAATAGCACTTAAATGCACGTTGATTACAATTTTGAAAAAATTTTATTTTATTAAAACCTAAGCAACTGATTTTTTAAGAATTCAGATCATAATATAAATTCCTATAAAACTTGTTAGTTTGTTTTTTTGTTTTTAGCTATTTGAAAAGAAATTAATTTTTCCTTTAATCGTCTGCATATTTTTCACATACAGCAGCGAAGAGAATAATAACAGTGGCATTTCAAACTTCGACAACTTCTATTTTTATTTTATTATTATTTTTTTTTTTTTTCAATATTTTAAGAAAAAACTTCCATAAATTTTGTAAATGAAACTATAGAAACCAATCTCAGAAGCGTTTTGAAAAAAATTCGAAAGTTCGAGAAAACGCTACTAGGTAGGTAGGTTGAACTGGCCGGTCCATGAGGACCTCACATAGACTGATTGAGTCCGTAGTGTTACCAGAAGTTTGTTTTAACGACCAAACTGAAAAACCCTATCAAAAACCAGGACCTATGTTATAAAATAACTCCGTCCTCTTGGCAAATACTAGAAGCTTCCTAGGACTTAAGCCACTTGCTGCTTCTAGATCTGACAGCTGTATCACTCCTAATAGCTGGAGTCTTAGCCTGGCAAGTGCAGGGCACGAGCACAGAACGTGCTCGATCGTTTCCTCCTCCAACCCGCACTTCCTACACCTGCTATCACTGACCAAGCCTAATTTAAAGGCATGTGACGCCAGAAGGCAGTGTCCAGTCAGAATACCCGTCATGAGTCTACAGTCCTCTCTTTTTAATGATAGAAGCAACTGTGTTAGTCTAAGGTTGTAAGACCTACACATAATCTTCGACACTTTACAGCCCCGCGCTTGAACCCACGCCTTTTCTGCTTGGTCGATCATGTGCACCTCTCGCCTTCGCTTAATCTCGCCCAATCTAATTGGGACGTCTACGGAGCAAGCTTCAAGGGATGCGCCCTTTTTAGCTAATTCGTCCGCTTTTTCATTCCCATCTATTCCCATATGCCCTGGGACCCAATATAGATGTATGCTTCTCCCTGTCCCGATTCTCTCCAGAGACTGCTTACACTCTAACACGCATTTAGATGCTGTGCTATGCGAGATTATTGCCTTAATTGCTGTTTGACTGTCAATATAAAAGTTAACACGGTTGCAGCTTAAGCTATTCTCTTCCAGGGTTTCTACTGCTTTGGTTACGGCTAATATTTCCGCTTGGAAAACGCTACAGTAATCCGGCAGCCTGTAGGATCTGCTTAATTCCGGATCAGCGCAGTATACCGCAGACCCTACTCCTTCCACTATTTTGGAACCATCGGTGTACACATGTATCGCCTCGTCCGCCATTTGCGCACCCTTGCGCCAACCGTCCACCTCTATTGTGGCCTTAAGATCTCCCTCAAAGTGCAGGTAGGGAATCATGTAGTCTGTTCGTCTTGTGACTGAGGACGCTATACTACTATGGCCATATGGTCGGCGCTCAAACTGCCCCGAAGCATCGAGCCTGGTTGCGGTCGTTAACGCTTTGTTCTTTGCTACCAGGTCTACAGGTGGAATGTGCAGAATGGCATACAGTGCAGCCGTCGGGGTTGTTTTCAGGGCTCCCGTAATGCAAAGCATCGATAGTCTGCATACCCCCTCTAATTTTTTGAGGTATGTTGTTTTTTGTGTGGCTTTCCACCAAACAAGAACTCCATAGTATAGAATAGGGCTTACAATCGCTGTAAAAACCCAATGAGAAAGAGAGGGCGATAGGCCCCACGTACACCCCAGCATTCTTTTACATGCATAGAGTGCCGTTGAGGCCTTCTTGACCCTCTCCTCCACGTTGAGCTTCCATGACAGCTTACTGTCTAGGATGATTCCTAGATATTTTGTGCAAGGTTTCTCCTGTAAGGTCACCGCTCCTAACTTAGGCCTGGTCCAATTTGGGACCTTGTACCTCTTTGTAAACAAGACCATATCCGTCTTCTCCGCATTGACTTTTAGCCCGACATTAGATGCCCAGGTATGAATATCCCGAAGCGCCCGATCCATCAAAGAACTAATCGTTGGAAGGCATTTTCCACTTATGACAATTGCAACGTCATCTGCGTAAGCCGTAAGTTTTACGGGTCCCTCATCGAATTGCCTGAGCAGTTGGTTGATGACCAGTGTCCACAGCAGAGGTGATAGCACCCCTCCCTGCGGCGTGCCCCTGTCCACTGATTTCGTGGCCTCGTACAATCCCCATTGTGATGTAATCTTCCTGCAATTTAACATGCAGCCGATCCATCTGATTAAGGCAGGATGTACTTTAATGTAATTAAGACCATCCATAATCGCCCATTTTGCAACATTATTGAAAGCCCCGGCAATGTCCAAGAAGACTCCTAGAGCATACTCCTTATATTCCAGGGATTTCTCTATGCTTATTACCACCCTATGCAATGCGGTGTCTACCGACTTGCCTTTGGTGTACGCATGCTGTGTTGTGGAGAGCAGCTTTTCATCCACGTTGGACTTTATGTACACATCTATCAGCCTCTCAAAGGTTTTGAGCAGAAATGATGTTAAGCTAATGGGTCTATAGTCTTTGGGATACACGTGACCGATCTTCCCCGCCTTTGGTAGAAAAGCTACACGAGAAGTTCTCCAAGAGTGCGGTACATGATTCAGTCTTATGCACCCATCGAATATTATTTGAAGCCATTCCACGACCGCCCTACTTGAGACTTGTAGCATGGCTGGGAATATACCATCTGGGCCCGGCGATTTAAACTTAGAAAACGTCTTCACTGCCCACTCGATCTTGGTATCGGTCACCAAGCCCGGCACCACTAGCTCCGTGATCGAAGTGTGAGTGATGTCTGCTGGTTCTTCTAAACCGTCTCCCGATGGGAAATGTGTATCGAGAAGCACCTTAAGGGATTCCTCACTATCACGTGACCATTCCCCGTTCTCTTTCTTTATTAGTCCCTGGACTATGTTTCCCTTTGCTAGGACTTTTTTCAACCGTGCTGTTTCACTGGAGCACTCTATGTCCGTACAGAAACTTTTCCATGAGTTTCTCTTCGCCCTGGTAATTTCACGCTTGTAGATCCTCAGTAGATCCCTGTACTCGTCCCGACACGCTTCGCTTTCCGCGGTCTTTGCGAGTTTAAACATTTCTTTTACCTGTCTTCTTAGAAGACTCAGCTCATTGCTCCACCATGGCGGCTTTGCTTTTCCTCTGAATCTTCTTAGAGGGCAAGCTTTGTTATACGCAGTCATAAGCGTCCTTGTTAGGAATTCATTCGACTCCTCCAGTTCCTCTACATTAGCAACCTCTTTGGGTTGTCCCAGTTTCGTTTCTACATGTTTCTGGAATTTAGTCCAATTCGTTGCCCTAGGGTTTCTAAAGGTTCCTCCCTTCTCTACCCTCTTTAGTGGGATGCTGAAGCTTATATACGCATGGTCGGAGAAGGATGGTCTATCGAGAACCATCCAATCATACCTTGATATATCACGCTCGGAGCTCAATGTAATATCCAGAACATTGCTGGATGTTGGACCAATGTATGTAGGAACATTTCCCCTGTTGGCTATCTGCAAATTGGTTTGCAGGATGTAACAAAATAGAGATTCGCCTCTCTCGTTCGTATCTGCTCCTCCCCACGCATTGTGGTGCGCATTTGCATCTGCGCCTATGACCAACCGCCCTTTGCGCCCTTCCTCCTGTACTAGCCTTTTGCACTCCATCGGTGGAACCTCCGCAGCATGGGCCATGTAGCAGGACGCCAGGATAAATGCCTGCTTATTCTTTTGCTCAACGGCCACTGCTACGAGATCCTCGGTGGTGTAATTAGGCAGCATATATGAATGCAGCTGTTTCCTTACCATTACTACAGCTCACACCCGTCGTTCCGTTTGTGCGTAGTAAACGCCAAACCCGCGCGCGCTAAGTCCAGAAACCTTTCCTCCCGATGAGAGCCACGGCTCCTGGATCAGCGCCACGTCAAACGAACCCTCCTCAAGGGTTAGGAGGAGTTCGCTCGACGCCACTTTACTGTGTTGGAGGTTTATCTGTAGGACTCGCAGCACCATTGGGCTGTTTGTCCCCCTCCAGCACCTTCGTCTTGACGTCGTCGTCCTCCTCTTGCCCTTTTGGTTTAGAGTATTCGAGGCGCCCTTCAGCCCCTCGTGAATGTTGTGCCGCGTGTTCCTCTGTGCGAGTCACAGCACCATTTAGCGTTTGGTCCTCTTCTAGCACGTTCGTGGTGACGTCGGGGACCTCCACCTGTCTTTTTTCCCTTAGGCTTCTGAGGTCCTTTTCGACTTCGCCCACTTCCAGCGTGTTAGGATTTTTATCCTCGGGACTTCTTTTCCTGAGTCGCATGTAAATTTTGCCAGTGCCAAAGGACATTTTGCCAAGCTGCGTGTACAAAATATCCTCCGCCTGCTTGTTTATTTGGAAGATGTAGAACTGACCATCCTCGGTAGGCCGAGATACAGTAAGTACCTTCCAATCCTGTGTCGGTATGTTCGGGTTCTGATTCTGCAGAAGTCGCAGTGTATCCTCCGACTTCATCACGCATGGTATCCATACCTTAACTTTTGGTACCGTGGGGATTTGCGCTTTATCCACCACCTCAAACCGCGCGTTCGTGCCTTGCCTTTGGAGGTTTGGAACGACTTCCTCCAGCCACCGCAAGCTCGCGATGTTGTCGCACGCTATCATCTTCACACCATTATACCATCCCCCCGAATCAAAGGTTGGAAGGGGCTCACTTGGTTGTTCCCGCATCATCTTAAGCATTAAGCTAATAAGCTCCCTTTCCACAGATCTCCACCTTTCAGTAGTCATTTGTCCGAACGGACTGCTACGATCAACCAGCGCCACAGTCAGTGACTGCTTTGCCACATCACTCATCTTCTCGGGAAAAGCAGGAGTCTTAGTGTTATCTCCCTTTGGAACCTCCGAGAACACCGGAGTCTTCGCGTTAACTCCCTTTAGCGCCTCCGAGAAAGCCGGCTACTAAAATTTCAAACTTTTTATTTGGAGCTATTTAATTTGTATTTTGAATATGCAGTTTTATAACCCAATCAATTTTAGACTAACAAAGTACAAGTTTTAGTTTTAGGTGTCTCAAAATTCACATTGATTTTTGACAATTTTTTACCGAAGGAAGTTTCAGATTTTCTTCCATATAAAAAAAATTTGTTTGGAGGAAAATCTTTAACACCTATCGAAAGAAAAGTTGTCAAAAATCAATGCAATATTTGAGAGAGTTTTAACTTGTTACATGTCTCTATTTATTTATATGGTAATTCAAAAAATGGGCGAAAACCGAAATTTTTGAGTATCGTAAATTTTCAATTTTTTGAAAAATTATATTAAATAATAAAGCCATCTTAAAGTAACCTTTTGTCTCAAACAATATTGTCTGTACTTTGTTATTTTAGGGGGTTCAGCCTAAAAATAAACTTGTTTTATTTAATTAAATCGGCCTAAAAGCTCTAAATTCATATTAAATAGCTAATTTTATCAAATTTACCTGAGATTCGTACTCAGCCTAAACAAAGTCCTATGAAATGATTGAGTTTGGCATTATTTGCATAAAGCTTACAGGGCAGAGTTATTAGTATCTAAAACTTGAATACATAATTTAATTTAGTTATAGCTTTGTAAATTTTTTGAAAAAACAATGTGATTCATAGCGATAAATGTAAGTAATAGAGGCAGTATACACCAGCGAAAGCAAAAAATACTTTTCTTCGAGAGATTTTTTGGTGTATCGAGTGACAAGAGGATGCACTTTGGGGAAAAATGCATTTAAAAAAGTGCACATTGAAAAAGAAAATCGGAGGTGCTAAACAGACGTACCACGAAATAAGGGTACTTTACGAAAAGTTTGCCACGGAATTAGGAGCATTACATTAATCGATAGTTGGAAACTATTCTTAGATGATCAATGAATAGGGAAATTCTCGTTTATTTGTTTTGAATTCCATTGTTTCAACGCAGCAAGAATATGAAGCTAGAAAAGTCCCTAATGCCACGGAATATGCATAATTTACTTTAATTACACTGGTTTACAGCCAAAGGGCACCAGGGACGCCATTATGAAATTCCTATGTAAAATCACCCCTGATTCCGAAAATCAAGGTAATTTTTAATTATATGGTAACACTTTTGAGATATTTACGAATAACCGTTTAAAAAACAAAAAAAATTTGGTCCACCTAATCATATATATCTCAAGAACGCATTGAGCAATTTCAAAACGGATTGAAGCTTTTAAAAGGTAATAAAATTTGCTATAAACTGTGCATCACTTTTCGCTAGGCGCTGTAGATTCAAAGATAACGAACAATCATTGCGGATTTTTTCAATTTTTTTTTTAAATATAAAAAAAATTGTACTTTGCGAGGAAGGATCTCGAAAACTTTTTAATTTTTTGCAGATTTTTTTTCTCTCTAAGCCCTTTTTTTTTTTTTAAAAAATAAGCTTTCATTCAACAAAATCGATGGACTAATACAAAAGTTATAAGCATTCAAGTAAATATATCAATTTAATACTCAAATACCCTACTGGTACATATGTGTTACTATTCGTATATCAGTTAGTTAGCAGGTAGATTCTCGAATTGTTATTCATCATCATCATCATCCTCCTCAACTCCTATTGGAGCATAGGGCCTCGACCACCGACTTAAATCTTATTCTGTTAGGTGCAGTTCTTGTGATGTCATTCCACGTATATCCTGCGTCTTCGAGTTCTTTATCCACAGTTCTGCGCCAAGTTTTCGCAGGTGCACCAGGTCGTCGGCTTCCTTGTGGATTCCATCGCAATGCTTGTCTGGCTATATTTACTGGAGGTCTTCTGAGAGTGTGACCAATCCACGACCATTTACGCTTGGTTATTTCTGTGGTAGCCTTAGGTTGATTTGTTCTAGACCATAAGTCGTCATTTGAAATTCTTTCCGGCCATCGAATTTTCAGGATTCGGCGCAGACATTTATTAATAAAAACTTGTAGACGTTTCTGAATTGAAGTTGAGCTTTTCCACGTCTCGCAAGCATAAAACAGTACTGATTTAACATTCGAATTAAACAGTCGAAGCTTCGTTTTTAAAGATATTTGGCTGGACCTCCACACGTTTGCCAGTTGCCCAAAAACCATTCTTGCTTTGTTTATGCGAGACTGAACGTCCTCATCTGCACCGCTCTTATTTGAGACAATACTACCAAGATAAACAACGGACTCTACACCTTCGATTTCATTTTCGTCAACCGTAAGCGTCAATGGCCTTGATGAAATACTATAGCCGCATCTTATGACTTTGGTTTTCGCTGTATTGATGCTTAGTCCGGCCTCCTTTGCATGTGTGTTGACAGCTTCTAAATTGTGTTGAAGGTCAGTACTTCTGTGGCTTAGCAGACAGACATCGTCTGCATATTCTAAATCCCCTAGCTGAGTGAAAGGCGTCCACTGTACACCGTGTCCACCATTTTCTGCGTTCCTCATAATCTCGTCTAATGCCAAGATAAACAAGAGCGGGGAGAGTATGCATCCCTGTCGCACCCCGCTTTTAATTTCGAAGGGTTCTGAGAGGCGCCCATCGTGACTGACCCGACACTTAAATTCGGCATACATTGCCTTTATAATGTTGATTATTTTATTGGGCATCCCTCGTTTTCGTAGTATTTCCCAAATATATTTCCTGTCGAGACTATCAAAAGCCTTTTTAAAGTCGATAAAAAGTAAATAAGCTGATGTTCTGTATTCACAGCATTGTTCAACAATGATTCGGACGGTATTTATTAGATCAACACAGGATCGGTTTTGTCTAAAGCCAAACTGATTTTCTCTTAGAGTTCGATACACCGCCTCTTCAATTCGGGACAGTAAGATCGTGGAGAACACTTTGCTAGGAATCGAGAGTAAGGTGATACCTCTGTAGTTGTTACAATCAGAGGTGTCTCCCTTTTTTGCGACTTTTACAAGTATGCCTTCATTCCACTGACGAGGGTAGGATTCTTCTTCCCATACCTGACGGAAGATTGGAAGTAAGGTTTCAGCTGCGGTATCTGGATCTGCTATGAGGTATTCAGCATATATGTCATCAGTTCCTGGGGCCTTGCCCTTTTTTAAGGACTTGATTGCTGAAATTATTTCATTTTTCGTAGGGGGCGCGCTGTTTACCCCATTGAAGTGGGGTTGGCTGTTGTAGTTTGCAGCAATAGTGTTGGAATTTAAGGTCGCTTCACCTACAGGATTATTTAATACTTTCTTGAAGTGTTCCACCCATACACTCATTTGTTGTTCGCTTTCAGTAATAAGATTTCCGTTTAAGTCTTTTACTGGTTTTTGACCACTCCTGTATTTTCCGGTGAGTTCCCTACTAATCTCATAGAGTTCCCTCATATTATTTAATCTGGCTGCCGTTTCAGCTCGACTTGCTAATGTGTCAGCCCATTCCCTCTTGTCTTTTCTAGCAGACTTCTTAATTTGCTTGCATTTTTCTTTATACCTTGCGGCTAACTGCCTTGCTTCCTCCGTGTCATTGTTGTTCGTCCGTCTGAGAAGCGATTCTTTAATTTTCCGCCGCTGTTCAATAAGTGTCCACGTATTATTTGTTAGCCATACTTTCTTTGCTTTGTTTTTGTGTCCAAGGATACTGCTACCAAGTTCTTGGTAGATATTATTAACGGAGTCTAGCCTGTCACCTGTACTACCACTCATGTTTACCTGTTCAACACGTTCGCGTACTGCGGCATTAAAGGCATTTTGATATTCTTCATGCTTTAGTTTCTCAATATCAATTTTCTTGCTAATTTTTTGAAGGTTTTTCTGTACTGCGGCTACCTTAAATCTGAAACTACCAGCTACAAGGTAGTGATCGCTACCAATATCTGCTCCTCTTTTAACGCGCACATCTAGCAAGGATGACCTCCATCTGCTGTTTATTAGTACGTGATCAATTTGGTTATTAGTGCGTTGATCCGGAGACGTCCATGTTGTTTTGTGGACTAATTTATGTGGGAATAAGCTTCCACCGATCACCAGACCGTTTTCACAACAAAATTCTATAAGCCTACTACCATTGTCATTCCGGGTACCAGGGCTGTGTTTACCCATGTATATATCTAGACCATCATTGTCAGATCCACGAGTACAGTATCCGACGAGCCTTGCAGATATTATGAAGGAACAAGGCGCATGTACTATTATTTATACTTAGATCAAGTTCAAATTCAAGCATATAGAAAAAAGGTTCCCTAGTTCTACAAAGAAAACACTACCTGCCTTAAAAATACGCTCTTGCTTGAAATGTACCTGGGTTTGAGAAAACGACACTAACAGTTTTTTGTATCTAATAACCCTTCGAAAATCTACCTGCTAACTAAGTGATATACGAATACTAATACATATGCACCAGTAGGGTACTTAAGTATTAAATGGATATATTTCCTTGAATGCTTATCACTTTTGTATTATTCCATCGATTTTGTTGAATGAAAGCTTATTTTTTTTAAATAAAACAGAGCTTAGAGAGAACAAAAAAATCTGCAAAAAAATAAAAAGTTTTCGAGATCCTTCCTCGCAAAGTACAATTTTTTTTATATTTTTACAAAAAAAATTGAAAAAATCCGTAATGATTGTTCGTTACCTTTGAATCTGCAGGGCCTAGGAAAAAATATGTACAGTTTATAGCAAATTTTATTACCTTTTAAAAGCTTCAAACCGTTTTGGAATTGCTCAATTCGTTCTTTAGATATATATGATTAAGTGGACCCAATTTTTTTTTTTTTTTTTAAACAAAACGGTAATTCGTAAATATCTCAAAAACGTTACCATAGAGTTAAAAATAACCTTGATTTTCGGAATCATGGGGTGATTTTACATAGCAATTTCATAATGGCGTCTCCGGTGCAGAAAAAAAGTTGGTATTTGTGATCCAGTGTTATTGGAGTCATTTTGAAAACGCTTTAAGCTATATACTAATTATTTTAGAATTCGTCACATTTTGGTCAGGTTACGCTGAGAACTTTTAGTTTTATATGGAGGAACATAGACGTTGTTTAAAAAAAAATTCTGATAACGCAAGTTTGAGAACAAAGTTAGCTCTCAAACCTTATTCTTCAGTGTCAAATGCATCTCAAATAATCCTTGATACCGCCCTCAACATTAAATATACTTTTTGGATCAGGCATTTTCGGTACTTTCCAAATTTAGAAATTTTTATTAATTCTTACGCTCATCTCAAACATGACCGGAATCAAATGCTAATCAATTTGTATTAAAAATTTAAAATCAACGTTCGATAAAAGATTGACTTAGTAATGATGAAGAAATTGAGAATGTATTAAGCATATTAAGCCCTTTCTTTTTCAATTCCATTTAGTGCCTGTCATTTTTTAGCAGCGTTAGAGAAAATAGAGGTTCTCAATTTGAGAAATAGGGAAATCCCATATCAATAATGTGTCTTCTAGTTTGAAAACGCTATAAACAGTTATTTGGGATCCATGTCAGAACTAACATTTCAAATTTAAGAATAAGTTAATTCTCAAATTGGGATGCAACAAATTTCTAAAGGGTAGATTTATACGGCTCTTAAATAAGATAATTCTGAGTGAGTTATATATATGCATGTATGGATTTGGGCACATTTTTTATAAACCGAAAGTACGTTATTTCTGACTGAAGACACTCAAGCAATTTTTGAAAAAATGTGCAAAAAAACATTAAAAAAAAATAATTTTTTTAAACTTTCAGAAAAGCGACAAAAGTACTAATTTCCGGCTTCTAAATACAAACTACGGACACATTCAGCCTATGTGACGTCTTTTTTGTTGACCGGCCAGTTGAACCGAAGTACATTGATCCAGTGTTCTACATTGAAGAGTCGCAAATGCCTCGTAACCAAAAAAACTTCCCAAAGAAAAAATGTCCATATGATTTTGCGAGGTTTGCACGATTTGCGAGCTTCATGGGGCAGTTAAGAGTTTTCATTTGCTGCTCTATTGTTTAATTAAAGCTTTCAGACATGCAAACTTATACATTACCCAAGCACAATTACTCTTCCTGTGAAAACAAATATGTACGACAAAGATTTCACCAAGCAGTGGTGTTCTTATGAGAATACCATTATGAAGCGTTCGACTTATCAAAATCAATCATATCGCTCAACAATCCTACGGCACTAAGAAGTACTTATACAGAAACAAACCAACAACATTTGAAAAAAATTGGTCGACATCTGGAAGTATGCCCACAATACAATCTCTATCGACAGTAACTATTTAAGAAGTAAATATTAGAACATCAGTGATTAAATGAAAATAAGCTAAGTTATTAACATAAATGAAGAAAAGTAACGTTATTGCCACATCAAGTCGGTAAATGATAGGATACCGCAAAAACCGTTGAGTGGAATATCACTCTAGCTCGGCTGCGGTTTCGAAAAAACGCTATCCAAGAAAACGTTTGAATAACGCCCAGAGCTGTGTGTGCAATCATTTGAAATTTTAAATCATTGATTTAAGAATGCTGTTTCTTTATTCTTTCATTCCTTGTTAAGGAATGTGGCTTAAAAGTTAACCCATTCTTCATTCAGTAGTGGGAAAAAAAGAATGCACTCTTGAACTCTTCGAAGAAAGAATGAAGTAATTGAATGAAACACAAACATTTTTCAACACAGAATAAGCATTCAAATGAATGCATCCTTTGCTGAGTGTGCACACACTTTTCTAGCACCAATCAATTATGAAAAATGTCGTACCAGCACAAAACCCGCTCAAATATCACATGGTTGCATTTAATTAAAGCGACTTCAAAATATCAACACAAAAATTTAGTTATTGACAGTGATGACCAGTTTTTTCGTTATTTAAATGGTAATAAAGCACAAAGAAGTTAATTGAAAAAGCATTTTTATTAAAATTGTTCTAAAAATTTAATAATAAAAAAAGCAAATGACAAATATTTCAACATCCCTGTTCCGAAAATTGTCATCGTTCTAAATAAGTATTGCCAATGTGGCATATAAAAGGCTTGCAGGAAAAAGTACTAATCTACATATGAACGTCCTCAATTGTTGATTAAACAACTGAAAGATATATATTATAAAAACTCTTAAGTTCCTTCATATATTCTTCCTAGCGGTTTTGTGGTCAAATAGATAATGGTTTGTGAGTTTCCAAATTGCAACAGCAATATACTATTTTTCTCTATTTTCTAAGAAAAATATTCTTCTAACACAATAGTTGGTAATTACAGTCATTTAAAGTAGGCTCTATAGGTAGTTGTAGCTTTGTTGATAGCAAAGAAAATTAACTTTGAATACAAATCTGCTCATGTAAGGTAGAATTCAACCTACAAATGCCATGCAAAAAGGCAGAGAGGCTAATGGTCCTTCTCAATCACTCGGGTCCTAGATTTATATTCCGTCAAACACTGTCATAACATCAGCTGCAGCTTAGTAACCTCTGAAGAGTCTCTCCCAATGAAACATCTTTTTTTCGTGGCACATATGAAGGAAAGCTGGGAAGGTGACTCAGGTGAATAGAAAAAGCCTGAATCCCTGTAGGACGATGCCATGGAATTAGACATATAGACCTATGTACTTTGATGTATTTAAATTTAAACGACTTAAACTCAAGTATCTGTTTTGTTATATTATCAGCAAAAAATATCCACAATTTACTCTATTTGGTCAATGCACAATGTGTTCATTTACAATATCCATTTTACTACAACAGCAAAATAAGTAGTATATATAGAACAATTTTGACATATAGCAAGAAAGCAATAGATTGTCTTTGCGAAGTTTAAAGAGAAACTGAAAAGAAAGAAACATTTACTGGCATATTTCGATGATTTAAGGCAACTGCAGTTTCACCGTGTGATTCGCGGTTCGAATATCAGTGAAGCCGTTGATAACATTCGAAATTGACTGATGATGATTATGTGGCGGTTTTCGAAATGTTAAAATCGCAGTATGCCAGTAAATTTTTCTTTCTTTTCAAAAATAATGATTGAATATTCAATTATTATAAGCCGATGTTAAGCTCATGAATTCTTAAATATTAAAACTATTTGAATAATTAGACGCGGCTATTATTATTGCTATTGATAAATTTTACGCCTTTTTTGCACCCAACTCCTGAATTGATTTAACATATCTTATGGCAATGAAAGTATACAAAAAAAGAACCCTAGGGAAAAAGTATTTAGTACTGAATGGATAAAAGTGTGCATTCATTTCAAGTTTACATTCATTAAAGATTGGGAATGGTTCCTATACTCCCACTCTATATTGAATTTTATTTTACCATTCAATAACACACACACTTTAGATTTGAGTTAAGGTATTTTGAGCCATTCAGGAATGGAGATTTATAATATGCAACCAATAAATCACAATTTTTAAAAGAATGCTGAGAGAATTCACACTCAATTGATTCAATCTTTTTACAGCTCTGAGAACGCCCCATCTCAGAATTTGATTCAAAAACGCCCTATCTGAGCTAAAATTTAATACATTTTGACATTAGCTGGGGCGTTTATGAAAACAATTCTGAGGGCTTTTTTGAAAAAAAAAGTCAAATAGGGCACTATTCAAAAGTAGCTTGATATAGGGCATATTCGGAACGGAAGCCGAGATAGGGTGATAATCCACTCAAAAATCGATATATCCTATAAGAATTCTGACCATCATGTGGATACTCATTTAAAATCAACGTTCGATAAAAGATTGACTTAGTAATGATGAAGAAATTGAGAATGTATTAAGCATATTAAGCCCTTTCTTTTTCAATTCCATTTAGTGCCTGTCATTTTTTAGCAGCGTTAGAGAAAATAGAGGTTCTCAATTTGAGAAATAGGGAAATCCCATATCAATAATGTGTCTTCTAGTTTGAAAACGCTATAAACAGTTATTTGGGATCCATGTCAGAACTAACATTTCAAATTTAAGAATAAGTTAATTCTCAAATTGGGATGCAACAAATTTCTAAAGGGTAGATTTATACGGCTCTTAAATAAGATAATTCTGAGTGAGTTATATATATGCATGTATGGATTTGGGCACATTTTTTATAAACCGAAAGTACGTTATTTCTGACTGAAGACACTCAAGCAATTTTTGAAAAAATGTGCAAAAAAACATTAAAAAAAAATAATTTTTTTAAACTTTCAGAAAAGCGACAAAAGTACTAATTTCCGGCTTCTAAATACAAACTACGGACACATTCAGCCTATGTGACGTCTTTTTTGTTGACCGGCCAGTTGAACCGAAGTACATTGATCCAGTGTTCTACATTGAAGAGTCGCAAATGCCTCGTAACCAAAAAAACTTCCCAAAGAAAAAATGTCCATATGATTTTGCGAGGTTTGCACGATTTGCGAGCTTCATGGGGCAGTTAAGAGTTTTCATTTGCTGCTCTATTGTTTAATTAAAGCTTTCAGACATGCAAACTTATACATTACCCAAGCACAATTACTCTTCCTGTGAAAACAAATATGTACGACAAAGATTTCACCAAGCAGTGGTGTTCTTATGAGAATACCATTATGAAGCGTTCGACTTATCAAAATCAATCATATCGCTCAACAATCCTACGGCACTAAGAAGTACTTATACAGAAACAAACCAACAACATTTGAAAAAAATTGGTCGACATCTGGAAGTATGCCCACAATACAATCTCTATCGACAGTAACTATTTAAGAAGTAAATATTAGAACATCAGTGATTAAATGAAAATAAGCTAAGTTATTAACATAAATGAAGAAAAGTAACGTTATTGCCACATCAAGTCGGTAAATGATAGGATACCGCAAAAACCGTTGAGTGGAATATCACTCTAGCTCGGCTGCGGTTTCGAAAAAACGCTATCCAAGAAAACGTTTGAATAACGCCCAGAGCTGTGTGTGCAATCATTTGAAATTTTAAATCATTGATTTAAGAATGCTGTTTCTTTATTCTTTCATTCCTTGTTAAGGAATGTGGCTTAAAAGTTAACCCATTCTTCATTCAGTAGTGGGAAAAAAAGAATGCACTCTTGAACTCTTCGAAGAAAGAATGAAGTAATTGAATGAAACACAAACATTTTTCAACACAGAATAAGCATTCAAATGAATGCATCCTTTGCTGAGTGTGCACACACTTTTCTAGCACCAATCAATTATGAAAAATGTCGTACCAGCACAAAACCCGCTCAAATATCACATGGTTGCATTTAATTAAAGCCACTTCAAAATATCAACACAAAAATTTAGTTATTGACAGTGATGACCAGTTTTTTCGTTATTTAAATGGTAATAAAGCACAAAGAAGTTAATTGAAAAAGCATTTTTATTAAAATTGTTCTAAAAATTTAATAATAAAAAAAGCAAATGACAAATATTTCAACATCCCTGTTCCGAAAATTGTCATCGTTCTAAATAAGTGTTGCCAATGTGGCATATAAAAGGCTTGCAGGAAAAAGTACTAATCTACATATGAACGTCCTCAATTGTTGATTAAACAACTGAAAGATATATATTATAAAAACTCTTAAGTTCCTTCATATATTCTTCCTAGCGGTTTTGTGGTCAAATAGATAATGGTTTGTGAGTTTCCAAATTGCAACAGCAATATACTATTTTTCTCTATTTTCTAAGAAAAATATTCTTCTAACACAATAGTTGGTAATTACAGTCATTTAAAGTAGGCTCTATAGGTAGTTGTAGCTTTGTTGATAGCAAAGAAAATTAACTTTGAATACAAATCTGCTCATGTAAGGTAGAATTCAACCTACAAATGCCATGCAAAAAGGCAGAGAGGCTAATGGTCCTTCTCAATCACTCGGGTCCTAGATTTATATTCCGTCAAACACTGTCATAACATCAGCTGCAGCTTAGTAACCTCTGAAGAGTCTCTCCCAATGAAACATCTTTTTTTCGTGGCACATATGAAGGAAAGCTGGGAAGGTGACTCAGGTGAATAGAAAAAGCCTGAATCCCTGTAGGACGATGCCATGGAATTAGACATATAGACCTATGTACTTTGATGTATTTAAATTTAAACGACTTAAACTCAAGTATCTGTTTTGTTATATTATCAGCAAAAAATATCCACAATTTACTCTATTTGGTCAATGCACAATGTGTTCATTTACAATATCCATTTTACTACAACAGCAAAATAAGTAGTATATATAGAACAATTTTGACATATAGCAAGAAAGCAATAGATTGTCTTTGCGAAGTTTAAAGAGAAACTGAAAAGAAAGAAACATTTACTGGCATATTTCGATGATTTAAGGCAACTGCAGTTTCACCGTGTGATTCGCGGTTCGAATATCAGTGAAGCCGTTGATAACATTCGAAATTGACTGATGATGATTATGTGGCGGTTTTCGAAATGTTAAAATCGCAGTATGCCAGTAAATTTTTCTTTCTTTTCAAAAATAATGATTGAATATTCAATTATTATAAGCCGATGTTAAGCTCATGAATTCTTAAATATTAAAACTATTTGAATAATTAGACGCGGCTATTATTATTGCTATTGATAAATTTTACGCCTTTTTTGCACCCAACTCCTGAATTGATTTAACATATCTTATGGCAATGAAAGTATACAAAAAAAGAACCCTAGGGAAAAAGTATTTAGTACTGAATGGATAAAAGTGTGCATTCATTTCAAGTTTACATTCATTAAAGATTGGGAATGGTTCCTATACTCCCACTCTATATTGAATTTTATTTTACCATTCAATAACACACACACTTTAGATTTGAGTTAAGGTATTTTGAGCCATTCAGGAATGGAGATTTATAATATGCAACCAATAAATCACAATTTTTAAAAGAATGCTGAGAGAATTCACACTCAATTGATTCAATCTTTTTACAGCTCTGAGAACGCCCCATCTCAGAATTTGATTCAAAAACGCCCTATCTGAGCTAAAATTTAATACATTTTGACATTAGCTGGGGCGTTTATGAAAACAATTCTGAGGGCTTTTTTGAAAAAAAAAGTCAAATAGGGCACTATTCAAAAGTAGCTTGATATAGGGCATATTCGGAACGGAAGCCGAGATAGGGTGATAATCCACTCAAAAATCGATATATCCTATAAGAATTCTGACCATCATGTGGATACTCATCAGAGGGGAAAAGTTGTACATCAGTACGCAGAACAAAGCTCCCGGAGATAAGTTCTAGCAGTATAAAAAATCGAATTTCACTGTGGTTGTTTACATATATACATGAAGGCACCGCCTTAGTTATTATTGGAATTCTTCAAATCGACCACACATGACATAGTCTACCCCAGAATCTTGTACAGTTTTATGATAATGCAGCAGCAGGCGGTAAATGGTAAATGATGCGGCAATTTGTTCGATCGCTCATGAATCAATTTGTATGGCGACACGCCCGCTTCATTTGTAGATATCAAGTAGCGGGCATGAGATTCCTCACTGCGTAATCTTGAACTTTTTTAAGTAGCTCTCAATTGCAGATACGGCAATAGCATGCAAAACAACAACGAAAGACGAGAAAGGTAAAAAACTAGCTGCACATATTAACACAAAAACTAAATCAACGAATTCAGATTATGAAATCTGCATGGAAATGCATTTAGTCTACAGCAATAAATTGTAGAGCTTACGATTTCTTCTCGAACAATAGCGAGATTTTCGAGACCCGATAAATCGAAAACTCGACTTCTCGCGAGATTCTCGTGTCTCGAAGTACTCGTAAATCTCGCGAGCTTCTCGATATAAAGTTAATTGCTGTATGGACAGTATTTATAACTTGGTTTTTTTACTTGTGAATTTTTTTTTTTTTTGATTAAATTGCTTTCCAATGACATTTAACTCAAAACATATTTATTATATCTGACATCGAGAACACGGCTTCTCGCGAGAATCTCGAATCTCTAAATACTCGTAATACACGCGAGCATCTCGACTTTCAATTCAGTCGCTGCATTGGCAGTACTCTATACATTTCTGTGTTTTGTAGTTGTGGTTTTGTGGAAATTTTCGCTCGTGCTCCAGAAGAAATCGTAAAGCTCTATATGAAACAGCCAATGAATCGATTAAATTGAATGTCGAGAAGCTCGCGAGCCTTACGAGTAATTCGAGATTCGAGAATCTCGCGAAAAGGCGAGACTCGCGAGAAACCTCTTCTCGAACAAGTTCGAGAATTCGTATGCTCTAATAAATTGTAAAGAAATCGTTTACTTTTACTTGCCAATGGCATACTGATGTTTGATGCCTTTTCAGTTGCCTTCTCAGTTCAAATTAGTATTTGTTTACAAGTCTGATTCCCTGTTAGATTTCTGAGGTGACTATGCTTTCGGTGTTAACTCTGGTTATTCCAACTCCTTCACAGGCTAAAATTTTTATATATCAACAATGGACGTCAATGGACGAATGCGCTGATTCTTTCTTTGATGAAAGCAAGTATTTAATCTGGTCCTCGTTCAGAACAGGGTCTAGTTTTTCTCCCCTTCGTTCGCAAAAGAGAGCACAACTTACGAATGATATCTATGTTATCAGCATATGCGAATAATTGAGCTCTTTTGTGATAGATTGTATCAGTCCGGTTTAGACCTGCTTGATAGAATTATTTTCTTCAGAACCAGTCTAAAGAAATCGAGCGCCATGTCAGAAGACGCGTTAGATTGGAATGGTTCTGAGTGGTTGTTGTTGTTGTTGTTGTAGTAGTGCCCTGAGTGGTCGTTCGCAAGCCTTACGGAACTTAAGTTGTTGGCCGACGTATTTTGGTAAAGAGGTATATGCTTTGTAGAAAACTAGATGCGTAAAAATCTTGTCGATGGTAGTTTGAAGCCGCACTAATAAAATAGAATCAGATATTACCATTCTCACTTCATACATTTCGGGCATACTCCGTCATCAGGGATTCAGGTATCGGTCTTGTTGTTGTAGCGATAAAACAGCGCGCTCAAATGGCAGGCGAGGCGATACACATGTACACCGTTGGTTTCAAAGTAATAGAAGAGATGGGGTCTGCGGTACACTGCGCTAATCCGGAAATAAACAGAATCTGCATGCAGCCAGATCACTGTGGTGTTTTTCAGCAGAGAATAAACACCCTGGGGAAAATAGCTTAAAATGCAGCCGTGTAAACTTTTATGTTGACAACCAAGCTGCAACTAAGGCGATAATCTCACATAGCACAACATCTCAAAGTGTATTAGAGTTTAAGCAATTCCCGGAAGGAATCGGGATAGGGAGAAGTATACACCTATATTGTGCCTCTCGGCATATGGGAATAGATGGAAATGAAAAAGCGGATGAGCTAGCTTAACAGGGCGCACCCCTCGAAGCTGGTGCCGTAGACGGCCCAATCAAATTTGGGGAGATTAAAAGATGACATGAGTTGCACATAATTGACCAAGCAGGAATGGCGTGGAACTAAGCGCGGAGCTGCAGAGTGTCGAAGATCGTATGCAGGTCTTACAGCCTTAGACTAACAAAATTACTATTATCATTAAAACGACAGGACAGTAGGCTAATCTGGGGTATTCTGACTGGGCACTGCCTTCTGGCGTCACATGCTTTCCAATTAGGTCTAGTTTGTGATAGCAGATGCCGGAAGTGATTTTTGGAGTAGGAAACGATCGAGCATGTTTTATTTTCGTGCCTTGTTTTCGCCAGGCTATCCACAGGCCATCTATGAGATCTAGAAGCAGGAAATAGAATAGGTCTACAACAAAAGCGTTTAGCATTTGCTAAGAGAACGGGGTTATTATATAACCTAGGCCCTGATTCCTGATATGATTCCGTTTCGTCGTGCAGTAAACTTCTGGCAACTCTATGCACTCATTCAGTCTATGTGAGGTTCGCCTTCGCGTCGCTATAATAATCCCATGCACCGCGTTGTGCTGGGCTCGTAAGCAACATCTCCTGTAGGCGGCGTCCATATTTTCTGGAACACCGCAACGTTCCTCATCGTACCTACCTGGCGTTTTTTCGCTGCTATGCAACAGATTGTTAGGCCGAAGTTAGCTCACAGTGAGTCGGTGCTTTGCTAGGTTTCAAAGGCAATTATTGAAAAACATTAGATTTCGCTCTATTATCAATAACCGGTTGCAAAAATTGTAGCTTTTAACTAACTTTGAACATGGAGCTTCCTATTTTATTAGATTTTCTTTTCAGCTTATCAACTTGTTTCGCGGTTATTCGCCTCATCATTTTAGTAAACTAAGTACAAATAGTACTGATATAAATACCTAAAACGTACATATGTATATACAACCATAATGATGAATGCGGCAATCGTCGTTGTTCCGCAGCCGGGAACAATTAGTGTAATCGTCACAGATGCTTTGTTACTTTTTCTTAGGCAGTGTGAATTGTTTAAAGATTATGAAGTGTAAAAAATGAGCAACAGCAATTGGTAGTCTATTTTAAAACTGTCTTCCACTCACATTGACGTACTTGGAGAAGAATAAGAAGGTCCCAATGCAGTTGTTCAAGTGTTCTATTAACATTAGCATGCTTCACATAAAAGATTAGATTACTCCCACCGGAATTATAAAATGTCCGATATTATAAAATTTAGAGACTAGCATATCCGGCAGATGTTTTTCTACCCCGAAATTTGGTCTAGCTGCATAACTTTTAAGAAGTTTTTACCTCTTACTCGCCTCCCCTTCTCTCTTTATCCTTTTATTCACTCCTCTCTCTGCGTCTCTTTCTCTCTCTCTGTCTTTTCCATCCCTTCTTTTCTCTCTAGCTTCCTCTCTTTCTCTCTCCTCCGGTCCATCTATCACATTCCCTCTATCTTCGTCTAACTCTAACTCTTTCTCGGTATCTTTCTCCTTCCCTCGCGTTTATTCTCTCTAGCTCTTTTTTATTTCCAGTTCTAGTCCCGGTACCAGAGGGTTGTAAGCATTTTCAATTGCTATTTCATAAAATAAAAAACACACACTTGTTTCTAAAAAAAATCAAATCTCTTACCATTTTCGGTTCTCAGACCTACTCAATATGCTCACAAAATTTCATGAGAATCGGTAGTGCCGTTTCGAAAGAGTTTAACCACAAACACTGTGTTATGAGAATTTTATATAAAAGATAACAGTCTGGAACTTTTAGGCAAATATTTCTCCCATAATTGCAAGTTCACAGCATGAGTTTTGTAAGGGCAAATCAACTATCACCCGGTCTTACATGTTGGATTTTTTCCTATCTTAGATATTGTACGCAAAAAGTAATCTCTAAAAACGAACCTTCTGGGGACATCAGTGTTTCATCTGGTGTTCCTCAGGGCAGCAAAAAGTCCTAGATCTACCCAGTAGACTCCTTTGTCCCGGAACCCAGAGAATGGATAGTTGCGTGCATGTCCCTACTAGCTTTGAGCTTACGCTAGCGCCTTTTTTTTTTTTTGCTGCTTGGCTATCAGAAAAGATAGACACTTTTTCAGTTCTGTTCCGGACCTATAGTGAGGGAGGGCTGCCAAATCGCAGGGACTTCTGCTTAAAACACTCTACAATATGATGACAGTTTGAATGACGTAGAAATCTCTAGAGAATGCGAATAGATTCCAGCCCCCACATCTGAGATAAGTATTCCGTTGTTAGCTGCAAACATGCCTCTCTTCTAATCAAGCCTACTTGGAGTGATGAAGTTAGCACCGCCCAAAAACTGCAGTTTGTGGGAATAATAATTTATATCGGAATTCAAAACTTTAGAATACTGCTATGCCTTTTCTGAGTATCCTTCCAGCGCCCAGATTCCCTGAATCTCACTGCGGTTTGTTCCGACGTACATAATATGTGCATGTCTATCGAAAGCAGTTTTAAGAATGGGTCTAAAGCTGCCGTTGACATGTGCGGCAGATTCCGGTCGCACCAGTGCACACAGTGCGCTGAACTTTCTTTAGGCTCGTGAGATTGTAGTTCTTACTAAAAGCTTTCCACCACACTATATAGCCATACGTCAGCACAGGTGGCACCACTGCCTCATACAGCCATTGCACCATCTTTGGCTTAAGACCCCATTTCTCACCGAACATCGCCTTGCAGGTGTAGAGAGCGACGCAGGTCTCCGTACACGTTTCTCGATGTACGCTTTCATATGTTCAAATTTTGAGCTTTTAGGCAGGGTAAGGCTGTCTAATATGCATATACTCGTAAGTATGCACTTGTGCACTTGTTCGCTTCTGAGTTGACTTCAAGTGGCACGTTAAAGTTTACAGAAAATTTTTAAAGTACATATATACTCGCCATATTAATATATTTAAGTTTGCGTACAATTATTTGAGGCGAATGATCGTTGCTGGCAGCGCAGATTTATTTACTCTTGGTATTTGTACTTAGGGTGCGCATTATTTTTTTTTTTATTTTATTGTCGAGTGTTTCGAAAATGACCGGAAATTGATGAGCTGAGAAATGAATATAAACATTTATTACTATTACGCTGAGATTTTATTACTTACACTAGCGAACGGAAAAAAAGCAGTGGCAATTTTCGCCCATTTTATTCTTCTTTTATGATATTTTGGGAAAAGACTTCTATGAGTTTTGTAACTAAAACTTTACAAACTAATCTCAAAAACGTTTTCGAAAAAATTCGAAAATTCGAGAATGTTTTACGAAATTTTCAACTTTGTATTTGGAGTTCTCTGAATTTTTTTGAATATGCAGTTTTGCAGCACAGTCAATTTTAGTCTCAAGTCTCCAAATTCGCCGTGATTTTTGACAATTTTTTTTTCGAATGATGCTTCAGATTTTTTCCGTATAAAAATTATAGCCTCTGCTATTTTTCTATTCGCTACTGTATGTACATATATATATGCGTAGCTATTAGAGAACTAATTTTTGCAGGGACTGTTACCAGTATCCAGATAGTTCATAATATCAATCTTAAAATATTCTACTCTCACAAGATGAATATATATTAGGCCGGGTCGATTTGTGGGGAGGCAAAAAAATCGTCCATTGCTCTGTGAAAATCATATTCTAGGGATCAAAATAAGAAACTTTGCCGAAGGAACCATACCTCTAAAACGAATTCTGATGTCCCCCCCTTTGGGTCGCAGGGGCAAATTTTGAAAAATCCCACTTTGAAATGCCTATGTTTTTTCTTTTTGGAGTTTATTTTTCTCTTTAGAAATTTATTTAGTCAGAACATATGTAAATGAAAAAATGAATTTAACTTAGTAATAGAAAAGAAATTAAAAAAAATTATTAGAAATTAGCGTTTTTACAACCCCCTTTTAAAACCAAGGCATCACTGTGATGCATTTGCATGTCGTAAACATAGTTGTGTGGGTTTTTTATTCAACCGTTTTAAAAAATGAAGGTATCACTGTGACACAATTGCAGATCGTAAAATTGCTTGTGTTGTTTTTTTTAAGCCACCACAAGACACAGCAGGTAGAATTGAAATTGCCCCTACCCAAAAGTTCGACCCAAAGGGGGGACATCAGAGTTAGAGGTATGATTCCTTCGGCAAAGTTTCTTATTTTAATCCCTCGAATACGATTTTCACAGAGCAATGAGCGATTTTTAAATCGACCCGCCCTAATATATATCGATAATACGGGATATTTTTGAATATTTAGGTAAAGGTATTATTCATACAAAATCCAGGTAAACCCGAGCAGCTGTCGCATCGGTCAATTAGCCTCAGTTCGTGTCTCCTTAAGATGGATAAAATTTTGGATCAGCATATTAGGGAGGTCAACCTACAAACTTCTCTCTGCTCTTGTGGGACCTAGTCATAGATGATCCCCTTCAGTTCCTGAAATCAGTGGATTTGATACATAAGGGTATGCAGATGACTTAGCAATATGCATCACAGGGATGCACGAGGAAATAATATCCAATCGCATGCAACAAGCCCTGCGCATCATAGAAAGGTGGTGTGATACCAAAGGCTTGTCTATCAATCGTAACAAAACTTTCCTATTGCCTTTTACCCGGAAAAGAAAACTATCCATGCCAGAAATATCACTTGGTGGCACCAGATTCCTATTTTCATGGGAGCAAAATACCTTGGCGTTACACTGGACCAAACCCTCACGTGTAATGCTCACCCAGATGCTACCTTAAACAAGAGCTTTCTTCACATGTACGTCGTCTATGACTAAACAAAGGGGTTATCTCCTCAAATGGTATACTGGACATTTAATACTGTTGTGAAGCCAATAGTCACTATGCTTCCTTAGTTTGGTGACCAAAGACCACGCAAAGAAAAGCAGTAGCAAGATTAAGCAAACGGCATCGAATAGTTTGTATTGGCATAGCGGATGCGATGAGAAGTATAGGAAAATTCAAAGTAGATTCCGTATTGCATGTACGTGATGCAATGGCTCCAACGCTTAGAATCTCAGGGAATTTTGAGAAGTCCATTATGAACACAGCTCCCTGCGAAACAGGGAATCCATATACAGACCCTGACTCAAAGGTCTGGTTGACGGATGGATCATAATTTGATCACGGAAACCGAGGAGCGGGCAACTATCAACAACTTCAAGAAATCGATACCAATGGGATGATACCCCACTATTTTCCAGGCAGAAATCCATGCAAAAGAAGTTTGCGGTAGAGAATGTCTACGAAGAGGTTTATCCCCGAGGAGTGTTTTCATTATGACCGGCAGCCAGGCAGCCTTACCAGCATTGCAGTCTTACACAATTACTTCTAAGCTAGTGGATGAATGCATTGGAATCCTAAATAATCTGGAAGCCAAAACGGGTGGATGGGTATCTGGGACATAAAGGTAATGGCAGACTACCTAACCATGCAGGGTGCCTTAGCAGAATTTCTATGGTCCAGATCCCTTCAGTGGACTCAGAAGGGCACACACTAGGGAAACCATAAGTAACTGGAAAATAAAGCAGTTCAAACGACAATTGATTGAATGCCTAGGGCAAAGGTAAGCCAAAACGTTTATGCTCCAGCAACGAGAGTAAATGCCGAACTTATTAATATAAGCAGGTCAGGGCTCAAAGGTCAAGCACAATATATCTAAATAAATGTCGAAAAGCATCGAGGCCCAATAATAATACTAAAATATTTATTGTGGACAGATAGCAGTCTATTAGCGACTTCTATTGTGAGTTTTAACGATATTTTGAATGAAATCTATTTTAAATTTTTTTCGAGCTCAAAACTGCCTTCTTATATCCATAGTTTGAACTAGTTGGTCCGTGTGGACCTCACATAGACTGAATGAGTCCGTAGTGTTCTTAAATTCATAGACCCAAATAAGACAATTTCCTTATCCTCGAGTTTTTCGTTTTTACACGGTTTCAGTGTGTAGATTATTTTATCTCTTAAACTTTTTAGCTTAGGAAAATTAATTTCTTCGAATTTATTAGCATTATTTGTGAATTGTCATTCTGATGAATAAGCACAATACATACACTGTTTGTCGCTAACAGTTCTAAGCGCTCAATTAGTTTGCTTTGTCAAAAATTTATTAATTATTAACAGGGTGAGAGGGTAAATTGAGGTACCAGCGTTTCTTTTCTTAATTAACAAATGGTACAGCATTAATTTAAAGCGAATTAAGTTGAGAAGACTTACACGGAGTGCTGAGACCATTCGACAGACTTTTTTCCAAGCAGTTTTAATATTTTCTGTCCGGTCATCGCCATTTTCAAGCATCGATTTTTTCGAACATAGGGCCCACCACGATAAAAGTTGAGTACCAAACTGTTTGAAGTCCTTTCTTGTAGAGTGTCTGTAGTAATTGACACTTTTCATTTGACCTTAGCAACCACAAACAACCTTGGGTTTCCACTTTATGCCTTTCATTCAGTGTAACAGTGTTGAAAACACATCGTCTTCAGAGAGGAGAAAGTCTTGAAAATAAAACTAAACAAATTTATATCGTTTCTATTAGTACGATCTCCGAAAATAGCAGCAGTTATTGCCAAAACAAACCAGAGGCGGTAGATATGAGGAAGTATTGGTGGGATTCAAATTGGAAACCCTAATTGAACCAATTGAGAAATAGAATATAGGAAACAGAACTACTAGAAAAAAATTAATAACAAAACCCATCAGAACAACACGTAACAGACTAGAGTGTTGCTTTCTCGTTCATTTCGGATATTCGGTTCTTTTTCTTATGAACGAACAAGTTGTTTTTTTGTTCATCAGTTCCTTTTTTTCAAGCAAATTTGTTCACTGCTGCTCAAACCTACGAAAAAAGTCAAAAGTATACAGCAATGCTTTGTGTAGGTATATTTAAATGTGTTATGAATAAATAAGTTAATATATATGGGGTATTCCATCCCATTTCGACCAATTTTGAACCCGACCCCTTTAGAATTGGCTGAAAGTTTTTCAGAATTTTTTCAATTTTTTTCATCCAACTCAAAAAAAGTTATGAATTTAAAAAAAAACACCGTTTTTGTTTTGAAAATGCTATAACTTTTTCAAAAATTGACCGTTTGGGATCTTTTTCTTTTAATTTGTTTTTAAATGGACTTTTCGGAAAAAACACAAAAAAAATTTTTAAAGTTTTTTTTTTTAATTTTTCAGTTTTTTGAGATTTTTCGAATTTCGCCATTTTTTTTTTCTCATAAAAGACTTCAATCAATTCTGCAATCATCCCCACTAATCCCGGAGTGGGCCGATTTTTTTATATTTTTTTTTTATTTAATTGAAAAGAACATTTTCAAAAATAAAAATTTTTTTTTATAAATTTTATTTATATAACAAAAAATGTAAGAAAATGATTTTTAAGTATTCTTTTCTTTATATATTATGGTAATCTACGATGTTTACTGTGTCAGTCATTAATCCTGGGTATTTTAATCGTAGATTACCATAATATATAAAGAAAAGAATACTTAAAAATCATTTCCTTACATTTTTTTGTTATATAAATAAAATTGATAAAAAAAATTTTTTATTTTTGAAAATTTTTTTTCAATTAAATAAAAAAAATATAAAAAAAATCGGCCCACTCCGGGATTAGTGGGGATGATTGCAGAATTGATTGAAGTTTTTTATGAGAAAAAAATGGAGAAATTCGAAAAATCTCGAAAAACTGAAAAATTAAAAAAAACTTTAAAAATTTTTTTGTATTTTTTCCGAAAAGTACATTTAAAAGCAAATTAAAAAAAAAAGATCCCAAACGGTCAATTTTAGAAAAAGTTATAGCATTTTGAAAACAAAAACAGTGTTTTTTTTTAAATTCATAACTTTTTTTGAGTTGGATGAAAAAATTTGAAAAAATTCTGAAAAACGTCTTTCGTAAGCTAGAAAAAGAAGAAAAACTTTCAGCCAATTCTAAAGGGGTCGGGTTCAAAATTGGTCGAAATGGGATGGAATACCCCATATACATGTGTATAATTAACTTCAAAAAAAAGTTACAAATTTCGGAAGATCCAGGAAGTTGAAAGAGTACAGACACAAATTGTAAATATGAACTTTTCAAGTTTAATAATAAATAATAATAAATAATATTAATAACTTGTTCAGTTGAGAGACCCGTTAATTGGACAAGTTCAGAACGAAACGACCCAACTGTATAACAGACAGTATGCGATATCAATAAAAAAAAACCTAGACTACCATACATGAGGAGTAGCTATGTAAAGTGGCTTGCTGACTATAATAAAAATTATCCATAAAAAAAAACATATTACTATATACGCATGTACCTACATACAGTAATAAATATTAAGCGATTAACTGAGGAACAGAAGGAATACATAAATATAAGGGAATGGGTCATACAATTGAACAGAATATGCGCGCTTAACATTCGCGCCAGACACAAATCAACAAAAGCTTAACAACAACAGTCAACGAAGAAGCAATCAATGATAAACAGTATTACCGTTAGTCATTCTTAAGTCAAGCACCAATAATACCACAGTTTGTGACTCATTTGAAGTACGCAGATAAGTATCCAATAACAATTGATTCAGTATCTTCAGCTGGGGAATGGTTCAAGTATCTTTCCAAGATATGCAGAAGTATTTATGGACGTTTAGCTTTAATTTAAATATAAAGAGTCGGAAGTGCTATCAGTTTGTCCCCTCTACTAAGGCTTGCGATTCTTTGTGGCTGTTTTTGTGCCCACAGTGCTTCGCGCCATTCAATAGGTGCGACCACTCAAATTGTTATAAAAGTTCTCTAATGTGAGGCCAAGGAAATTCGGGGTTGAACTGCAGGGATGCTGCTGTTAGAGTCAGGTTCCACATTACAACTGAAAAGATGGTGGGTGTCACGTGGGGAGACACCTCACGCTGGCGTATATTACGTATGTCGGGTTGATTCTGTACAAGTAAGAGTTTAATCTGTTACAGTATCTAGATCGAAGTTGGGCCAGAGTGCCTCATATCTCCCAGAAAGCAGATCTGTAAGGGTTGAATAGTGTTTATTGATAACGGGGTTCACCGGGCGCAATCTATCAAATGTGTTTAGGGCCTCCTTATGCTTATCTGGATCAAGCGACTGCGTAGGCAGGTGCCGCATCTCATCATAGTGCTTACGGAGATGTTTCCTCATTCCTTTTGAGGGCGGAGCTAAATCAAGCAGTTGTTTGCTTGAATGTCCTGGTTTTTGAAAATTCAGCAAAAACTGTATGTTCCTCATTTCATTATGCTCTTTTATGTTACGCTCTTTGTCTACCTATGCTGATGATAATCAGGTGTCATAAGAAGTTCTGAGTGCAGGCCTGCAGCCTTTGTTACTGTGTATTTTTACGGCCAGGCTTTTTAAGTTGTTAGAAGTGTCTCTTTATCTTTTTCCCAAGTGCTGCCGGCAAACAACTGGAGGATTTTGTTAAGACTGTACTTTAGATACAATATCGAAGACATGTGCCTTACAGGTAAGAGTGTTATCGAACGTTGCCCCAAGATCTTTGCGTGACTGACAGTCGGTAGCTTAGAGCCATCGCCGTGAACTTTCAATATTTGTGTCTCCTTCTACGTCGTAAACGCAGTGGCCGTGGACTTGGTCAGTGATATTGCCAGGTCGCAAGAGAAGAAAAAACCAGAAAGAATGAGGAGGTAGCTATTTAGTTTGGAAACAAATTCGTCTATTGAAGGGCCCAGGTTAATAACTCCTTCTGGTGGGCAAGGCAGCTTTGATATGTAGAAATTAAACGCAAGTGGGGATAGGACATCACCTTTTGGCACTCCCGGTTTAAATTTCCTAGGTTTTAAGATTTCGCACCTAACACACGCGAGAATTTGGAATGTCAAGAAATTGGAACTTAGCTGCTCGCGAGACTCACCAGCCTTGATATTCTCGTAAAGCTTCTCGACAGTCAATTTAGCCGCTGCATTGCTAGTTTTATATGTAACTATTTCTTCTCGAAATTTTCATTTTTGTTCGATAATTTTGCCAATGCAGCGATAAAAATGAGAATCTCGCAAGAAGCTGATGTTTTCGAGATATTTCGTCTCAAAAAATTCGAAAAATCAGTAGCTCTACAATCTAGACTCGGGGTTTTGAGACCGCTGTTTTGCTTTCCCTTTTGTAAATAGTATTAAACCAATTGTTTCCGCCATGTGATCGTGTCGATCGTCTAATTTTAATTATCTTCATGCTTCTTCAGCTTAGTGATACAGTAGCGAACAGAAAAATAGCAATAGCAATTTTTTTAAATTTCGTAAATCAAACTCTTTTTATTTTCGATATTTTAAGAAAAAACTTCCATAAAATTTGTAACTTAAATTGTGCAAACCTATCGCAAGAACGTTTTCAGAAATTCGAGAAAATTTTTTAAAATTTTAAAACTTTTTATTTGGAGTTCTCTGAGTTCTTTTCTGAGTATACAGTTTTGTGGCCAAATCAATTTTAATCTAAATTTAATCTAACAATGCATAACTTATAGGTATCTTAATATTCGCATCGTTTTTTGAAAAAATTTTTTTTCGAATGTGATTAATATTTGCCTGAATACAAAATGTGAACCTTCTTTTATATGGAAGAAAATTTAAAACACCTTTTGTAAAAGAGATTATCAAAAAGATATGCCAGTTTTGAAAGACTTTTAATTTGTATTTTATTCAGATAACGTCGATTGTGATACACAAACACGTACTCAGAAAAATTCAGAGAACACCAAAAAAAGTTGGTAATAGAGTTTAATTTAAGAAATTTAAAAAAATTTCTATTGTTGTGGTAGCAGTTTCTGCAAAATTTCTATTCCTTTTTTCTGCTCTGTACTGTATCATTAAGCTGAAGAAGATCGACATGATCACGTGTCGGAAACAATTGGTTTAATACTATTTTCGAGTTTTTGGTCGATAGATAAATTAAAACTAATTAAAATAAATTGGCTACAGAAAATGAATATTAGTAATTGAGCCATTCAACTTTATCACATTTGTACTTTGTATACTAGAGGCCAGATAAATATCATTGCTAAGGCCCGTTTTCTCTTGTGAAATTTAAAATTCAACTACACTAACCACCCAAATTGTGAACACAAAAATGTTTTTATTTATAAATAAATCTGAAAGTTTAAGCAAATTTTATTGTAAGAGTTAGTAAAAAAATATTAAGTGTTTTTTTGTGCTGTCCTTATTCGTCAGAAAACTCTTTTATTGCAATTTCTGGACCGCTGTTTTTTATTTCGGAAGCAAACACGTTGATGATCCCAAGCATCGTATAAATATTGTCACGGATATTACCACCCCTAAGTTATCCCATCACTAAGGCGATGCTAAGGCCATGCCAAGCAGTATTTACGTTAATAATCAAATCAAGTATACACATATATAAGGCAGCCCAGAGAGATGTCACACACAGATGCATTTACTTATACGGCTATGTGCGCGCGAGAGACTGTAAACTACAAACATTCACATCAATAATTCAATCTTTATGTGTTTACATAAACGAATAAATAATTGCTTCTACACATATGTACGTATACGAGCAGCGGAGCGGCAATGTACAAACACATGCATATATCTTATCTCAGTGGTCACAAGAGAGGGCAATAATTTGTGCACGTAGTTGTGGCTGGCGATTTTGTAGCCGAAACAACTAGTAACTTCTGGAAATCGAAGAGCCTAGAAGTATGCAGCGTAAACTATAAAAGCGGTGCAGGCGAGTAAGAAGTAATTCAGTTTGATTTGAGTTGATCAGCAGTTACGACTAAGAAGATATCTAGCGAGCAATACCAGTATTATTTTGATTAGTGGAGTTTCATTTGAGCTATCAGTTTGGTTATTAAGCTATTCGTTGCACAGTTTGAGTGTTATTGTGAAGCATTTTAATAAAGGCCATTTTTCCATTATTCAATATTGGAGTTATTTATTCAACAGTTTAGCGATACGAACCTAGCAAAAGGGGCAAATAAGAGGATTTGAAGCAAATTCGTTACAATTGGTGTCAGAAGAGGAATTGTTGGATAAATTCTAGAGGACAACAAGGACATGGCAAAGTTCAGTGAATTGAGGATCCAGCAGCTGAAGAAGGAGTTGGAGAGCCGTGGATTGAATACAAGCGGCGTTAAACTTGAACTTCAGGCACGGCTACGAGAGGCAATGGAAGCAGAAGGAATTGATGTGGAAGAGTATGTCTTTCATCTTGATGGCGAGGAGACAACGAAAATTGAAGAGAAAAACGAAACATCGCAGACGGTTAGCAGCACAGACTTGAACATGATATTGGCTGCAATATCTGCACAAACATCGACAGTAGCATCAATGTCGTCGCAACTGGCATCTCAACTGGAAGCACAAGAGGCACGTATAACAGAAATGTCATCACAAATATCCACCAACATGTCATCACAACTGGAAGAACAGAAAACGTATATGTCATCGCAGATGGAATCCCAGGAGACACGTATCTCAGAAATGTCGTCGCAAATGTCATCTCAACTGGAAGAACAGAAGACATATATGGCATCGCAACTGGAAGAACAGAAGACATATATGATATCTCAGTTGGCTCAGCAGTTGAAAGCGCAAGAGGATCGCATATCATCGCAGTTGGAGGGTTTTAGTGAACGACAAGATAAAATGGAAGCTGAGATGGATGCTTTGAAAGATCGGATTCAGCAGTTACAATTAAATCGTCCAGCAGTTTCAGCGAGTAATCCAAAGGTAAAAACACCATCCTTTGACGGTTCTGTTCCTTTCCAGGTCTTTAAGCTACAGTGTGAGAAGACCGCAGCAGTGAACAACTGGAATGTGGAAGATAAAGTTGCCGCACTCTTCGTAGCATTGAAAGGACCAGCTGCCGAAATCTTACAGACTATTCCAGAGTACGAACGGAACAGTTATGACGCATTGATGGCTGCTGTAGAACGGCGATACGGAAGCGAACACAGGAAACAGATATTTCAAATAGAATTGCAAAACCGCTACCAAAAAGCTAACGAGATTTTGCAGGAGTTTGCTTCGGACATTGAAAGATTGGCTCATCTTGCAAATGCGGATGCACCCGTGGAATACACGGAAAGAGTGAAGATTCAGAGCTTTATAAATGGCATACGGGACGTCGAAACGAAGCGAGCCACATACGCGAACCCAAAGCAAACATTTTCTGAAACGGTATCCCATGCATTGACTCAGGAAACGGCGTCATAGCTCATAGCATACAAAGCTCATCGTGTGGAAGTAGAAAGGCCGGAGTGGGTAGATACAATTTTGGAAGCTCTGAAGGGATCACAACAGAAAAATGCCGGAGTTATGAAATGTTTCAAGTGCGGTAACCCAGGTCACATTGCACGTCATTGCAGTAGCAATTCCAATAGTTCCAACAATGTGGGTGGCCGTAAACGCAGAGCTGAAGGAGACGATCAAATCTCCAAATCCACTCAATCGTTAAACTAAAGCGAGTCAGCCGCAAGGGGCGACAGCTGGCTCCCTCAATTGAATGCCCCATAATCTCTATCTCGCAAATTGGAAGAAGGTCAAGCAATCTTACTGTCGGAGGATATGTGGATGGAAAAGAACGTTTACTAACTGTAGATACGGGTGCATCCCTTTCCATTATTCGATCAGATTTAGTCAACAAGAAGATAAGACCATTGCTTGGAGCAAGATTACGTACAGCCACGGGAGAGGACACTCAGGTAATTGGAGAAGTAGAATGTGAAGTAGTAATTGGGAACGTCACGGTACTTCACAATTTTATAGTGGCAGGTATTGTTGATGAAATCATAATTGGAGTGGACTTCTTAATCAACCAAGGCATCAAGATCGATATGCAAAGCAAGACGATGCGATATAAGAACATGGATGTGCCACTTAATTTCGGCTACGAGAGAGGCTACAGCAGTAAACGAGTGCTGGTGGAAGAGAGTCAGCAAATACCACCAAAATCAGAAGCAGTCATCTGGGCAAAGGTAGATGGAGATTGTGGGACAAACAAATTGTGGGTTGTCGAAGCAGCAAATAAATCAGCACTGAACATACTTGTAGGAAAAACCCTGGCTATGACAAAACAAGATGGACGTATTCCGGTAAGAGTACTCAATGAGTTCAAGTCACCATTCAATTTGACCAAAGGAGCTATTTTGGGAAGATGCCAAGAGGCCGAAGTAGTTATTAACTGTGAACAGCTCCAGGAATACGTTTCATCTAGTAATACTGATCTTTCAAATGATATCACGGCATGGACGCATGGGCTAGAGGAAGCCTATCAGAGTAAGGCAAAACAACTGCTCCTAAAGTACGCGAACATATTTGACCAGGATGATTCTAAAGCAGGCCGCACCAACGTTGTGAAACACCAAATTGACACTGGAGATGCGAGGCCGATCCGTCAAGCTCCACGTAGTGTTCCACTGGCGAAGCGGGAAGTTGTGAGTCAAATCATTCAAGAAATGAGCGACAGCGGCGTCATCGAACCATCAGCTAGTCCATGGAGCTCACCGGTAGTTCTTGTAAAAAAGAAGGATGGAAAAATGAGGTTTTGCGTGGACTACCGGAAGTTGAATGACGTAACGAAAAAGGATAGCTACCCATTGCCAAGAATTGACGACACTCTGGACTCGCTATCTGGTACGAAATGGTTTTCCACGCTGGACTTGAAAAGCGGCTACTGGCAAGTGGAGGTGAAGGAGGAAGATAAAGAGAAAACAGCCTTCAGTGTCGGTGATAGTCTTTGGGAATTTACAGTGATGCCTTTTGGACTTTGTAATGCACCAGCTACTTTTGAGAGACTCATGGACCAGGTACTGAAAGGACTACATTGGAAAACATGCTTGGTGTACCTGGACGACATCATCGTATTGGGCAAGAACTTTGATGAACATCTTAAGAACTTGGAGGAAGTTTTCCAGAGAATAGCTGGCGCTGGTCTGAAGTTAAGTCCCAAAAAGTGTGCGCTGTTTAAAAAGGAAGTCAATTATTTGGGTCACAAGGTAACGACAGAGGGCATCTGCACTGCGAACGAAAAAATAGAGGCTGTAAAGGATTGGCCAAGACCACAGAACCTACATGAATTGAGAATTTTTCTTGGGCTGTGCACATATTACCGCCGATTTGTACCAAATTTTTCCAGCGTAGCCCATAGCCTCCATGAGCTTACAAGAAAAAACAAAGCTTTTGAATGGAAGAAGGAGCAAGAAGTGGCTTTCCAAAAATTGAAGGAGCGTTTGTGCACTGCCCCAATGTTAGCATATCCGATTCCAGGAGCAACATTTATTCTGGATACAGATGCGAGTGGATATGCTATAGGAGGCGTTTTATCACAACTGGTCGATGGACAGGAGAAGGTAGTTGCATATTACAGCCGTTCGATTGGAAAACCAGAGAGGAACTACTGTGTTACGCGGAGAGAGCTGTTGGCATTGGTAGACTGCATTAAACATTTTCACAAATACCTCTACGGCCAGCGATTCCGTGTCAGGACAGATCACGGAGCGTTGAAATGGCTTCTGTAGTTCCGTAATCCGGAAGGACAATTGGCACGGTGGATCGAGCGACTACAAAGCTACGACTTTTCCATTGAGCATCGAAAAGGTAGTACCCATGGAAATGCTGATGCAATGTCACGAAGACCATGTAGTTTGGAATGCAAGCACTGTTCAAAAACCGAGGCTAAAGAAGACATTATAGATGTCCGGCTAATGAATATAACATGTACAGATGAATGGGACAAGGAACAGCTAAGAAAGTGCCAGCTAGAAGATGCAGATCTGTCACGTGTTATGCAAGGGCTCGAACGAAATGAAAGACCAAACAGAGAAGAGATGTCAGCAGAGAGTCCCATTGCGAAGTCATATTGGGCACAGTGGAACAGTTTAGAATTGATATCCGGTTGCCTTCATCGAGTATGGGAGAGTGAGGATGGTAAATACAAGAATAAACTGATAGTTGTTCCCAGAAAGAGGATTCCTGACGTGCTCAGCGAGCTGCATAATGGTCCAAGCGGAGGTCATCTTGGAATCACGAAGACGCTCGAGAAGATTAAACAGAGATTCTATTGGGTTGGTTGCCGTCAGTCGGTCACTGAGTGGATTGCGAACTGCGAGGTTTGCAGCAGAGCGAAAGGGCCCAGAACACGAAGTCATGGCCAGATGAAGCAATATAACTCAGGTGCGCCATTTGAAAGGATCGCCATGGATGTCGCAGGTCCATTTCCTACTAGTAACCGCGGAAACAAATACGTACTGGTGGTTATGGATTATTTCAGTAAATGGCCAGAGGTATACCCAATCCCAAACCAAGAAGCAGAAACAGTAGCAGAAGTGGTTAAAAACGAATGGGTTGCAAGGTATGGTGTACCAATGGAGTTACATTCTGACCAAGGCAGGAATTTCGAATCAGCTGTGTTCCAGGAAATGTGTAAGTCATTGGGCATTCGAAAAACACGGACAACTGCATTGCATCCTCAATCCGATGGTATGGTAGAACGATTCAATAGAACATTGGAGGAGCACTTAAGGAAAGTAGTAGACAAATACCATAAAGAATGGGATACCCGCATACCATTATTCTTGATGGCTTACCGATCAGCAGTGCATGAGACAACGGGCCAAACCCCTGCAAAAGTAATTTTTGGCAATGACCTTAGACTGCCAGCTGATTTGAAGTTTGGGATAGATGCCAATGCGGAGAGAAATGTCAGGAAATCCACTAGTGATTTGGAAGAAGAGCTAAGAGAAATACATGATCTGATAAGGCAACGAACAAAGATTATGAGTGACAAGATGAAAGCCAGATACGATAAAGCAATTAATTCAGAAGGTTTTCAGGAAGGAGATTTGGTGCTGTTATACAATCCACAACGTAAAAAAGGTTTGTCCCCGAAATTGCAGTGTAATTTGGAAGGCCCATACAAAGTTGTAAAACGGATCAACGATGTAGTGTACCGCATACAAACCATCGGTAAACCACGAACCAAAATGAAAGTGGTCCATTTGGAAAGACTGGCAACGTTTAGATCGAGAGATTTGTCTGATCGGGACGATCAGACTTAGGTGGAGGGCAGTGTCACGGATATTACCACCCCTAAGTTATCCCATCACTAAGGCGATGCTAAGGCCATGCCAAGCAGTATTTACGTTAATAATCAAATCAAGTATACACATATATAAGGCAGCCCAGAGAGATGTCACACACAGATGCATTTACTTATACGGCTATGTGCGCGCGAGAGACTGTAAACTACAAACATTCACATCAATAATTCAATCTTTATGTGTTTACATAAACGAATAAATAATTGCTTCTACACATATGTACGTATACGAGCAGCGGAGCGGCAATGCACAAACACATGCATATATCTTATCTCAGTGGTCACAAGAGAGGGCAATAATTTGTGCACGTAGTTGTGGCTGGCGATTTTGTAGCCGAAACAACTAGTAACTTCTGGAAATCGAAGAGCCTAGAAGTATGCAGCGTAAACTATAAAAGCGGTGCAGGCGAGTAAGAAGTAATTCAGTTTGATTTGAGTTGATCAGCAGTTACGACTAAGAAGATATCTAGCGAGCAATACCAGTATTATTTTGATTAGTGGAGTTTCATTTGAGCTATCAGTTTGGTTATTAAGCTATTCGTTGCACAGTTTGAGTGTTATTGTGAAGCATTTTAATAAAGGCCATTTTTCCATTATTCAATATTGGAGTTATTTATTCAACAGTTTAGCGATACGAACCTAACAAAAGGGGCAAATAAGAGGATTTGCAGCAAATTCGTTACAATATTGAAGGTTGTTTCACTTAAAAAAGTGTTTGGATTTTTTATTTCCATTTTGCGTAAACATTATGACCAACTTTGCCCCACAGGTGAAAGGATTGTGTTTTTTGGAAATTTTCGAAAAATAAAATTTTAATAGTCAATTGTAATTGCGAAAACGGTAAATGTAATTTCGAAAGCGTCATTTGTAATTGAGAATAATGAGTTGTAGATGAGAAAGCGTCATTTGGAAATGAGATTAGTTAATTCTAAATGTGAAAGCGTCACTTGTAAATGAGAAAGCGGCATTTGAAACTTCTAACGCGGCAATTGTAATTGAGAATAGTCAACTGTAAATGTGAAAGCTTAATTTGTAAATTAGAACAGTCACTTGTAAATGAGAAAGTGGCATTTGAAAATTCTAAAGCGTCAATTGTAATTGAGAATAGTCAATTGTAAATGTGAAAGCTTAGTTTGTAAATGAGAACAGTCACTTGTAAATGAGAAAGCGTCAGATGTAATTTCGAAAGCGTCAATTGTAATTGAGAATACGTAGTCTGCGTTTAAGGATGGATGTCAAGTTGACACCATATATACGGATGTTTCCAAGGCTTTTCACACAGTTTCGCACAAATTACTTTTGTGGAAACTTGAAAACATGGGCTTTCACTCAAGCTTTCTAACGTGGCTGAAGTCCTATTTGGAAAATAGAATCTCTTTTGTTGAAATCGAGAGAACTAAGTCTTATGAATTCTCAGCAACTTCGGGTGTACTACAAGGTAGCATCATTGGTCCTATTTTGTTCTTATTGTTTATTAATGATGTTGGCGCATACATAAACTATTCGAATTACTTACTTTATGATGACGACTTAAAACTCTTTCGGAGAATCTCCTGTACTTCTGATGCATTGCGTCTGCAAGAAGATCTGAATGCTTAAAATAATTGGGCCTTTCAAAATAATCTGCGACTCAATATTAGTAAATGCTGTCACATGAGTATACTAAGTCTATGAATGTGGTTTCGTTCGCGTACTCGATTTCAAATGTAACTCTTGCGTCAATTAATGAGTTTCGCGATCTTGGCGTAATTTTTTACTCATCTTTTACTTTTTGTAGTCATATAAACTTTCTCATACCAAAGGCTTATACTAACTTAGCTTTCTTGCGACGATATGCTAAGGATTTCAAACCCCCATATACCAGGAAAATCTTATACAATGCCTTAGTGCGTTTCAAGTTAGAGTATGCATCAGTCATCTGAAATCCCATATACTCTTCACACTCTTTAAGAATTGGAAGAATTCAGCGCAAGTTCATACGATT
The DNA here is from genome assembly GCF_040869045.1 of Eurosta solidaginis. Taxonomy (NCBI): domain Eukaryota; kingdom Metazoa; phylum Arthropoda; class Insecta; order Diptera; family Tephritidae; genus Eurosta; species Eurosta solidaginis. Next base: position 295,688,580 of record NC_090319.1, read on the forward strand.
TGCTCTTCAACCTCTGCACTTTGTTAATCCCCTGCCACCCTACAATGCAAGATGCATGCTTATCAATGTCTTGCCACTTGAAGTTAGACGTTTTGTTCAAAACATAATATTTTTTTTTGAAATAATATCCACGTAATGTTTATTTTTGAAATAATATCCAAACTACTTGGGCAGTTGACTTTCAATGTCCCTAACAGAGCTTCCCGCTTTCACAGTACATTCCGCGTTGACGTGCTGCGTTCGAATTACTTTAGTTTCGCACCTCTTCTAAGAGGTCTTGTAGAATTTAGTCGCCTATCCAGAAGCCTTGACCTGGACTTTGCCATGCCAAGGTCTCTGTTCAAGGCACGAATTAAGTCGTATTACTTATCTCAGTAAATCTTACTTTAAAATTGTTAAAATAACACTAAGTTAACCTGTAATCTAGTCAGTAAGGTTGTTACCATTTGACTTAATAAAGATATGAAATGAAATGAAATGAAATTATAAATAAGAAAGTATCACTTATAAATAAGAAAGTATCACTTGAAAATGCGAAAGTTTTCTTATTTATAATTGACTGCGTATTCTCAATTACAAATGACGCTCTCGCATTTTTCTTTGTTGCTTTCTCATTTACAAGTTACTATTCTCGTTTCCATATGACACCTTCGCATTTACAATTGACTATTCTCATTTACATCTGACGCTTTCTAATTTTGAAATGACGCTTTCTCGTTTACAAGTGACTATTCGCATTTCCATGTGACGCTTTCGCATTTACAATAGACTAATCTCATTTCCAAATTACGCTTTCGCATTTACAATTCACTATTCTCATTTACAACAGACTATTTTCATTACAATTGACACCTTCGAAATTTCATTTATCGTTTTCTCATTTACAAGTTACTATTATCATATCACATTTATATCTGACGCCTTCTCATTTACAACTGGAAATGGTGTAGTACCGACCCGAGCTTTTGAATTCGAATAATCGATTAACCAATTAGCTAAAGGTATTTAGTAAAATAATCGATTATCACTAATCGACTAGTTGTTTGCTTGCAACTAATAACAGATTCGACTATTCGAATAGTCCTTTTGTCTATAATTTTAATTTTAGTAAAGACGTTTTCAAGTTATTGTAAGCCATTTGCAGATCACATACTTTGCACTTGGCTTTGTTGGCATCTCCGAAACTTGAAAAAAAACTACATACGCAGCTACGTTTTTTGAAACTCAATTTACAGCAAACAATTTTAATATAGAAAAGAAACTTGTTTATGACAAAAAAATTTGTGTTGAAATCGAATACCAGCTAATCGATTTTCATTCAATGCGATTTTCATTTCTATCGACTAGTCCAATAAGCTAGCCCAACCTTTCCAGTCCCATCAAAAAACGAGACCGTACTAAATTTCACAATATTTAAGGCTAATTTTATACGGGTTAATTAAGTTTATTACACGGGTTCTAAAAACAATGGGTTAGCTTAAATTTAAGCCCAATCAAAAAACGAAAACATACCCAACCCTCCATATTTTTTGATTGGGCTAACTTAAGAGACCTGGATTATTCGATTAGTTGACAAAAACAGTGTAATAAATATAATTAACCCGTATTAAATTAGCATTAAATGATGTGCAATTTAGTAGGGTCTCGTTTTTTGATTGGGCTGGAAAGGTTGGGCTAGCTTAAGGGACCTCGATTATTCGACTAGTCGATAACAAATTTGCATTGATTGAAAGACGATTAGCTGGCAAAAATGAATTAGTCTATTTAAAAACTTGATGGTGAAAAACCCCCAGAAAACAATGAAAAATACTGCAACTGAAAAACAATATCTAAAACGTTTTCCAAAAAATTGAGAATTGGAGAAAGTTTTACGAAAATTTTGAACCTTTTATTTTGAGTTGTTGTTTAAATTTTTTTGCGTACGCAGTTAAATATTAAAATCAATTTTAATCTAACAAAGTAGAAATTATAGTTCTCTCGAAATTCACATTGATTTTAGAGAATTTTTTCCGAAGGCTGTTGCAGATTTTTATCCATAAAAAAAATCACACTTTGTATGGAGAAAAATCTAAGACACCCTTCGGAAAAAAACGTCAAAAGTCGATGCGAATTTCGAAATGATGCGAACTCCAAATAAAATGTTCAAAATTTTTTCAAAAACTTGTTTGAGATTAATTTGAATATTGTTTTTTTTTTTTTCATGTAAACTTATTAGATTTTTTTTTTTAAATATCGAAAAACAAAGAATTCAATTAACGAAATCTGATAAAAATTATATTTCCAGACTTGAGGAACTAGCCACAAGCCAAACCAAATGTGTTGGCCAATATAAGTTTTTTTTTTCAAGCAATTCATAGGCGTGCGTGTGTGACACATTTCTACATACCAGATGTAAATATATAGTAAAACGATTTGCAAATGCGCTATAAGCAAGTTTAAGGAATGTTGGCTTTATTTATTATTGACAAGGTTGAATAACTGCGACAAAACGAGCCCTCCCACAACATACATACATATATTTAGTTGTATCCATTGCACTATTTTTCTAAAAAAGGTACACAAAGCAGCGCAAAAAGGGTTTTTGGAAAAAATTGCACAAAAAATGTAGAGCTTATAGCACTTTTGTTACCTCTCTGAAGTTGGCAAGACAACTTTTACGTGGGAACAAATTAACTATTGGGAAAATTGCCGTGAATTTGTCGTAATGTATCCGTGAAACAAAAAAAATTTTCCAAATTTGCCATATTTTAGAAAATACAGGGTGGCACGCCAACTTCAAGTGAAGTTGTCGGTGCACCATAAAATAAATATTTTTTTTTTTTTTCGAAATTATAAAATATGCCACTTATCTACGGCAAATTCGTGTTTAAGAATTATTTTCCTAACTGGCGTCTAAGGTGGTTTTCGAAAAGTGGCACGCCAACTTCACGTGAAGTTGGCGGTGCACCATAAACCAAAGTTAATTTTTTTTCTGAGGGTGGCACGCTGAGTTCACGTGAATTTGGCGTGCCAACCTATACTTTCTAAAATATGGCCGCGGAAAATGTTTTTGTTTCACGGATAAATTACCTCAAATTCACGGCAATTTTCCAATAGTTAGCTTTTTCCCGCGTAAAAGTTCTCCTGCCAACTTCAGAGAGGTACTTTTGTTTTTGTTTTGCCCTGAAAAATAGTCACAGATACAAAGTCACACTTTGAATATTCATCTTGTTCTTGTTGTATTAACGGTAAAGACACTCCCTGAAGGTTTTGGGGAGTATTATCGATGTTGGTGGTCCTTTGCCGGATATATATCCGGTACGTTCCGGTAATAAAGCACCATTAAGTTACTAGCCCGACCATCTCGGAGACGAATAATATGACCACATTAAACGTTCTATGCCATTCATTCATATTTGTAACAGGAATCCCTCCCCTCGCGTAGGTGATGTTGACAATCGGGTTGAGGAAGCTTTGAAGCGCTATAAAGCATTGTACTGCGCTATTCAACCTCTTCAATCCCTATTATTTCATAGCACTCCCATATGCCCTCACATATAAATTCGATTCACATGAATATGCCTTAATTACATATGAAAGTGCAAAAAAAAACACTTCCATATGAAGCCTAGGCACTTCGGTATGATATTCAAATTTACAAAAAATTTTCAAAAATATTGTAGAACTGATAAAAATTTTAATTCAAAATTTATTCATTATGGGGACCATGAAAATTAATATTCAGGTGTTCTCATCCCGTTGACGTTTCCGCTTATTCTGACAAGTTTGGCATGCATAATTTAGAGGGTTGTCTATGATACATTTCGAATTCTATTACGATCGGAGTAGATTTTGCTATACGTTTAGAAATATAATAGCTATGTAAGCCGACACCAGAATTTTTTAGACATAAACATAATTACAGACAAAATTTTGCAGAAAACTTGATTTTTTGAGGAAATTTGTATGAAATATTTAGCACTAAAAAGTTAGTACTTTTGTAGTACAAGTAAATACTGGCAAATAGAGCTGCCGAAAAAGTGAGGTTATGTTGTTGACATCAACTTTATTATTTCATCATGATGGGGACCATCAAAGTTCTTTAAATATTTAAAATAATTTTTTTTTTTTTTTAATTTAAAAAAGCTTCAGTGTACATATAATTTTGTATATGTATTATGATTTGCACTTCAATATAAAAAATTTTGAATAGCCCTGTTTATGAGTAAGAAAATAAAATAATAATACACTTACCTTGGTATGCAATTTGGCGGTGTGCGATCCACTTCCCAAGCGGCAAATAATTTCATTGGCACTGGTTTTTGACCATTTTGACAGGCAACATTGCCGGCACCGGTTTGCATGAGGCGGCTGCTTTCTGCGAAAACACCACTATTAATGCCACCACCACCGCTACCGCTAGCACCAGTACCAACGCCACCACCGCCCATATTGGCGCTAAATTTATCCAACTTGGACGATTTATCTACCATTTTCATTGGTAGGCCGTTAGATTGATATGTGGCTCAGCGGAACGACAAGTAGGAAGCAAGTAAATTGTTTTGTAGGCGAGTTGCAAACTGCAACAGCCTCGTGGCGCCGCGTGACAACTTTATTTTTACTCAATATTTAGCTGCGTATTTAGAATATAAATTTAGTTGTCTGATTATTTATGGTACGGTTTAATGGTGTTGTTGATTATGTTCTTTTATTTGTAAACGTTTTATTTAGGTAAGAAGATTTATTTTTTATTTTTTTTTTTATTTACTACATTCGGTTTTTTAATTTCACTTTACAACAACCGGCTGGAGATTGGACCAAACCAAACTTCTTGAAGAAATGGATCCATAAGTAAAAAAAAGTTCAAAATTGGGCATATTCTTATTTACTTTTTTGGCTTCATCGGTTTTGCGAATTTGAGTGTTTTGCTAGCGAAATATAACGCACCAAATCTATACATTTGCTCTTATTTAATTTTTTTCTAAACTTTTATTCTGTAAAAGAAATACTTGGCGCGATTTACCTCCGATGAGTTCCAAGACCAACTTCTCTTCTAATTTGTGTTTTTGTTGTTGTAGCAGTGCTTCGCCCCATCCAATAGGTTCGACCGATCACAAATTGTCATCAATATCCTCTAACGGGAGTCCAAGGAAACTTGCTGTTTCAACAGGGGTGGACCACAATGAGAGGGGTGTTAGAGGCGTTGGTTCCACATTACAATGGTTGGTGTTATGTGGGGACACATTGCAAGCGGGGCATACATTTCGTATATCGGGGTTGATTCTGGATAGGTAAGAGTTTAGTCTGTTACAGTATCCAAATCGAAGATGAGCTAGACTGACTTGCGTTTCCCTGGGGAGTATGCGTTCCTCTTCCGCTAGTTTTGGGTACTGGATTCACCGGGTAATTCCTGGCATAAAGGTCCGACGCCTGTTTTTGGAGTTCGCTGAGGACCTGCTTGTGTTTTTTGGCTTCATACGGCTGAGTTCTCATATACCGTATTTCGTCATAATGCTTACGGAGATGACTCCTTAAGCCCCTATGCGGTGTTGGCTCATCAATCAGATGTCTGTTGGGATGCCCAGGTTTCTGGGTATTCAACAGGAACTGTTTGGTTAGCATCTCATTTCTCTCCCTGATGGGGAGTACTCTCGCCTAATTATGTAGGTGGTGTTCTGGGGACATAAGAAGACAGCCGTGGCGGTTCTGAGAGAAGTATTTTGGCAGGCCGGAGCTACTTCCAGTGAGTAGTTTTCTAATTTGTGTCGTTATGCTTTTAAATTTTCCTTACCAATTTACGGGAAGGTACCTACATGGTTTATGCCGACTCCGAACGACATCTGCAACTGAATTTTCACTAAGAAGTTGTTCATGGCAGAATTAGAAAAACTTGTTTCTAATTGAACCAACTTCTTTTTAAATTGTAAGTTACTTTTCCCGAGAGTTGCACTCAGGACTCTCGGTGTGGTAGGCGGAAAACGCTAACACCACACTACGGCGGCCGCCAGACTTATCCTTCCCATATTCTTGTGTCGCGTTCGTTACCAAAAACCAACATACGTTTTTCGAAGAAACAAACATAGACTTGAAATTAATTGGGGTCGCCAGAGCCTCGGCTATTAAGTAACAGGATTCGCCACGGGTATAAAGCTATATTTTGCCCTAGCAACACCTTGAAGGCGGCCACCGTGGTGTGTTGGTAGCGTGCTCCGCCTACCACACCGTATACCCTGGGTTCAAACCCCGGACAAAGCAACATCAAAATTTTAGAAATAAGGTTTTTCAATTAGAAGAAAATTTTTCTAAGCGGGGTCGCCCCTCGGCAGTGTTTGGCAAGCGCTCCGGGTGTATTTCTGCCATGAAAAGCTCTCAGTGGAAACTCATCTGCCTTGCAGATGCCGTTCGGAGTCGGCGTAAAACATGTAGGTCCCGTCCGGCCGATTCGTAGGGAAAATCAATAGGAGCACGACGCAAATTGGAAGAGAAGCTCGGCCTTAGATCTCTTCGGAGGTTATCGCGCCTTACATTTATTTATTTAACACCTTGAATGTGTAACGCTACACAACCCCTTGAATCATTTTTGTATTTTAGTAATTTGTTACGACAGGCATACCTGCCGCGGGTATATTCTAAGCCCCCCCCCCCCCCCGACCCACTGGGGAAGCCTTCCTTATTTGTTTAATATTTGTCTCTATCCACTTCAATTCTCCTGTGATATTTCCATCAGCTGGAATGTTACCGTCTTCAGCAGCCTACAACAATAGTGTGATATGTATCAGCGATTCGCCATCAAAATAAAAAAATTAATGTAAGGCGCACTAACCTCCGAAGAGATTTTAGGCCGAGAGCTTCTCTTTCCTATTTGCGTCGTGCTCCTTTTAATTTTTCCTACAAATTGGTGGGACGGGACCTTCTTGTTTTATGCCGACTGTGAACGGCATCTGCAAGACAGATGAGTTTCCACTGAGAGCTTTTCATTGCAGAAATACACTCCAAGTGCTTGCCAAACACTGCCTTGTTTCTAAAATTTCGATGATGCTTTGACCGCGGCGTGAACCCAGGATAATCGGTGTGGTAGGCAGAGCACTCTACCATCACACCACAGCGGTCGCCGTGAACATACAACTCAACTTATCTATTCACCTAAGGGCGTGCCCGCCTATGCAAGCACAGTGAAACAGTTTTCTATTAGAAATAAATAGGTATTTGATATTGAAAAAGTCTATATTATGGTGCTCGCTTATTTCTTGCTATAATTCAATGAAAGACAGAACATATTTGACGATGGGACGTTAATTTTTATATAGGTAAGAGGGGATATTTTTTTTTTTTTTTTTGCAACTTTTGGATGTTTATGTGCAGCACATCTGGTTATTATAGCCAATGCTGCAGAAGATTATACACAATTGCTTTTCTATGCATTATTTTCAATAAGCACACCCGGTTCTTAATTATACATAAATACAGATTGCAAATATATATAATCCTGCCTTCATCTGTGCTGATGCGCATACACACTTTTGTTATACAACACACATTGTTTCTATACTTCTTCTGCAGCCACTGGTGCTGCATAAGAGATTTGTACCAGATCAGATTATTGTTGATTTGGTTATTTTTCTTGTTTATTTATTATTTTTTGGATGATATCTCCCACAGATACTGATACAGCCACACAAACATTGCTAGCCCTTTTATGGCTTGCATTTAAAGATACACAAAGGATTTTCTTGTACACACTCAATTTATGGCTTCTCTGATAAACTTATTACATTTTGGTCTTAACGGGATTTGATATTGAACATTTTGTCACTATATCACGTTGCGCATTATCATCCGCAAATACTTCCGTTGTGCTCCAAAGTTGATTTTAAACTTGCATTAAAATCTCCACTGCAGATACATAAACGTTGGCTAACTGGGGTTGCCAGAAAGACATTCAAACAGCAACACATATTTTACATCTCCGAAGTTTTGTTGCATTATTTAATTAAAATACAGTTAAATTGTGTACAATTTGTGTTTTTAATATTTAAATATCCTTTATAATTATAAAACATGTATAGAAAACCAATAAAGGAAACAATTTGCATGCAAATACGATAGCACTGTTGCAGAATGTGGTGAGTTTTGTTGGGGCCGTGGAGCCAACGCATCCGTTGAATTACAATTGCTTTTTTGTGCAGCGCTCCCTTTTGTTGGTGGAGCAGCAATGTGTATTTTGGTGTGTTATCAACGGAGCGCCGTCTCACTCACAAGATGCCAATAATTTCATTGTATAAAATGCACCTCAAATTCACATTTGCGCGACGACTTTTGATTTTGCACGTGAGTTTTCTCTTCAAATTTAAATGCTTTGTAATTTACATATTTAAATCACAACTCAGTTTACTCTTTATACCACACTCACTCATGTTTAAAATTTGCATCAAAATATGAAGATAGGAACACAATATTCTGTCACGAAAAACTAGAAAAAACGGCGTATTAATTGTTGTGTTTGTTTAATTGTCGCTTGTTTGGCTGTTGAATTCCGTCTTCAAAAATTCACCTCGCCAGATGTCATTAAAATCATAGTGCTGCCAAATTTCGAAAACAGAGTTGTACTTTGAAATTTAAGATTATACCTTAAAGGGCTAATTAAACTTCCTTAACCCTATCGCCATAGTCGTAACCATAACCATTTCCATAACCATCTCCAATGTGATCGATTAATGGTGCCTTAACCTAGAATTCGTGATGAAATTTTCACTGATGAAGAAAACGAAAAAATTACAAACATATTCCACAAAAAATAAGTCTCTTAGTCATAAAGAATCCAAAACAATGAATAAAATCGACAAAAAGTTATTAAATTGACCAACTCATATATTTTTAGGTTATGGATCTGGCGAGAAACCAAAAACCAATTGGTTGGCTATGGTATCGTTATGGTGTTAGCCATGATTTCCATAAGGTAGGTTGGTTCAACTCTTTTCATGTAAATGCAACAACAACGATTTGAGCCAGATAAATCCAGATAGAATTCTGGCTCAATTTGTGAGCCAGATAATTTGTTATTTACTTTTCTTTAGTTTGGCAACGCTGCCTTTAATAAACCTACTTTTTCAAAAAGTCGCTACTTAGCCTTTCGCCGCATGAGTTACATGAAAAACAGCGGCGACATCTGCCTATCACATTTCACGTGTGCGAAAATATCACGACATCTCAAGTCTCTCCATGATCCAGAGCATTCCCGTGAGAATTGAGCGTGAGCCGGAGCTGTAAAACTCACGGGATGACGGCAGATGTAACAACAACGATTTGAGCCAGATGCATGTTTCAATTATACAGGTTGGCTCATCTCATCAGCTGATTTTATTTATGTCATTGTATGGTCGAAGGGATTGTCAAAAGGAGATGGCAAACTCACATACAAAAACTGCTAAGTTTTATGTTTCCATTCCATACCATTCGCACCAACACCAATACACAGATTTTGACAATTTGAACAGACATATTTTGTTGCTTTACAGATGAGCCAACCATGTATAGTTGAACCATGGTCAGATGTTTCAATTTGTGAGCCAGATAATTTGTTAATTACAGCCATCATTCGGTGGCAAAATCCTCAGCCAGATAAATAATTTTGCATGTAAATGCAACAACAACGATTTGAGCCAGATAAATCCAGATAGTTGTCTGGGGGTCAATTCCGTAACTGTGAAAAACTAAAAATGTACACTCATTGAAAACTCATTTGCACACACAATTTACATTTTAAATGTTCATGCGATTCTGTAAATTATTGTGTACATTGTTTTATTGAGTGAGCGCTGAATGTGTTTGAGTTTTGAATGTCAGAATAGTGTACACAGGCTGCCAAGAAAACTCACGAAGTTTTTATCAGTGAGTTTTTTTGTTCACAGTTTTGCTTTACAAAATCAGAATTTCAAAGTTTACACAATTTCTTGTGTGCACTTTAAAACTCACAGTTAGCGAATAGGGCCCCTGGTTCAATTTGTGATACAGATAATTTGTTAATTACTTTTTTTTAGTTTGGCAACGCTGCCTTTAATAAACCTACTTTTTCAAAAATAGATGTCGCTGCTTAGCCTTTCGCCGTATGAGTTATATGAAAAACAGCGGCGGCATCTGCCTATCACATTTCACGTGTGCGAAAATTTCACGACATCTGCTTCTCAAGTATCTTAATGATCCAGAGCATTCCCGTGAGAATTGAGCGTGAGCCGGAGCTGTAAAACTCACTGGAAGACGGCATACTTATCTTTAGTTTGGCAATGCTGCCTTTAATAAACCTTCTTTTTCAAAAATAGATGTCGCTGCTTAGCCTTTCGCCGTATAAGTGAAATGTAAAATAGCGGCGACATCTGCCTATCACATTTAACGTGTGCAAAAATTACACGAACTCCCCTTCTGAAGTCTCTCAATGATCCAGCGCATTGCCGTGAGAATTGAGCGTGATACGGAGCTATAAAACTCACTAGATGATGGGTCTATTTACTTCCGCTCATTTACCTTGCTTCACAAATTTGGTGGGTTTTAAAGCTGGGCAGAAACTTGTGTATTAGTCTACAACAGGGGCCGACTACTATTACAAACCTAAAAATGTTTAGAGAGGTGCCAGTGTCAGTATCAGTAATCCAAAACTTGCTTTTGCGAGTTGGATCCATTGAATGTTTTTGCGATCTATCGGTCCATCTCGGATGGGACAAACACCGGTTTGTACATCAAAATTATTTGCGCGAAGAGCCCCTTTAATAAAAATTGCAACCACCCACCACATGTAAATTTTCATCTCTTTTCCAAAAATCTTTTGTTATAAGTAAAATATTTAGTTTCGACTTTCGGTTTATTGACGCAGAGGACAAACCATGTCTTAGCAATCGAATTTTACCAGAAGCTGATATATATATCGTTAAAGGTTATGTTTACTTATGACGCTGTCAAAGAGGCAAAGTGAACCAACACGGCAAAACGGTCTATGCATTTCCAGCATAACGCCGAAAAGCACTGACTTCCGCAACATGAGCGCGGCTCAACACGCATATCAGAAAGACAGATTAGTTGAGAACGCAGTGATAAGCATCATCGAGAAATCTCTGAGCAGTAAGAGTACAGTCTAGTGGGCGCCTTTGACCCTTTGGGTGCCTGAAATTACCTTAAAACGGAGGCAATCTGCAAGCCACTTGTACGATATGGAACCCAAGGCTCTATAGTGTACTGGATGATTGATCCTATGGTCAAGAATAAGAACATTAAGGCAATTTTGAGCCCATAAAATCCGGGGCATACTCTGTTCACTAGAAAAATAAAAGTTCCCTCATTCAACTTTCTAAAACTGAACGGCATAACGACGAACTTCTTTACTGTAGCCAAATATCGCGCCATATCTCACGACGCCGTATTAAAAAGAATGTTAATGAGAGATTAACGAAAGATCTGGAGGCGGAAGTTATCGAGAGGAACTAGAAACCGTCCATCCATTGTATCTACAAAACAGTAATTCGACCGATACTGACAAATGGCAATCTAGTTTAGTGCAAGTAGCTAAATCAAATAAAGATTGGGAAGATGCAAAAGCTACTATGCCTACGAATATTAGGTGCAGTGAGCAACGTATCTCACGAAAGGTTAAACGCCATCGCTAATATGTGTTAGTAAAGGGTTCGCACTGGATTATCTCCCGAGGAAAATTTTTGCATACGCATTTGGGATGAGGAGGAAGCGGAGTCAATTCACAATTTCTTTGCCGATGTCCAGGACTGATGACAAGAGGACTCAGATGTGTGGGTGCACGTATTTTCCAAAGTCTGGTAAAGGCGCACGTTCATATGAAACTAAGTTGAAGACTATATAGGAAGTACCGGTTTGGACGAAATTGCCTCCACCCGGCATTCACAATATACAAAAATGTCTCCGAGTAGAATTGTGGGAGGCTCCCGGTACTAGCATGTCCACCAGAAGGAGTAAACATACACCCTTTACACTGATAATTTCACGTTTTTATACTCAGCGTGCTTTGCACACAGAGTATATTTACTTTGATTGGATAACGGTTGGTTGTACAGGTATAAAGGAATCGAGATAGACTTCCATTTATCAAAATTATCAGTATCGAAAAAAAATTTGATTGAGCCATGTCCGTCGTCCGTTAACGCGATAACTTGAGTAAATATTTAGATATCTTTACCAAATTTGGTACACGAGCTTATCTAGACCCAGAATAGATTGGTATTGAAAATGGGCGAAATCGGATGATAACCCGAATGAAAGATGATGCTCCGGCCAAGAAAGTGTTTCTATCGGAACCCGCCTATGGAAGCAGAGGAAGAGGGCGGCCCCACTCCGTTGGAAGGACCAGGTGGAAAACGATTTAAACTCCCTTGGTGTGACCAATTGGCGCCGGTTGGCGGAGCGAAGGAGCGACTGGTGCGCCTTGTTGGACGGCCATAACCGTTTAGACGGTTAAGCGCCAATTAAGTACGTAAGTAGTAACATTTTGGAAAATACAAAAAACCTGATTATTTATTAAATAATACACCTAGAATGTTGAAATTTGACATGTGGACTGATATTGAAACTCTTGATAAAAATTTGAAAAAATTTTTAAATGGGCGAGGCACCGCCCACTTGTGATAAAATCAATTTTACAAATATTATTAATCATAACTCAAAAATCGTTGGACCTATCGTAACAAAATTCGGCAGAGAGGTTACCTTTACTATAATGAATACTTTGAAGAAAACTTAACAAAATCGGTTAAGGACCACGCCCACTTTCATATAAAAGATTTTTAAAAGGGTCGTGGACGAATAAAATAAGCTATATCTTTGCAAAAAAAAAGCTTTATATCAATGGTATTTCATTTTACAAGTGGATTTATAACAATACATAGGAAAAACTTCAAATTTTAAAAAATGAGCGTGGCACCGCCCCTTTTATGACTAAGCAATTGTGTACACATATTTTCCTTATAGCAGAAAATATTTCTAGTAAAAATGGACGGGATCGGATAAAGACCACGGCAACTTAGATATAAAACAAGTTTAAAAGAGTTGTACACTAGAATAATAAGCTATAACTTAGCAAAAAATAGTTTGAATCAATGATATTTCACTTATCAAGTTTTATTGTAAGAGGAAATGGGGAGAATTTTTTTTTTTTTAAATGGGCGGTGCCACGTGTTATGTAGAAAAGTAATTTATCTAAAATGAAATGTACAATTGAAGCTCACGCTGAGTATATAATGTTCGGTTACACCCGAACTTAGACCCCTTTACTTGTTGAAAGTTAGTATTATGGCGTTTTCTTTCTGAAAATAATATCGCCTTCTGTTTCTTCTCAGCTCTCTTGTAAGTTTATGTGCTCCTTTTACAAAATATTTCTTATTGAATAAGAAAAGGTGTGCTAATAAATTCAGCCCATTTCGCAAATCTCTAGGGGACCATATTCTGAAGTTAGAATTTAAGAGTGTGATATGAGGATAACATTTTTGGCAAAAAAGAAAACGCCATTAGAATATGTGTTTAACGGAAGGAACATTATTTTATTTGTACCTATTTAAACAGTCAAAATCAAAAATACTCTCAATTCATTCTCTTTCCATTTTCTTTTTGTATGCAGCATACGATATTTATTTGGCTTAACTTATTCACACATTTAATTTCGCTCCCATTGCTCTTGCTCCCCGCTCAAGTATTGACTATCACTCCATCCACCACTTTGAGATTCATCCATGTCTTTTTTGATCTCCTTAAACGATTGTCGGGAGCTTTGATATTGGTATGGAGGCGTACGCTGATGCGTTTCAATATCTACTACATAATCTACAGCATTAATTTCACTATTCGCCTCTGTATCTGAAGATGGATCACTTTCACTGGGCATTTCCTTTAGGCACTGTTGCAGATGATTTATGTAATTAATAGCAATTCTGGAAAATTTAATAACAGATATATTTTTAAAGCAATCCTAGCCGCATCGCAATGAACTTTTTCATATAGGTGCTCTAAATGCAATTTTATGCATGACAGTAATATCGTTTGTAAATATAAACAGCACTTCAGACTTATCAGATGAAACGTATTTCGACTTGTCCATTCACGTACAAAATTTTGCGAAGCACTGTTATAAACATTCTGCGTTGAACGCATCTATATGAAAAAGTTCATTGTGGCGCAGCCATTAGGTAAAAATTTTGTTTAATGTATACAAAAACACTATTCGGGGCTGCCTAGAAGAAATTCGTGGTAAGAAAAGAAAATAGCATTTCACATACATATGTGAATATATTAAACATAACAAGTAAGGAAGGCTAATTTCGAGTGTAACCGAACATTACATACTCAGCTGAGAGCTTTGGAGACAAAATAAGGCCAAATCACCATGTAGAAAAATGAACCTAGGGTAACCCTGGAATGTGTTTGTATGACGTATAGCATTATGCCAGTTTTTTCATTTTTTGAAATTTTCGTTATCGAAAAAGTGGGCGTGGTCATAGTCGGATTTCGCCCATTTTTAATACCAAGATGAAGTGAGTTCAGATAAATACGTGAACTAAGTTTAGTAAGGATATATCGATTTTTGCTCAAATTATTGTGTTAACAGCCGAGCGGAAGGATATGCGGTCGACTGTGTATAATAGAAGCTTCGCCCTTACCAAATTTCACAAGGATTCGTGAATTTTTGTTCGACTTATGGCATTAAAAGTATTCTAGACAAATTAAATGAAAAAAAATTTCTTTTATTTTTATATTTTGTTGCACCATATAATTACTGGAGTTGAATGTTGATACAATTTACTTATATACTGTAAAGATATTAAATTTTTTGTTAAAATTTTACTTTAAAAAAAAATTTTTTTGTAAAGTAGGCATGGTCGTTCTCCGATTTTGCTAATTTTTATTAAGCATACATATAGTAATAGGAGTAAGGATCCTGCCAAATTTCATCATTATATCTTCAACGACTGCCAAATTACAGCTTGCAAAACTTGTAAAATATCTCCTATTAAAAGTGGGCGGTGCCACGCCCATTGTCCAAAATTTTAATAATTTTCTATTCTGCGTCATAAGGCCAACCCACCTGCTAAGTTTCATCGCTTTATCCATCTTTGGTAATGAATTATCGCACTTTTTCGGTTTTTCGAAATTTTCGATATCGAAAAAGTGGTCATTAAGATACCTCAAATTTACTTCATTTATCGGGTTCACGGACAGACAGACGGACGGACGGACATGGCTAAATGAAGTCTATATCTATCTCGATTAGTTTGTGCCGTTACGGGGAACCCTTATGCGAACAAAATTAATATACTCTGTGAGCTCCGCTCAGCTGAGTATAAAAAGGGGCTTCGAATTGGGCCGATCTGGAAAGAGCACTGTGGATAAGACAAGTAGAGAAATCACCTGATTTTTAAAGATACTATCGTGATCTCATCCGCGTCTCTTTCTATTACCTGCTGAAGATAGCCGGCTGTATGCGCCGCCATATTGAACATCCTGTCAAAACGCTTAAAAGTAGCCATCTTAAACATCCTGTCAGGCAGTTGACGGATAGGATATCACACTTTGGCTTGAAGCCCCACGTATTACAAATAAGATTAGATTCTCCCTAATAAATTTGGAAGAGTGAAAATCTTCGTAGTAGAATTTATCGCGAGTAACTATCCGTGTAATATCATGCCTACCTTGGGTTATAGTTGTGAATAACCTGTACTAAAACCGTGGATTTAGGAGCAGCAAAGTGCAAGCACGTACCAAAGGCTAACAACTTTATTATCTTTAGATAATACTATATAGAAAGATAGAACTGGGCACTTTATGTGGAGGCTTTATCTGCGGAAGCTTCGTACATCTCCAACTCTAGTCTTAAAGAGCCTGCTGATAAACGATGAGAAAAAGCTCTCTTTACCACTATGAAAAAAATCAGCACACGTGTTCGAGAGCGGTTCGCGTTGAATTGGACAGAGATCCCTTCGGACATGGCTGGAATGGCAAATAGTCAGTGTCGACTGAAATAATTTTTTGGCCGGAGGGTCTTCATCTATACGCATAACATGACCTAGCCAGCGAAGCCTTTGGATTTTTATTCACTGCATTATCGTCATATTTGCGTAAAGCTCATACAGCTCTTCATAATATATCAAATTTTCGGAAGAGCTTTTCTCTCGAACACTCCAAGAGTCATCTCATCTTCTCTCGACACTGTCCATGATTCCGAGTCATACATCAGGACAGGTAAGATGAGCGACTTGTAGAGCGTGATTTTTCTTCGTCGAGAGAGAACTTTACTTTTCAATTGCCTACTAAGTCCAAAGTAGCACTTGTTGGCCAAAATTATTCTAAGAGTATTTCTAAGCAGACATTGTTTTTGCTGTCTCGAATTTATTTATATCCGTCAACAGTGACGTGGCTTTCTTGGATGATAGCTCTTATAAAAGATTGTACCACCAGGGTTTAGTTCTGCTGCTAGAACTATCTTCTCCAGCATTATGTTAAAGAAATCGAAAGGGAGTCACCTTGTCTGAAGCCTTGTTAGGTTTCGAATTGCTCGAAGAGGTCCTTCCCGATCCTCACGGAGCTGACACAGCACCATACAAGCAGCTTCTTTTCGTGCTGTGGAAGAAGTAGCATTCATTATTTGCGTGGAAGACTAGCACAGTTCACGTTTTGCATAGGCTGGTTTCTGTTCAATTTCTAATTGCAAACTGGCACTCTCGTGAAAATCCCTCCGAACTGCCTGTGCTATAGAGGGTGAAAGTGACAGTTGGCAGCCAATCTCCGGGCAGAGTCATTCATAAGATACCCAAAATATTTAAGAGATAGGACATAGTCAGTAGATACCACGCCGAAGGTCCTGGGTTCAAGTCCCGGACAAATCAACATCAAACATTTAGAAAAAAATGTCCAATTTGATAAAAAAAAGTTTTTCTAAGCGGGGCTGCCCCTCTGAAGTGGTTTGACGAACACTCGAAGTATGTTCCTGTTATGAAAAGCTTATCGTTGCAAACTCGTATGCCCTGCGGAGTCGGCTTAAAACTTGCAGGTGCCGTCCCGCCCAAGAACACGACGCAAAGTGGATGGGAAGCTCGCCCTCAATCTGTTCGAAGGTAGATCACATATTTTTTCATGTAGAGCGTTTCCGTACCTGAATTAACGCAAAATGCGGTTCTAGGTGCAGAAAATGCACAGATCGTGGAAGGTTGGGTTTTAGTGTGTAGCACTCCAAAGAAAATAAAGGAGTATCTGCTAGAGATTCTAGTAAAGTGGCCTTACAACCCGGCTAGTGTTTGAAAAATGTCTTCCTTCCAGGTAACAAAAAAAGTAATAATAAAAGTAACATGCTTCTGAGGAGATTGTGGTTGGGTTTCTGCCTAATTTTAAGTTGCGCTATTTCTAAGTTTTTCTACAAGTTTGCTGACCTAAATGATGTGGACGGATCATCCTATCCTATTGGTCTCCTTTGCAAAGGGTATTAATTGCTTGTTATATTTTTCTTCAAGATCGGCCCGACTCGCTCGAATTTTCTAGAAGATACATCTCACAAAAAATATTTAATACGTACCTTAAGCATTCTATTTTCGAATATTTTTTGCCGTTCGGCTTCGTTATGGGCAATTTGGAACGCAGCAAATCGAACGCCCGGTTCATGTCGCGCATACGAGTACGTTCCCGATCGCAAGCAGTCTTTTTATAATCTGCAAAAGAAATACAAATTTGTGTAGCTTAAATTTGGCATTTGGACGGAAGGTTCTAGGAAGCAATAAACATCTCAATCAGTCCACTGTTATAAATATGAGAACAGAGTGGTCGAAATAGGAAGCTCGATGGCAAATTCATAGATGTGACGCCTTGCACATATCAATCTCCTAATTTTCCGCCATGTAAGATAAGATGACGTAGAAAGTTGAACAGGTAAGACCATATCGTCACACGACTGTAGGGCTAGTAGCTAAAGGTGCTGATACTGAACTGATCTCAATGACCTCTCTTAATGAACAATGGACTTTGTGGTTTTTAGCAAAAATCACATCTTCCGTAGAAAATAAAAGAAATTGTGCGAGTTCTTATGATAGTGACTACAACAGTTCTTGAGGAACTTTGATTTGAGACCATTCTTAACGAAAATTCATCTGCTTGCAGACGCCATGTAGGGAAAATTAAAAAAGTAGCACGACTCAAGTTGAAGCAGAAGTTCGGCCTAAATCTTCGCGGAGGTTTATCGCGTACTTTACAAGTACTTATTTATTTTACTTGTAATAAGAAGATTAAGGGCGAGCTTCTCTTCCACTTTTTAATTGTTTCTTAAAAACTGCCAAACCTACATGTTTTATGCTGACTCCGAACGGCATCTTCTAAGGCAGATGAATCAAACTAAGCAGCTTTTCATGACAGAATCACAGTGAGGAGGGACACCGTTCCTTTTTTAAAAGAGTTCCTCGCTCAATTCTTTCACTCTAATTACTCTGCTGTGGTTGATTCATCACCTACAAATTATCCATATGAACTACGTTCTAGTAACTCAATATATGCTCCACATTTGTTGCCTGAAGATGTTCTATTACATCTAAAGATCCTAACTAATCAAATCCTAAATACGGTCCCGATTTTATCCCAACATGTTTTCCTAAAAAATGTGTGAAATACATTTACCAGCCCCTTACTGATCTGTTTAACCTCTCTTTGAAAAATGGCATTTTCCCGGCGGCTTACCCACTCCATAAAAAGGAAGCAAGTCGTCTATTGAAAACTATCGTGGAATAGCAAAGCTCTCCGCTATTCCTAAGCTTTTCGAAGCAATCGTTAGTAATCACCTTACATTTTCGATTTCTACATTGATAGATAGTTCTCAGCATGGCTTTTGTAGAAGCAAATTAACCACAACCAATTTGCTTGAATTTACAACTCACGTCTTTAATGGGCTTAGAAACAATCAACATACCGACGTTGTATACACTGATTTCAGCAAAGCATTCGACAAAGTATGCCACTCATTACTTGTCCATAAACTCGAATTGCTTGGCTTTCAACCTGGCCTAACTCGCTGGATCTCCTCCTATGTTTGCGGCAGAACTCAAAGAGTAATTTTTAAAAAACATTTGCTCGAATGTCATCGATGTTCCCCCCGGTGTGCCTCGGGCAGCTATCTCGGTCCGATTCTGTTTTTGCTATTTATAAATGATATTTCCTCAACTATAAAATATTCAAAAATTTTAAGTATGCCGACGATGTAAACATTTTTAAGTCATACGCGTCGGTTGAAGAACGTTCTATACTCCAGTCGGATTTAAATTGTTTAGTTACTTGGTGTAATGCGAATTTTATGCTGCTCAACATAGAAAAATGTAAATTCATGTGTTTTTCACGTGGGAACGTACAGCCAGCTTCTTACACAATTAATGGCCAAACTCTGGAAAGCGTTGATGTTTTTGTGAAAAGATGGGCAAAAGAGTTTAGTGATCCTTACGTTACAAAAACTCTTTTTACATCATTGGTCAGGCCCATATTCGAATATGGATCGATAATTTGGAATCCGCTTTATCAAGTTCATGTGGATAGGCTACAATCAATTCAAAAACAGTTTTTACTTTTCGCCTTGAGAAGTCTTCAATGGGTCTCCTTGTATAATCTAATCGGTTAAAACTAATAAACCTTCCTACCCTTGCAAGTCGTAGAGAAATTCTAGGTATACTATTTATGGCTAAACTATTAAATGGATCGATTTCAAGCCCATTTCTTTTGAATGAAGTAAACTTGAATGTTCCACGCCGACTTTCAAGGCATTATAAACCTGTAATTCTTAAACAATGCAGAAGCATTTTCCAACTAAACGAACCTTTTCTATGTTTGTGTGAAGATTATAACTCTCACTCGAGAATAATTGATGTTTCGGACTCGCTCTTTGCCATAAAAAAAGACGGTTATTCTTCTCTTAATGTTTAAAAAATTATATTTATACTTTTAATCTATTGTATATTGTGAATCTATATTCCTCAGCTGATGAGTTTCTCTGTAGCTGGACAGTTTTAGATCTCGGCGCTTAAGAAGCCACTGCCTCTCAAAGACTCGGTAACAATAAAAATTATAATTTCTAAATAAAACATAAATAAGAATTAGAATTAAAAAATTGTGTATAAAAAAATGAATAGGATTAGCCTGATTTCATCGGGCTATTTGATGGCAGTGCGCTGCCACAACGTCCGAGAGAAAAATAACCATAGAAGTACATGAACTACGAGGAGAATGGATTGGAGTGAGTTCATGTAAAAACGAGAATACTTATCGGATGAAAAACAAATATTACTTCAATTATGAACCTCCAGAAAACATAACAAACTCTATTATCATAAGATATAACTGGAAATATTCTACCAAAAACAATTACATCTTACGAGGGGACCTATTGCCAGTTGAGGATTTGGAATGAGTTTGAACATGCTTTCCAATTACCAAGGCAAATAAATGATAGCCAGGCTTACAGGCGAGCCAGCAACTTCCCTAGGCTTCATTAGAGAGATATGAACTGTATTTGATCAAGCCTGTCTACTTCTGATTTGCAATTCGAGTTATTTAAGACTATAAATCACATGCTTATACAAGGAATTGAGACGCGCTGAATAATTACTTACGATGATATTGGCGGCAGGAACAGATCTCGAGGACATTAAGATTGGTCCTAAATAACTTCTATTTATTGATAGTAATATTCTATAATTGGACGTTATCAATAAATCGTCAAACAAATTCTTACTGTGTATTTATTCGGTCTGTGCGAAGTCTTTACTGGCGGCCTAGCTCAGCCTAAGGTCGGTTTGCTTTTCCCCCGTTGATAGGAACACATTAGAAGTCCTGTACAACTTTATTTATTCGGAACCCGCATTGACACCGAAACCAATACGAGCTCAGAAATATAGCATATAATTACCCATTTCAATAAAAAGATAGGAACTGGAACTAAATAGAGCGGAAGTGTATAACATCACTATTAGTATGCTTTGGAACCTTTGTACATTATCGATTATCCTGGAGAAGTTAATGTTGGTATATAATTTCTTTACGGCTTAAAACTTACGTTTTCTTACTAGACCAATAGAGGAATTGGACACAGGTTAGGAAAGCAAATGAGGATAATGAAGTGGAATCACCTCAAGCATTTTTTTTTTCAACTACCTAACATAGAAAAAATAAGTACTTTGCGCGATTTACGTCAGAGGAAGTTTAGACCGAGCTTCTCTTCCAACTCTTTATAATTTTTCCTACGGCTGTTTTATGTCGAGTCCGAACGACAGCACCAAAACTGACGAGTTTTCACTCAAAAATTTTTCATGGTAAAAATACACTCGGAGCGTTTGCAAAGCACTGCCGAGAGGCAACCCCGTTTGGAAAAGCGTTTTCTAGTTGAAAATTACGTTTTTCTAAATTTTGATGTTGCCTTAACTGGAACTTGACCGCAGGACCCTGGGTGTGGTAGGCGGAGCACGCTAAGACGCGCTAGCCTTTCAAAAGATACAACTTGAAATTTCTTCACAACAAACTACAAGTGGAGATTCGTTCACTCCATGGCCTTATGCAGAAACCAACATGTTTTATGTAATAGTGCCTCAAATAAGGGCTCTTAGTGTAGCTCTGAAATAGAAGGAGAAATTCGGCACTCTCTTACAAGAAGGTCTTCACAAAAAACTATCTTTATCTCATGTCAGATCTAGGCAAGGCTAAACAAATGCGCTGAACCTCGCGTTACACTTTGAAATACACACACACGCACACATCGGCTTAAAATTTAGTTTCAAGGCTTTCTTTAATAGAAATCATCATACCCATTTCTTTCTCACCTTTCTCCAATTGCATCGCCTTCTCCTTCCACACTGGATTTGCTTCCTTTGATATGATATGTTCACGTGCTCCAGGATAGCTGATGCTGATGGGTGCAGGCACAACTTCCGCCAAAGATTTCCTTTTAGCTGCCGATGGCCAAGAAGTCACAGTTTGTGGTATTTGTGTTGTATAACTGACAGGCGTAACTGAAACAGGCAAACCGCTGACAGCCGCAACAGCAGATGAAATTGTATGCGCTGGCAAGAGTGAGCTGGTTGGTGCTGGGGGTGGCGTTGGTGGTGTAAGTGGACTTTCGTACTGTGTATAGGGATTACTATAAATGGGGGGTGAGGAGAGATGAGCAGCAATTAATGGTAACATGCTGTGTGGCTCGCCAGGTGAGAGTATAGCAAATGGAGATTGATAATGAGTGGCTGCTAAGTAAGCACTAGCACTTGCATGCATATCTAAAGGATAGTGTGTAGTGTACGCTGTTGATGTTACGGCGCCACTAACACTTATGGTTGGTGGTTGTGGCTGCTTCTTTGGTGTGGTACCCAATTCCAATAAAATAGGTTTTTCCGAATCCGATTGATACGAATCGTCGTTATCATCGCAGCAGACATCCGTTGTGCCGTCGGTAGATTTAACGGCAGTGGGCACAAGTACCGTCGGCTCATCCGGTGCGCTGCTGCTGAGTAATTCATCAGACATTCTCTGAATGTGTAATTGATGGATTTTGTTCTTGACGAAATATTTAGAATTATACCGTTAGTGACACATTTAATAGTTAATTAATGATATCTGACATTTTATATTTTTTTTTTTTCACTAACACAATGAAATAAAAATTTAATTTGAACTTATAACTAAATTTAAAACTGTACTTAAAACACCGAACGCCACGTTTCCGTTCTATAACTGTCCATCAACATAAAATACTTTTAGTTAAATGTCACAAGATTTGAGATCGATTCGTTATCGCACCTTTAAAGATCACTTTCGTTTTTTAAGCGTTAAAAGTCGAGCTTGGGTTCTCTTTGCCTGGAAAATGTGTGGCAGCAGCGCATGTGGCTGACTCCACAACGATACGCGCATACACAGACACAATCATACATGCATTTACCTCTATTTAGGGGCGTATCAAGGTGTCGTAGAAGAGGGGCGGGACAGATGTTAATATGCAGGATATCAATCTGTTGATTTTCAACATAGACCGGCAGTCGGATTAAAATTTTTAAGTACATCCTGGTCTACAATGCCTCTTTGTCACTTGGTATAATTTTTGGTAAGGAGAAGCGGGTTATGGGCAATTGATGACCTTTCTCGGGAACCATTTTAATACTCAGTTGAGCAGAGTTCACAGAGTATATTAACTTTGATTGGATAACGGTTGGTTGTACAGGTATAAAGGAATCGAGATAGATATAGACTTCCATATATCAAAATCATCAGGCACGGAAAAAAATTTGATTGAGCCATGTCCGTCCGTCCGTCCGTTAACACGATAACTTGAGTAAATTTTGAGGTATCTTGATGAAATTTGGTATGTATGTTCCTGAGCACTCATCTCAGATCGCTATATAAAATGAACAATATCGGACTATAACCACGCCCACTTTTTCGATATCGAAAATTTCGAAAAACAGAAAAAGTGCGATAATTCATTACCAAAGACGAATAAAGCGATGAAACTTGGTAGGTGAGTTGAACTTATGACGCAGAATAGAAAATTAGCAAAACTTTGGACAATGGGCGTGGCACCGCCCACTTTTAAAAGAAGGTAATTTAAAACTTTTGCTAGCTGTTATTCGGCAGTCGTTGGAGATATCATCATGAAATTTAGCAGGAACGTTACTCCTATTACTATATGTATGCTTAATAAAAATTAGCAAAATCGGAGAACGACCACGCCCACTTCTAAAAAAAATTTTTTTAAAGTCAAATTTTAACAAAAAATTTAATATCTTTACAGTATATAAGTAAATTATGCCAACATTCAACTCCAGTAATGATATGGTGCAACAAAATGCAAAAATAAAAGAAAATTTCAAAATGGGCGTGGCTCCGTCCTTTTTCATTTAATTTGTCTAGGATACTTTTAATGCCATAAGTCGAACAAACATTTAACAATCCTTGTGAAATTTTGTAGGGGCTTAGATTCTGGGACGATAACTTATTTCTGTGAAAAAGGGCGACATCGGTTGAAGCCACGCCCAGTTTTTATACACAGTCGTCCGTCTGTACTTCAGCATGGCCCTTAATACGATAACTTGAGCAAAAATTGATATATCTTTACTAAACTCAGCTCACGTACTTATCTGAACTCACTTTGTATTTGTGTACAAAATGGCCGAAATCCGACTACGACCACGCCCACTTTTTCGATATCGAAAATTACGAAAAATGAAAAAAATGCCATAATTCTATACCAAATACGAAAAAAGGGATGAAACATGGTGAGGTAATTGGATTGGTTTATTGACGCGAAATATAACTTTAGAAAAAACTTTATAAAATGGTTGTGACACCTACCATATTAAGTAGAAGAAAATGAAAAAGTTCTGCAGGGCGAAACAAAAAAACCTTGAAATCTTGGCAGGAATACTGTTCGTGGTATTATATATATAAATAAATTAGCGGTACCCGACAGATGATGTTCTGCGTCACCCTGGTCCACATTTTGGTCGATATCTGGAAAACGCCTTCACATATAGAAATACCACCACTCCCTTTTAAAAGCCTCATTAATACCTTTAATTTGATACCCATATCGTAAAAACACATTCTAGAGTCACCCCTGGTCCACCTTTATGGCGATATCTCGAAAAGGCGTCCACCTATAGAACTAAGCCCCAAGCCCTTTTAAAATACTCATTAACACCTTTCATTTGATACCCTTTTCATACAAACAAAGTCTAGAGTCACCCCTGGTCCACCTTTATGGCGACATCTCGAAAATGCGTCCAACTATAGAACTAAGGCCCACTCCCTTTTAAAATACTCATTAACACCTTTCGTTTGATACCCATAGTGTACAAACACATTCTAGAGTTACCCCTGGTCCACCTTTATGGCGATATCTCGAAAAGGCGTCCACCTATAGAACTATCGCCCACTCCCTCATAAAATACTCTTTAATAGCTTTCATTTGATACACATGTTATACAAACACATTCCAGGTTCTCGGTTCATTTTCCTACATGGTTATTTTCCCTTATGTTGTCACCATAACCTTCCTTACTTGTTAATCTTAGAAAGATAATTTTCGAAAATCCGGAAACGTTATTATACTCAGCGTGCTTTGCGCACAGATATATTAACTTTGATTGGATAAGGGTTGGTTGTACAGGTATAAACGAATAGAGATAGATATAGACTTCCATATATCAAAATCATCAGTATCGAAAAAAAATTTGTTTCAGCTATGTCCGCCCGTCCGTCCGTCTGTCCGTTAACACGATAACTTGAGTAAACATCGAGATATCTTCACCAAATTTGGTACACGAGCTTATATGACCCAGAATAGATTGTTATTGAAAATGAGCGAAATCGGATGATAACCACGCCCACTTTTTATATATATAACATTTTGGAAAACACAAAAAACCTGATTATTTAGTAAATAATACACCTAGAATGTTGAAATTTGACGTGTGAACTGATATTGAGACTCTTGATAAAAATTTTAAAATGGGCGTGGCACCGCCCACTTGTGATAAAATCAATTTTACAAATATTATTAATCATAAATCAAAAATCGTTAAACCTATCGTAACAAAATTCGGCAGAGAGGTTGCCTTTACTATAAGGAATGCTTTGAAGAAAAATTTACGAAATCGGTTAAGGAGCACGCCCACTTTTATTTAAAATATTTTAAAAAGGGTCGTGGACGAATAAAATAAGATATATCTTTGCAAAAACGAGCTTTATATCAATGGTATTTCACTTCCCAAGTGGATTTATAACAATAAATAGGAAAAAATCAAATTTTAAAAAATGGGCGTGGTACCGCCCATTTTATGACTAAGCATTTTTCTATGTTTCGGGAGCCATAACTCGAAGAAAAATGGACATATCGTAATGAAATTGTGTAGACATATTTTCCTTATAGCAGAAAATAGTTCTGATAAAAATGGACGGGATCGATTAAAGACCACGGCAACTTAGATATAAAACAAGTTTAAAAGGGTTGTAGACTAGAATAATAAGCTATAACTTAGCAAAAAATGATATTTTACTTATCAAGTTTTATTGTAAGAGGAAATGGGGACATTTTTTTTGAAACGGGCGGTGCCACGTGTTATGTAGAAAAGTAATTTATCTGAAATGGAATGCACAATTGAAGCTCACGCTGAGTATATAATGTTCGGTTACACCCGAACTTTGACACCTTTACTTGTTTTTGATTCAAAAATAAAAAACAACGAAAGCTTTTGAATCATAAGAACCAGTTCCCGCGAGCTTTGTAAAAATTTAATATATCAGCTGCAACATCTTTTTTGTGTTACCTAAACTTTTAACTGAAACATTGGATCCCGATATTTTAGCGAGATGCTGTGTCACAACGAAATAGTTTTCGATCCTCGACGACACTAAATCCCAATTACTATACACAGGCACCTTGGATAAGCTCTATATAAGTTCTTATTCAATTTCATTCAATTCCAAAATAAAGATAAAGGGCAATTAAGGCGAAAAAACGAATTTTGTTGCAAAATTAGCCATTTTAGAAGGAGCCTCAACCGAATTTGTACCACGGACTTCTAGAACTTGACAAGTCGCCGACATAATCGGATTAAACGGCTTTGTTAGAACTGAATATACAAATTTATTGCGTAATTTACGGATATATATGTATGTTTTGGTAAGGAGGGCGTACGAAAGAAAGTGCAGTGGTGATTTACGATTTAGCGAATTAAAGCCCTGCGCCTACATTGGTTAGGTCATGTCATGTCAGTGTATGAATATGTTCGCAATTGGTCCAGTGCCCGAGCATTATGTAAAGCCACATGATGGAATTAAGTTTGATCTCCAGTTGCTGTTGGTGGGCATGAATGGGTATAGTAGGGTTTAGTAGTTTATTTCTTATCCATCCGCTTTCTCCTGGAACAGAGCGCTTAACTTCCATCAAACCGCGCGTTATGACAACACTAACTGTGAACCCTGCACGAGATCACACAGTTATGAAGCATCTCACATAGACAGGCTTTTACGGCTCGTAATTTGTCGCGCAGCGGAATATCATGCAGTTGACCACTATCTTTACATATCGTCATGGGTATAAAGCCTGCGATCGGGGTCACCCTAGTATCTCATCTAAACCTACTAAATGGAGTCCCTAGGAATAGTTTTGGTATCCCTAATACCCAAATCTATCCAAAATTTTGCAAAAAGTGACTGTTAAAGGATATTAAACTTTTTCTAAATAAACAGAGGCGGACATTTACAAAGAAAATACTCAACTCTTTCTGGTAGAGAATATAGTTCCAGCAGCAGAATCAAATCCTGATGGCATTATCTATTATAAGATCGTACAATTACTAGCGTATGAAGATGATATTGATATTATTGGCCTTAATAAACGTGCCGTAAGTTCTGTCTTCTCCTAATTAGATAGAGACCACAAAAGAGTGTCTTGCGATAAATGAGTACATACCATCATTCAAGAAAGAACCGCAGCATTCGCGCCTTTGCAGCCAAGTCACTTTTGACGAATATAAATTCAAAACTGTGAAGAACTTCCCCAGCTGTGAACTAAATTGACAGTGGAAACAATGTCAACTTAGAAATCAAACGGAGAATAGCTCTTACCAACAAGTCCTTTTTTGGACTGAGTACGACGAACAAAAATCGCGCTCTACAATTTTATTATACCTGTCTTGATGAATGGTTCGGTATCATAAAAGGTGTTGAGAGAAAATAAGATGGCTCTTAGAGTATTCGAGAGAAACGTGTTCCGGAAGATTTATGGTCCTATACAGGATGTCGACGACGAGTCTCGAATCAGGTACAATGATGAGCTGTATGAGCCCTACGAAGATATGAATATATTACAGTGAATTAGAGCCCAAAGGCTTCGCTGGGTAGCGCATGTTATGCGTATGAACGGCTCCGGCTAAAAAAGCATTTCCATCGACTCCGTAGAGGTAGAGGAAGTGGAATGCTTCACTCATTTAGGAGAGGAAGGTCGAGATACGATGTCGAATGCAAAGTATCAATATGGTATTCATTCCGGTATCGGTTACCCGATAGTGTCGAATCAAAATATAAACTTGGTACTCACTTGATGATACTTTCCGGGATCCCACCCATGGATTTCGGTGGGCAAGTACTATACTTGGCTTTTCACATAATTGCAAATTATTTATTTGGCAAAAAGTTGGAACTAATTCAGGTGCTGAACATCACTAAGTTTCTTATTGTCCGATTTACGCTTTACAGAACATTGTTTGGGATAAATTGTGTGCTGTTCCGTCATAAAAGTTACGGTTAAATGCTTAAAAAAAACTGGTAATTGAATTCTGCATTTGAGTCGCACCTCGAGTCTCTTAATATGAGATATTCCATTAGGTAATTGATTTTGGCAACATTACATAGTGTATTTCATAAATAACCGAAAGCTCTTCGGCGTACAATTACTTTCAATTCGCGCCTTTAATTAGAGAGGGGCACACATAGTTCTTTCCTTCTATATATGACCCCCTTTATCCAAAAATCCGATACGATACTGAGGTCGAAATTCTCGATACCAAAAAGTATCGTAATACAAGAATCGAGCTTAAAATATGGGTATCTAATGGCAAGAGTATCTATATCATAAAAAATCTTATTGAATTTCGTGTCCCTAGTGACCTCTCTTGATGTTCCCAATCGGTGGCAGTTATCGCGAAACAGAAAAAGTTGGCGTGGCTTGCTACGAAACGGCCACAACCCGGGCAGATAACGATGAATGATGGTCCCTCTGGTCGTTACGTCTTTACAGCGTCGGCAGTGGTGACCACAAACCCTACGTACGATGAAAGAGGACCTTTGCTTGAATAACAGCGTTCACTGCCGGCCAACCACTTGTTGCTTAGCGTACCACTCTAGCTAAAGGATTGTTGACAGCCTATTTAATATCCATAGGAACTCTACTATCATCTTGAAGGTAGATATAATGTTATAACATACATTTTTTAATTTAAGAAAAAGCAGTGCCCCACTCTCCCGTCTTTTATGCGCCCATGCCATAACTTCTAAAACAAAAGTACTCATATGTACATACATAGGTACAAATATTTGTCATGTTCGAGTCATTTTCTGTTGCTGTTGCTGTTTTTGTATTGATGTGTTTTGTTCCCAACTTCATTTGTAGCATTTAATACTCCCATCAAAATTTAATTTACTTTAATAGGAATTAGTTTTATAAGTCGATAAATTTAAGTGTTTTCGCGTACGCATTTCGTCAGTCATTGGGAGGCACCCACCCGAGTTTTTTTTTCTGACAATGCAGCGCATGTTATAATTGATAATAAGCCAATACTATACGTAAATTAACTTTAAATATCCATTTGAATACAGACTCCAAACAAAAGTACGAGCTGCGACAGCCGGATCTTAATACCAGCTCGATCCGGAACTTTTACTACAGCAACACTTTTAGAAACAATTTTCGCGGTTAAATTACCAACAAAAACTAGTATAGTTTTATTACTAAAGCTTTTTTTAGGTCCGTAAAAGTGGATAAGTCTCTTCGTACAGATACTAACTGAGAGGTTCGCAGCCGTTTTGCATCCTTTGACTTGATCCATGCTGAAGCCGGAACTTCTGTGACCTGGATGAACCTGACAGGGCAAACACCCGCAACTATTTAAAGGGCTCTTTATTAACTGATCATCCTTTATGATGTAGCAGAAAACTAGGAAAGTCGGCTTTAAAACTCATCTTAGTCCTGCCAACACGTTTCAGACTTGTAATTTCAGACTTGTATTGACTCAATTAAGGAATCCGGCTAACCTTTTCAGCTGGGAGGTGTAAGAAGTCTTCATTATAGGTCTACGTGCTTACAAAGGACATCTAGTAATGAAAAAAAAAACGGGTTGAATCAACAGGTTAAGAAACGGATGGAAGAAAGAAGCATATGTTGGTTTTAGCTCCAACATTATTCCATTTCCATTATTTGTTTAGCATATTAATAATGTTGATCCATCTGCAAAGCTATAAACTTGTAAACAAATAGGCACTTTATTTCATATATTGACACTACATTAAGTTGGTGTGTATGTATATATGCATATGTATATTTACAACAAGTGTTATTATTAAGCCTCGATCCACCGCTACCTTTATTTAGATCTATTGTGCTTGAACGTTCAGCCTATAATGAGATATGGTGGCTTTTAATGTAGTTAAGTAAGTCTTCAGACTTTTAAATCTATATTACGAAAGGATTAAGAGTCCCGCCACCTAGATGCGAGAGTCTCTGCCTTTCTAGAGCATCGCATTCCCAGAGTATGTGAACAGATGCCGCATCTTACAACTCACAAAAGCGACATATTTGTTTATCTGATAGATTTATCTTACTTAGATGGTATCGTAGACTACTTGCAGCGTCCCGTATAGACCCTGTGAGAGCTCGAAAATCTCAGCTTAGATTATTGAGTTTGGCTGGTACTCTCGTAAATAAGCAAGAACAGGATTGTCTGTTTTTTCCATCTCGTGGGGTGGATTAGGTTGTATGTGGGTGGATTAGTTTGTATAGATCGATGCATAGATCATTCCCAGCAGATTCTCGATAAAATTAAAATTAAAAAAAATCCCGTAGAGCATGGCTCTAAATAATTTTCGAACCAGGTGAAAATTTGAAAGAGTCTTAATACCATAATAAATATGACTGTCTCTATTTATCCGCTAAATCCTGTACAAAATTTTCCTATTTCTATATATATTTTGTTGTTTTTTTTTTTAACTACACTTCGTTTCAGCCGAAACATTTTTTTTCAGACGAATAGCCTTTTTAAATAAATATATTAGTCGATTTCTTAAAACCCTTTTGAGACATCAACAATTTTGATACTTGGTGTTCTTTTATGAACGCTATATATGATGCATCGACGTGACTTTTATAGGCTACCTGCGTGACATTGTGAAGTAAGGACTGAGTTTGGAAGTTCACGCAAGGGAGGACTAAGGCGAATATCGCCACATGTTGAATATTCACATCCAACAAAGCCTAATAAAATAAGAATGAGAAAAATTTATTCAAGTGGATGCATCGGAAGTGTCTGATGCTTTAATGAGGTAGTGTTGATGTTCTAGTGCAAGCAAAAGCGGAAATCACCGGCCTTTGAGTTGTAATCGTACCGGTGTGCTTATCAGAGGGTATGGGCTATGATACCCTTCAATATATTTTCTCGTAAGCCTATAAGCCGGTAATTGCCATCGGCATCGATAACGTGCAATTCCTATATTATACCGGTTGATCGGCATTCAAATCGGGTTTTGAAAATTCTGGTATCATTCGGACTGTAAAACATTTTTTTTCTCCTAACTTAGGACCCAAGTTTGTATAATAGTGTAAGAGCGTTAAATTGACATATTTTGCGTTAAATTGCCAGTAAAAATGTCTCGACGTGATGTTATTTTTACATAAAAGATATATTGTTTTAACGTTAAAAAGTACTAAAATATTCACAATGACATTTTTGTTGTGTGTTCTACATCGAGACAGGTTGCTTTTACATTAAAGAATTTTGAAATTACATTTTTGTTGGCAATCGCATCTCGGGTGCTGTTGTTTTAACATTGCAGAAATGATAAAACACATTCTTAATGTATTTATGTCAGAGCTTCGAATATTCCTGCGGTAGGCATGACTTTGATAAAAGGTGTCTAAAATCGACAGACCCGAAGGAAAGGGGGTGGAAAAGTCGTTTCCGATGCAATCTTACTGGTACCAGGAACACAGCTTTTTCATTTCCGGAAAAGGACTGTCCAGATATGCCTTGCGAAGTGTTTTTGCGGTTATAGCAACAAACACAATGAACAAGGGTGGCTTTCCGTAATTCGATATCGAACAAAAACGAGTATCAAATAATCGTTTTTGCATTCCGTAACACAAAATCTCGTCGCGTCGTATCGAACGTTCGATACAATCTGTTCGATAGCTCCTTAGGTGTCGAATTGCTTTTCGTAAGCTAGAGTTTTTAATGCTTTTGCGATTATTTGAGGAATAATTTTAAGCTAAGGAGTCAGCAAACAAACACTTTTCCCTATTGAAATTATTTTGGTGATTCCAATATACTTTCGAAACACTTTTTGATACACGAGAAAAATGTACTCAAATTGAAATACGTAAACCAAAACTGTGTCGTCGAGCGTTCGATATCGAATTAAAGTATCGCACTAACGAGTGTCGACTATCGAATTATGTAAAGCTACCCATGGTCGGGAATATGCGACCATAACACCTTGCGACATCTACTAGGGTGGACATAAAGAAAAGGGAGTGCCAATAAGTCCGCAAAAAAAATTACAGCTATAAAAAGACCCAAACATTTCACTCCAATTTTAAACCAAATTTTGATATATTTCACACAAAAATGAGAATTTCGTTTTGGTGATTTTGATTTCAAGAATAAAGGGGGTAACCCTGCAGAAAAGCTCAAATTTGGGGTGTATACTTCGTAGCGAAGTACTTTCCTATACGCAGTCATTCGGCAAATGGCGGAAGCTTTCAATCCTGCACCGAATTTCTATAAGACCTAAAATAGCGACTTGGTGATCAATGTTCAGAGAGTGCCCAGAAAAAGTGATGAGCTCGAGTGTACAATCGAAAATTATGGAATTAACTTACCCCCACCTTACTATGACGAATAATGCGATTGAAAAAACAATGAATCCTTGTGCGCGGACAGATTGCTTGCTAAACTATTCAAGTACGGAGACGGGAAGTTGATGAAGTGTAGCGCAGAACATGATCGGACGAGTGCATGTCTTCATTTTGGAGCCTAAGTGTTCTTTGCTCAATCTACAAGGAAGTAGATTCAGCCAACCCCTTCAACTATCTATCGTGAAACAGCTCCGCTGTTCTATTAAGTGCATTATGGGAATGAGCTATATCAAAAGCCGAGGATTGAGGAGGTTCTCCCCAAACCAATCGAAACCAAACTATGCTTTAGGCAATGCGACTCTCTAATCTGTTGTTATACCTCATCCTGAAGACGATAATTCTAGCATGCATTCGGTGCCTGCAGCGAAAACAGTATCATTCGCCTTGACATCCAACCGAGAATAACTCAGATTAGGCAATTAAGAAGTAAATACCTCCCCACCAACAAATGTCATAATCTATTATTCTGTGTTCATACATCTCCGATGTATAGTTAAGAATCATGAACGTGGTCGAATAGCTCACTTCATGTTCATGAAAGGTATACAAAAACAAGTAAGGAAGGCTAAGTTCGGGTGCAACCGAACATACTCAGCTGAGAGCTTTGGAGACAAAATAAGGGAAAACCATCATGTAGGAAAATTAACCTAGGGTAACCCTGGAATGTGTTTGTAGGACATGGGTATCAAATCGAAGGTATTAAAGAGTGTGTTTAAAAGGGAGTGGGCCATAGTTCTATAGGTGGACGCCTTTTCGAGATATCGGCATAAAGGTGGACCAGGGGTGACTATAGAATGTGTTTGTATGATATGGGTATCAAATTAAAGGTATTAATGAGGGTTTTAAAAGGGAGTGGCCCTTAGTTGTATATATATCGACCAAATTGTGGCCCAGGGTGACCCAGAACAATATCTGTCGGGTACCGCTCATTTATTTATTTATATATGTAATACCACGAACAGTATTGCTGCCATGATTCCAAAGGATTTTGATTTCACCCTGCAGAACTTTTTCTTTTTCTTCCACTTAATATGGTAGGGCCACCCAGTTTACAAAAATTTTTCTAAAGTTATATTTTGCGTCAAAAAACCAATCCAATCACCATGTTGCATCCTTTTTTTCGTATTTGGTATAGAATTATGGCATTTTTTTTTCGAAATTTTCGATATCGAAAAAGTGGGCGTGGTCATAGTCCGATTTCGCCCACTTTTAATACCAAGATAAAAGGAGTTCAGATAAGTACGTGAACTAAGTTTGGTAAAGATATATCAATTTTTGCGCAAGTTATCGTGTTAACGGCCGAGCGGAAGGACAGACGGTCGGCTGTGTATAAAAACTAGGCGTGGCTTCAACCGCTTTCGCCCATTTTCACAGAAAACAGTTAACGTCGTAAAATCTATGCCCCTACCAAATTTCAAAAGGATTGGTTAATTTTTGTTCGACTTATGGCGTTAAAAGTATCCTAGACAAATTAAATGAAAAAGGGCGGAGCCAAGCCCATTTTGAAATTTTCTTTTATTTTTGGAATTTGTTGCACCATATCATTACTGGAGTTGAATGTTGACGTAAATTACTTATACTCGTATACTGTAAAGATATTCAATTTTTTGTAAAATTTTTTTTTTAAGTGGGCGTGTTCGTCATTCGATTTTGCTAATTTTTATTTATCACACATATGGGTGATTCTCCGCGAGCTTACAGTTTTGTGTCTTTTCGAAATTTGAAATATATTAAAGCATTTTCTATGAATTAAATTATGTAATTGAGTTAAAATTATGTTTATTTTAAAGTTTCATGTTAAACTTTATTGACTGGTCATCAGTTTTATGAAGTTATAATTCATAATACCCTACAAATGTCAAAACCGTGGCATGTCCACAACCACATTTTTCATAACATTTTAGGTGGTAACTTTTTTAATCTTTAATTACACGAGTAATAAACTGTCATTATATTAAATACTTCACCTAATCTGTAATATTAAATGTTGTTTTAATGATAACATTTCTGTTTTCGCTTTGTAATTTGATTTTGAAAAGTGTCCATGAGTTTTTGAGTAAACAATTTTATTCAAATCGTTAGGTTGGTACTGCTTTATTGCACACTGGTTTGTGGCGTGTGAAGTTTGTGTGAGTGTGAATTTTGATCAGCAAATGTCCCCGCATATTTCCATGTTAATATTTGCAGTCTAAAATAACTAATATCCATTTTTAAACACTGAAGAACAGGAAAAACGGTATGTATCAAAAAATCGGGTCACAACCGAGGCACTTGTATCTTTGTAGTTTTAAGTTAAGTACCGTCTATTGTACCATTTTTCTTTAAAGTTTGCTGACATAACCTTAAAATTTTACGAAAAATCTTGCAAGTCATACTAGCTTTTTTTAATGTGCAATTTATTGTCAAAATGTCACAACCGTAGCACGCGTGTAATGTCACAACCGTGGCAGATTTCAGTATCAAAAACAGAAATTAATAGCTGTAGCTCGTCCACTTTGGGAATGTTTTTTAGCTATAAAAATTCATAGAAAAATGATTGAAAATATTTGAGAATCGAATATTTTTTTCCAAAATTTTGGGTTAGCAAAACTGAGTGCTCGCGGAGAATCGCCCATATAGTAAAAGGAGTAACACTTCTGCCAAATTACATCATGATATCTTCAACAACTGCCAAATTACAGCTTGCAAAAGTTTTAAATTACCTTCTTTTAAAAGTGGGCGATGCCACGCCCATTGTCCACAGTTTTACCAATTTTCTATTCTGCGTCATAAGGCCAACCCATCGCTTTATACGTCTTTGGTAATGAATTATCGCACTTTTTCGGTTTTTCGAAATTTTCGATATCGAAAAAGTGGGCGTGGTTATAGTCCGATTTCGTTCATTTTAAATAGCGATCTGAGATGAGTGCCCAGGAGCTTACATAACAAATTTCATTAAAATACCAAATTTTACTCAAGTTATCGTGTTTACGGACGGACGGACGGACATGCCTAAATGAATTTCTTTTTTCCCCCACATCATTTTGATATATAGAAGTCTATATCTATCTCGATTAGTGTGTGCTGTTACGGATTACCGTTATGCGAACAAAATTAATATACTCTACGAGCTCTGCTCAGCTGAGTATAAAAATTAAAGAAAGAAAACATGTGTATCGATAGGTGTTTACATATTTGCTTGATTCATAAGAGGTCCAATTAATGCACTTTGTTTCCCTTACAACAACAAGTGCATACAAAGATATATATGTGCATGCTAGTTACAAACTTACAGACAAACATATTTGCCACGCAATTGCACCTACATTTCACCGGAATGTCAGTAAGATCATTTCTCTCTTGTCCAAATAGACTCGTCTATATCAGCTATAACTACATACATACATACATACACCTAACAGTTTAATAGTAAGACCATCTTCAAGTCTTACAAATGACATTCATCAATTAGATTCGCATTATTGAGGATGAAGTTGACACAATACGTGCGTGTGTAAACAGAAGTAGGTATGCATCTAAGTAAGTATGTACATATGTATGTATATACCTTATTTCAGCCACATTGGTGCACTTTATACATATTGTTTATATGTACATGTACACATGTCTTCTGATGCTTGTGTAGACGCATTGGAGACTAGGGGATTCAAAGTAGTGAATCATCGCTTGACAAAGTTAAGTTAGAGTGGTTGTCTCGCCCAAGCAGGCACACTCGGTCCAAAGTGCCAATCTGCCACACACATCTCTGAGCTCCTAAATGGTGAGAGCGATGAAACGCCCATATGATAAGCCCGAGCTCGAAATGGATGATGGTGGAATAAATGTTCTCCCACCCGACTATGTCGCTGCATCAACCTTTTTAGGTCCAGTTAAATTTGAGGTTATTGCGCCTTACATTTATTTATTTTTTTTTTTAAGTTGACTTGAGCTTAACCCTGCCACTTCGGCCGCTTAAGCTGAAAAGAGCAGCTAAATTTGATGTTATATAACAAAATGGCAAAGTTGATAAAACTGCCATAGTAAAGTCAAGTTGGCAAAATTGGCAAGTTATTTAGCACCAATATAAACATTCAGTGAGTGTCAAATATGTATGTTAAGTAGGTACAAGGAGCTCAAGATCACCGCTAACATTGGAAATAGCAAAGCAATGTGGAATTATATTAAACACAACTGACAGCTAAAATTGCAGTCATTATTTCGTAAACAGAGCCTCAGGAACTAAGGAGAGGCAGGTAGATAGACAGAAAAAGTCTAGGATTCACTTCAAGTTTCTCAGGTGAAACGGCTGATCAATTTTTCAACGACGTCTGTCGGGTTTGGTAATAAGACTAGACGTATTTGAAGTTGTTCTTCACGTTAGTACTCACGCCAGTACTGCTGCTTTAAAACCTCTGCCGCCATGTTTTTTTTATATTATTTACCTCTTCCTGCTTAAGAAGACGCTCGGAAGTAGACTCTTGGTCTACATATGTAGGTAAATGTTGGCTATTGGTACACCGTACTTTATTTTATATTCAAAACCCAAAAAACGCATTATTTTCATGTAGTTACTTTTTATTTCAAAAAGGCATGAATATAGCATTCTTTATGATACTGTAACGAATTTTGGGAAATTCCGCTTATTTGTAACCTTATGCTACCGTTCGAATCGCTAAACTATTGAATGAATCACTCCAATATCCCGTATTGCAAACTGGTCTTTATTTAGAATACTTTGCGAGTAGTACAATTATACTTCACTTCGCAACTAATAGCGTGTTAAAATAAAACTGATTCATCATTCCTCAGCTTGCGATGCTTTTATACTCTCTGTTGCCTCGTCCGCATATTTCTACTAAGGTCTAGACGTTTCGCCTTCTAGAACTGCTGTATCTCCTGCTTGGTAATTGAGCTGCATATATGCGTGTGTATGTGTGATTAACAACTTCGGCTTATGACTACATCTGTGTGTGTGAGGTATCTCTTCGTTGCCTTGTACATAAGAGTGACTGCTTCAAGTTTTTGTTGTTGCGTGATTATTAACTAGCCTGGTGATGTCACAGGCGGCCACCGTGGTGTGATGGTAGCGTGCTCCGCCTACCACACCGTATGCCCTGGGTTCACACCCCGGGCAAAGCAACATCAAAATTTTAGAAATAAGGTTTTTCAATTAGAAGATAATTTTTCTAAGCGGTGTCGCACCTCGGCAGTGTTTGGCAAGCGCTTCGGGATTTCTGCCATGAAAAGCTCTCAGTGAAAACGCATCTGCCTTGCAGATGCCGTTCGGAGACGGCATAAAACATGTAGGTCCCGTCCGGCCAATTTGTGGGGAAAGACAAGAGGAGCACGACGCATATTGGAAGAGAAGCTCGGCCTTAGATCTCTTCGGAGGTTATCGCGCCTTACATTTATTTTTTTTTTATTTAGTGATGTCAACATTCGCAACAATACTGAAAAAATGTGTGCTACAGAAAAAAATCAAGGAGCAAGACTTGAAGTTATGAGAGCGAGTATTGTCAAACACGACTCCATTTTGTGATATTGACTTCACCTGTCTGCATCATGCACCATGGTGCAGAATGGAAAGGAACCTTTCAAGTCTGTTACACAATGGAAAGTCTCCCCCTAATGCGTCTCCTTGCGTATCGCACTGCCTTGGGATCTTTCGAGTTGCAAGTCGGTAACATACCGGGTTGCTATTTACGATCCGTGTTTGCTCTCATTTTGTTGCAGTGCCTCGGTGATCTGAAATCTGGGATAGGTTTCAAGCTTGTAGATCAATGGGAAGTTTATTACAAATTTAACGAAAGCTTCCCCCTTTTAGTACAAAATATTTTGATCCGCGAGCCATTTATCACATCCTTTTGTAAAAGATGGCCTCTGAACCACGCTCTCCCTACTTAAAGGTCGATCGCAAGATATTAAATTTCATAGGACTTTCCAATTAAGGTGATCAGTACGCAACTTCTTTTATTAAATTGTCTTGGCTATTTGACGTAAGTGTGAGGCTTCAAGTTACTAGCGTGATGATGAGTTACTTAAAAGTCGATCGCAAGATTCCTTACGATTTTCCTAAATATCTCGATCAATTTGCCCTCAAGCGAACTTATCAGTAGTATTGTATAACAAGTAAAGGTGTCTAAGTTCGGGTGTAACCGAACATTATATACTCAGCGTGAGCTTCAATTGCACATTTCTTTTCAGATAAATTACTTTTCTACATAACACGTGGCACCGTCCGTTAAAAAAATGTTCCTCTTACAATAAAACTTGATAAGTGAAATATCATTGATTCAAAACTATTTTTTGCTAAGTTATAGCTTATTATTCTGGTCTACGACCCTTTTAAACTCGTTTTATATCTAAGTTGCCGTGGTCTATAACCGATCCCGTCCATTTTTACTAGAAATATTTTATGCTATAGGGAAAATTTGTGTACACAATTTCATTTCATTTTGTGTTTTCCAATTTAATGTTATGGTCTTTAACCGATCTCGTCTAGAAATATTTTCTGCTTTAGGGAAAATTTGTGTACACAATTTCCTTACGATGTGTTAATTCTTCTTCGAGTTATGGTTCCCGAAACATAGAAAATTGCTTAGTCATAAAAGGGGTGTTGCCACGCCCATTTTTTTTTTAATTTGAAGTTTTTCCTATTTATTGTTATAAATTCACTTGGGAAATGAAATATCATTGATATAAAGCTCTTTTCTGCAAACATTTATCTTATTTTATTCGTCCACGACCCTTTCAAAAACCTTTTATATAAAAGTGGGCGTCGTCCTTAACCGATTGCGTTAATTTTTCTTTAAAGCATTTCTTATAATAAAGGCAACCTCTCTGCCGAATTTTGTTACGATAGGTTTAACGATTTTTGATTTATGATTAATAATATTTGTTAAATTGATTTTTTCACAAGTGGACGCTGCCACGCCCATTTTAAAAAATGTTTTCAAATTTTTATCAAGAGTCTCAATATCAGTGCACATATCCGATTTCAACATTATATGTTATATATATAAAAAGTGTGCGTGGTTATCATCCGATTTCGCTCATTTTCAATACCAATATATTCTGGGTCCAGAAAAGCTCGTGTACCAAATTTGGTGAAGATATCTCAATATTTACTCAAGTTATCGTGTTAACGCACGGACGGACATGGCTCAATCAAATTTTTTTTCGATGCTGATGATTTTGATATACGGAAGTCTACATCTATCTCGATTCCTGTACAACCAACCGTTATCCCATCAAAGTTAATATACTGTGTGCAAAGGACGCTGAGTATAAAAATTAGTATATACATATGTATATGTAATAATCATATATCCATTTTATCAAAGTAAATACAAGTGTTTTGCTTAATCGAGTGTCGACTGAGTATACGATATGCTACAAATATTCATACCTCATTACTTATACTCTCTCAGCTATGGTTAAATAAATTGAAATATATGAAAGTAAACAAGAGTATGTATTTTTATGACGGAATAGTTAATCGGAGTTAGTAAGGGCACCTCCAGGGTGGTGCGCTGTCTCTTTTACTCTTTCTAAGTGGTGTTTGAATCGCTTATAGCGTCCCTCAAACTGCTCATAATTCATTTCGTCTTAGTCAAAGGGATAAAACTTCTAGTTAAAAAAATATTTGCAAATGCGATGTGATTTTAACGATTTTTCAAATTATAATCCCGCTATCACTGTTAGAAGTTTGAACCTAAATTTTAAACCATTCATCGGTTTAAGCAATTTTTGAAACTTTTTTGTACTAAATTGAACACCTCACATTTTACTACTATGTTTGTTTATTTATTCTATTCGGTTTTAATTTACAGCCTTAAAATTGTTTTAAAATAAAACCAAAAATGTTTCAAAAATCCCAGACTTGTAGTCACTTCTGTGTTTGAAACAAAGCCCAAAAGTTTTAAATATCTAAAAACAGAACCTTTATTATACATTTGGTTTTACAGCAAACCCTAATAGTTTAAACTTGGTGCTGAAAATTTTAAAATAAAAAATTTCATTTGTGAAAAGTGCTGCAAGTCATAGATCCTTTTTCTAAACATTTTGTTTTTTTTTTTTAAATAATCAGGAGGATTAATAGAAAATCGATCAAAATTGAAAAGATTCGGTGAAATGTTCAAAAAAAATTTTAACGTACCTATTAATGCCCGATCGAGCCCTGATTTTTCGGCCGAATCCAAGGCCGAACCCCAACCAGATATTCGGTTTTTTTTTTTTAGATACGGGCGAATCCGAGCTGAACTCGAACTTTCATAATGAAAGTTTCAAAGTTTAAGCTTAGAAAATGTGTGCTTCTACTCAGTTTAATACATACTTACATACATGCACAGTAGTACAAAGTGCAAAATGTCCCCCGGTCCGAAAGATCACCTTTTTGAGATTTCAAAGACGACATATATTTGCTCTTTCATTTCATTGATTAACAATTGAGTTCCACATAGATATTTATGCACGATTCACTGCTGTCGTTGTCGAGGACAAATTTAAAAGCAGGTGGCGCCAGAAGGCAGTGTTCCCCTGAATACCCATTATAAATCCACAGTCCAGTATTTTTGGTGATAAAAGTAACTTTATTGGTCTAGGGCCCTGAGACCTGCACATGATATTCGACACTTTGCTCTTTCTTTCTTTTATCCTGCTCATTTTGATGGGGACGTAAGCTAATTTCCTCCAGTATTTCTACTAGTTTTGGTCCGGATACTACTTCCTCAAGACACTACCGTTAAATTGGAATTACCGAAGTATACGGTATTGGCTCTTCCACCATTTCCGGCCGTAGATACCAACCCTCCACCTCTTTGTTGGCCCTTAGATCCCCTTTGAAGCCCAGGTATGGGATCAAGTAGACTATATATTCATTAGCTCAAAACGTTCTGGGATGAGTCTACGGAGCAAGCTTCAAGGGATGCGCCCTTTTTAGCAAGTTCATCTGCTTTTTCATTCCCACCTATTCCCATATGCTCTGGAGCCCAATATAGATGTATGCTTCTCCCTGTCCCGATTCTCTGCAGAGACTGCTTACACTCTAACACGCATTTAGATGCTGTGCTATTGCCTTAATTGCTGCTTGATTGTCAATATAAAAGTTAACAGCTTGCAGCTTAAGCTATTCTCTTCCAGCGTTTCTACTGCTTTGGTTACGGCTAATATTTCCGCTTGGAAAACGCTACAATAATCCGACAGCCTGTTTATTTCCGGATTAGCACAGTATACCGCAGACCCTACTCCTTCCCCTACTTTAGAACCATCTGTGTACACATGCATCGGCCCGTCCGCCATTTGAGCATCCTTGCGCCAACCTCTTTTCGGCCTTAAGATCTCCCTCAAAGTGCAGACAGGGAATCAGGTTAGGGAAGCATTGCATCTCCCAACTCCGCCAAAACACCAAAAGGAAGCACATATGCCAACCTTGAGGCCAATATAATTTTAAGCTCGACCAAAAAAGCCTAAAAATATTGAAGTTGAGCCGAGGATAACACTGTACGCCCACTCGGCGGAAAAGACAAGAACGGAATGGTCAATGAATTTTCAAAATATTTTTAAGAAGCTGGATTTTCTTTTTATTTGTAAAATTAAGATGCCGATAAAACTTGACGGTGAATCTACTTTTTATCGTTTTAAAAAATCATTTAAAGACGTAAATCTTATATTTCTCGCTGTCTGAAGAGATCTTTGTCTATGGATGAATCAAATCCTTTACAGACAGCCGCTTTGCTGTCCTCCCTAACCCGACTGATGCTTGCCAAGGGGAGCGTGCTTTGCGAAAGGTCATTGAATCCGCCTAAAGACAGCTCGATCACGGCGACATCCAAATAAGGGATATAAACCAACACATCAGATTGCTTGTGGATAAACACAAGCGGGCGGAATGGGAGAATCATCTAAGAAGTTGGAACCTCTGCCCGTGTGGGTAAGCTTGGGTCCACCGTAAAGTCCCTATCGAACACTACTACAACAACAACAATCCGTCCAAGCACAACGACAAAATTTCCACCTCCTTTGGCCATAAAGTGCTGTCGGATGCGGAAAAATGCGCGAGCGGTTTTTACCGACAATATATAATGCATTCTGCGGTTGACAAAGTTAGATGGAGGGCCAACAGACACGCACATAAACATAAATTCAGCGCGTCCTCAATTACCATCACCGCGAAAGAGGTTGAGGATGCCGTCGGTCAAGCTAAACCAGCTAAAACAGTAGGCCCAGACGGCATAGCCATGCCGATGCAGCCTAGGAAAAGAGGGTTTCAAATATTTATCACATGTCTTCAACTTGTCCTTTTCCACCTTTGTCATTCCCTTGGAAAATGGACAAGGTGGTCCCGCTACTAAAGCCTGGGAAACCAGCTAACATGGGAGAGTTTATGAGGTGGGTTTTCTCTAAGGCTGGGGTAACGCTCAGTCAATCCAGAGTCGAGTAAAGGTCCCACAAACCCCTACTGAATAAATACACAATATTTATGTGTTACGAACACAAGCACACACGGCTGGAGGTATTATACGGGCAGCAGCTTTCCGTCGCAAGATGTTGAGGTGGCGGCGCGGCGGCTAACGTTCGTCGGGGCAGAGGAGGTATCGGCAGGACGGTGGTCAGGTAATGGACGGATTGGTACGGCGGTATGGAAGCAGCGGCTTAACGGCGGTAGGATGGTGGGCGGCCAACGGTCGTCGTAGCAGCGGCGGGACGGAAGCAGCGGCGGCTTCACCGCGGTAGGATGGCGGGGGCCAACGGACGTCATATCAGCGGCGGCTCAACAGTCGTCGTATCAGAGGCGGCACCAGCCAACGGTCGGCGTAGCACCGGCGGTATGGAAGCAGCAGCGGCACCAGAGGGGCGACGATGCGACGACAGCGGCGGTGGGCTACGGTGCGCGTACCAGGGCCAAGGTGAAGGGGAAGTAGGCTGGCG
Organism: Eurosta solidaginis; assembly: GCF_040869045.1. Classification (NCBI taxonomy): domain Eukaryota; kingdom Metazoa; phylum Arthropoda; class Insecta; order Diptera; family Tephritidae; genus Eurosta; species Eurosta solidaginis. The sequence goes on from NC_090319.1 coordinate 295,732,159, forward strand.
ATAGGGTCAACCTGGATAGCGGCGGCTCGTTCCGGTCGGGGTCGGTTGACGGTATCGGCGGGATCGGATTGATCGGTAGTCTTCGACAGGATCGATAGTCGGCGGGGTCGGTCACCTGAGGAAGAGACTGCGAGGACTCGGGTTAGTGCTGGTTTCACCACTGAACACCCTCGCCCCCCTACATGCACACTACTAGAAGGTGCGTAAGGGGCGGGGTTGTACCAGCCGAGATGCCGAAGACACCACTCTCGTCGTCCTGGTGCAGCAAGGGGTGACTCGCGCCACGGCCGCACCCTCTCTCCCTAGCTAACTAGTGGGAGTGGCCCCACCGCTCCGGCCAGCCTATTAAACCAGAGCTGAGGGGGAGTGGTTATTTAGGTCATTGAGGCAGCGGGCCACTCAAGCACCAAGGTGGGCGACGGAGGGAAAAGTAGACCGAAGACACCACTCGCGTCGTCCAGCCCTGGTGGAGGGTGGCTCGCGCCATGACGGCGCCCCTGCCGCGCAGCCCGAGCTGAGGGGGGAAGGGGGTATTTGGTCATTGAGGCGGCGGGCCGGTCAAGCACAAAGGTGGGCGACGGAGGGAAAAGTAGTCCGAAGACACCACTCTCGTCGTCCAGCCTTGGTGGAGAGTGACCCGCGGCATGACAGCGCCCCTTCCACTCAGCTAGCTAGCCGGAGTGGTTATTTTGGCTTTAAAAAGACAACCACTCTCGATGGCTCGCCTGCGAGGACTGAATTGCAAAATGCAAATTCGCTGTTTTTATACGGGTGGTGCCGCAAACTGCTTGAGAAATTAATACACCACTATTGTGATTGTCTCGTGTGATGATCTTATTGACGAAACACACCATTGGTTTGCCATCAGTCGTTGGTAGCGTGTGGTTGTTTACCATAGTGGTTGTGGCTATGCTATAGAAAAAGAAGTACAGGGGGGTTCATGCTTAGGTGAAGAAAAGGATGTACAGGGGGGTTATGTTATTGTAACGCTACGCGCTACGTTACAAGTTATATCGCTCGATATGTCTCCTATCGCCAGGAGCCAAGACGCTCGAAGCCATTTTGCTCCCCTAATTCAAAGCAAATTTGCAACTAGCCTGTCATCAGCATGGCTTCAGAAAACTCCATAGCACCACCACCGCACTAAATGCCATTAGCACCCAGATAAATTGCGGTTTAAACCAAAACCCCCGCCATAGAACAGTACTCGTTGCGCTAGACCTATCAAAAGCTTTTGATACAGTCAACCATGGCACGTTACTGCAAGACCTGGAAGGGTCTACCCTTCCCCCAAGTCTTTAAAAGGTGGACGGCAAATTATCTGGGTAGTCGGCAGGCATCGGTGCAATTTAGAAGCGCAACATCAAAACCAAGAAGAATTAAACAAGTGTTGCCACAGGGTGGTGTCCTATCCCGACTTTAGTTTAACTTCTACATATCAAAGCTACCTTCGCCACCAGAAGGAGTTACTATCGTTTCCTACGCCCATGACTGCACAATAATGGCCACAGGCCCAGGCCTGCCTGATCTCTCCAGTTTTTTCACCTCGCGAAACCTGAAATCACCGACTAAATCATCAGCGACCTTATTTACAACATGGACGTCCCAAATGTCGACCATTTTGAACATCCACGTCAATGGCACTACGCTACCGACTGTCTTACACCCCAAAATCTTGAGTGTGAAGTTCGATTAGGATCTACATTTTGGTGGGCATGCAGCCGCAATTGTACCGAAAATCCAGAGCCGTAATAAAAACCATAAATCTTTTGCTGGCAGTACTTGGGGAAAAGATAAAGAAACACTCATTACCACTTACAAAGCAATTGGCCAGCCGATTGCATGCTACGCATCACCGATATGGCTACCAAGCCTAAAGACTACTCACTGGAAGAAGCTACAGGCCTGCCAAAATACTGCCCTCAGAACCCCCACGAGTTGCCTTCTTATGTCCCCAGAACACCATTTGAATACCCAGAAACCTGGGCATCCCAAGAGACATCTGATTAATGAGCCAACACCGCCCAGTGGCTTAAGGAGTCATCTCCGTAAGCATTATGAGGAAATGCGCCACCTAAGAACACAGCCGTATGAAGCCAAAAAACCCAAGCAGGTCCTCAGTGAACTCCACAAACAGACGTTGGACTTCTAAATCAGGAATGGCACGGTGAATCCTGTACTCAAAGAACAATACCCTAAACTTGCAGAAGGGGAACGCACACTCCCTAGGGAAACGCGAGCCACTCTAGCTCAACTTCGATCTGGATACTGTAACAGGTTAAACTCTTACCTATCCAGAATCAACCCCGACATACAAAATGTATGCCCCGCTTGCAATGCGTCCCCACATGACACCAACCATCTCTTTAATTGTAATGTGAAACCAACGCCTCTAACACCCCTTTCATTATGGTCCACCTCTGTTTAAACAGCAAGTGTGACCTTATTTACAACATGGACGTCCCAAATGTCAACCATTTTGAACATCCACGTCAATGGCACTACGCTACCGACTGTCTTACACCCCAAAATCTTGAGTGTGACGTTCGATCAGAACACTTCGGCCACTCTTATAAAAAATTACGCTGGGTTTGGAGACCAAAAGTATATCCGCCCAAAACACTTTTCTTCACATTTTTTTTTGTTTGTGGGTACCCCAAAGTCATAAAAGCAAATTTTCAATTTCGTTTACAGATATCTATTGACAGACCCAAAATTTTTAACTTAAGTTTTCGGATTCGAGAGCCATGCCGTCGTATAGAATTACTATGTTTTGAAATAGGTGACTATAAAGAAGAATCAAGGAATGAGAAGTTAGATAACGTCTTAATACAAGTCCTATGCAAACCTGATTTCATTTGTGCAATTAGACTTATAATTAGGTTAAAATATGGCATACTAGTCTTTGTCTTTCTTGGTTCATAAACCTTACTTAGTGTACTTGATGTATTAACTAATTCCAACCCCTTATGTAAGCCTGATTTTTAGTGAGTTACACGCCTTATATAGCAAGTCGTATCTTATAATGAGGCCTTATGTAAGCCTTATTTTATTTTGTCCATAAGTTTAATGATAAAGTCGCTTTACTCTAATTGCTTATGTAAGTCTTATTCAAGTTATAAGCCTTATTCTTAAGGAGTATTATAAGGAATACCACATACAACTAATATTCCCTTTAGAATTAAGGCCTGTTGCCATAAGCCTTTTGGCAATTTGACATAAACCCTATATAAGGTTAAAATATTGTGCTGGATATGTTTATGTCTCTCTTTTATTTGTGTACTCTGCGTATACATATAACTCTTTCTCAAATTTCAAACTACTTAAGCTAATTACAACGCAACTTACAACATCGTTATTTATTATGTAGTACATACAATAAATTCTTATATTTCTACTCTGGCTATGAAATAACCCAAATTGTAAGTGGGTCAATATTTTTCAATTATTTAGCTTACAAAAATTCTGTTTACTAAGTTTGTAGGAAACATACATATATGGAAATCTTGATTCGGGCGTAACCGAACATTATATACCCAGCTGTATGCCCTAAGAAATATAATAAGAAAAAATTTAGAGAGCAATGTCACAAACATAAAATTATATGAAAGTGAAATATACTAATTAAACATACATACGCAAATGTCATCAATTGATTTGCATTATATTGGCCTTGATAAGTTTTTTAATTTTTTCTAATGTCCCTTTGAGTTCTGCAGACATTTTCAAATAATTTCGTCCTTTCGAAGTATCTTTGGTAATAAACCAAATATTTATTTTATTTTAAAAATTTATTTTTATTTATTTTTGAGTTTCAATATTTTAATACTAGTTAGAATTTTCATTTTTGAAGGTATTCAAAAATTTCATTTTCAAAATACAACTAAATTAAAAATTATTTAAAAATCAAAGTATTAGTTAATTATTATTATTAAAGTATAATATTCTTGTAATAATAGTTAACACTATAGTATCATTACTGTTACACCAAACGCTGCGACACCGTTTAGGACAACTTTTCCAAAATAATTTTGGCTTTACTTAGCCCGGAACTAGAATCATGGAGCCAGCCCAATAAAAAATAAAAAAAAGGGGGCCATCGCAATTAAAAAAAAGAAAATCAAAAACCTGATGAAGAATTTAGAATGTTGCTGTAAATTGTAAATGATATGTACCAGAAGCTACAATCAAAGTTCATTCAGAAATAATCATGCATAAATATTTGAGGAAATAAGCAAATTATAGCTTCTTTACGTTTATTAATTTTTTTTCTACATTATTAGGAAAAATATCCGAAGCAATGTAACCCTCTTTAAGGTAAACATCTCATCACTTGAGTAAACAAAAATAAATAATCAAATTAATACATAATTGAGAAATACATATATTGCAGCATTAATGAGTAAATTTTAATGGACGTATTTCAAAGTATTTAGCCAGTGATTCATCCGTCAAAGCTTTTCTCGCCTTTTGATGCTCCTCAACAATGGGACTAACAACTTCTATCGCAAGCTTTTTTAATTCGCCCGTTAGCAATTCACCTTTTGTATATGCCACACGCACCTCCTCTAATTTTGCATCATCTTCCAAGAAAAATTTCAATAATTGGAATGCAACATCAACATCTGTATTACCGCCCAATTGTCGATGTTCTTCAACTGTGGTACGTCCCCCAGAGAATGCATATTTATTAATTTTATTTTTTATTTGTTTTGGTGTATCGGTGAGAAATACAGCAGAATTCTGATCACTTGCTGACATTTTAGATTTTGCTCCTTGTAATGCGGGGAAAAAGCTTGAATGCAGGAGAGCGCATTTTGGATATCCCAAACGGGGCGCCACATCACGAGTCATACGAAAATAAGGATCTTGATCGATTGCACACGGTATAAGGCAGTGTACAGGTTTCTTGCCAGTAAATATAAAAGGAAATGTGCTAGAGAGGGCTGGAGCAGCTTGTACAGCAGGAAAACTAATTTTTCCAATTATATCAGAATCACCAAATCCAAATATGCCTTTAACTTGATTGAATGTAACACATTTTTGTATACGTATCATATTTTGATACATTGCAGGGCATTTACTGAAAATTTAATTATTTAATTTAATTTCAACACTAATAAATTTTGCTTACCCAATGAAATCCAAGTCGTTGAAAATGAAGGTTTTTTCGGAATCAAAACCAATAGCAATTATATCTTTGGCATTCTCATGAGCCAATTTAATTGCATCTTCGATTTTTAGATCCTTCCATAATGACTTCTCATCATCAGTCAATTGTATCACCAATGGCACATCGAATGTTTCTTGTAACCATCTAAAATTAAAAAAAAAAGAAATAAGAAATAACTTATATAAATAAATGATGATAGATAAATAAGAGCGGACATTGACAATCTCTGCTCTCAAATAAAGAGATATGTCCATAACAACAAAGCGGGCTGAGACACTTCCATAGGAAGAACTGTGAGATCTTTATATTGTGGCGAATGTTGACATCACTATGCTGTTACTAAATTATCGCAACAACAAAACACAGCAAGCAGCGACACTTATGTACAAGCCAACGAAGAGATATCCCACACACACACATGTAGTCATCAGCCGAAGTAGTTACACATACACACGCATATGGCTAGTAGAAAAGCATAAACTACAAATACACATGTATATAGCTGGTAACCAAGCATGAGATACAACTGTTCGAGAAATTACTAGACCTTAGGGGAAATGGGTGAACGAGAAAACCGAGAGTATAAAAGCAGCGCAGGCTGAGGAATCAGTACTTAATCAGTTTGATTTAAACACGCTCTTGTGAAGTACGTGACATCGAAGTATAATTGTACTACTCCCAAAGTAATCTCAATAAAGACCAGTTTGCAATACTGAATATTGGAGTTATTTATTCGACAGTTCAGCGATACGAACGTTAGCAGAAGGTGCATAATAACCAGGATTTCCCCAGAATTACATTTAATTATTATTACTAGCAATATATAAAACAGCCCAAGTATCACATAGTGACGAAAGCAATCTGCAGGAATTCATTACAGTCAAAGTCGGCTAGTTTAATCTTGCCGCTTTGTTCGATAACATAAAATGTTGCTGCTGATCACAGTTTCAGCGGCCGAAGTGGCAGGATAAACTCTAATCAACTTTAACTGGAGTTTAACTCGCACTGAAAAACCGAACCTTACAGTAACAGTAGGTATAATTTCATTTCAGAACATATATTTAATATAATTTTTTATAAATAGAGCTTTGTGCATATTTACAGTTAAGACAAAATAGTTTTTTTGTTTTTGTTGTATTATTGTTGTTGTTGTAGCGATAAGGACACTCCCCGAAGGCCTTGGGGAGTGTTATCGATGTTGATGGTCCTTTGCCGGATACAGATCTGGTACGTTCCGGTAACAAAGCATCATAAAGGTATTAGCCCGACCATCTCGGGAGCGATTAATATGACCACATTAAACCTTCTAGGCGATACCGCCCCCACCCCCTAGTGGCATAAGGAACTTGGGCACGTCAGAGCCTCCCCTTCTAAGCATGTGTATGATATATTCATATTTGTAACAGGTGACGTTGACAATTGGGTTGCGGAAGCTTTGAAGCTATAAATCTTTGTATTGCGCTTATCAAACGCTTGAATCCCTGATAAAGACACTCCCCCAACAACAACAACACTCCCCGAAGGTTGTGGAGTATTATCGATAATGGTGGTCCTTTGTCGAGTATAGTTAGGTATAGTTATAGGTAACAAACACCACTAAGGTACAAGCCCGACCATCTCGGGAACGCCTGTCCACCCCTAGTTACATAAGGCACTTGGGGTCCCAAACAATTGACAATTGCGTTGGAAAGCTATAAACTGCGCTGAAAACCCCTTTGTAGGGGTTGCGCTACGCAAACTCTCGAATGATTTTGGTATTTCAGTCACCTCTTACGACAGGCATACCTGCCACGGGTATATTCTACGCCACTTAACCCGCTCTGGATTTAAGGGATTTTATCATCACCATCAATTGGCGCTTAACCGCCTAGGAGATTTTGGCGTTGAGTAACAAGTCCGGCAAGGTTTCCGTGTTTCATAACATAATTTATTTTCTCCAATATCAGTAACAAAAATAACTGATACCAATTTCGAAAACCCAGGGCAATCAAGTCTTATTGGTGGAGGATCATTTGTTTCCAAATACGGGACCCGATAGAAATACTTTCATGATTGGCATGTTGTTGTTGTAGCGATAAGGTTGCTCCCCGAAGGCTTTGGGGAGTGTTATCGATATAATGGTCCTTTGCCGGATACAGATCCGGTACGCTCCGGTACCATAGCACCATTTATGTGGCAATATTAAACCTTCAGGCCATTCCCTCCCTCCCCACCCCCAAGTTTCATGAGGAGCTTGGGGTCGCCAGAGCCTCGTCTGTTAGTGAAACACGATTCGCCGCGGATAGGTGAGGTTGACAATTGGGTCTGGAGAAGCTATATATTGCGCTGACAACCTGAAGGGTTGCGCTACACAGCCCCTTGGATCTGGTATTTTAGTCGCCTCTAACGGCAGGCATACCTACCGCGGGTATATTCTGATCCCCTGATCCGCTGGGGTGAAACGATTGGCATCACGGCAGGACTTATCTGTCGAACACTCCCAAGGGCCATCAAGCATCAGCATAGCTACATATGATGAGAGATTTATACCCCAGCGGGTTAGGGGATCAGAATATACCCGCGGTAGGTATGCCTGTCGTAAGAGGCGACTAAAATACCAGATTCAAGGGGATGTGTAGCGCAACCTTTCAGGTTACCAGCGCAATATATAGCTTCTCCAAACCCAATTGTCAACCTCACCTATCCGCGGCGAATCCTGTTTCACTAACAGACGAGGCTCTGGCGACCCCAAGCTCCTCATGGAACTTGGAGGTAGGGAGGGATACAGTATCAATCACACTCGACTCGATTTATTCCACTAAATCGATTTTTTTGAGAATCACCTGCTAAATATGTGTACGTTGCATTCATATTTATAACGGGAATCCCCCGGCTAGGTGAGGATAACAATTAGGTTGTGAAAGCTGTAGAGCTATAATGGTTTATCAACCAAATCTCATTAGGTCTCAAATTTACCAATTCAATGGAAAAGCTCGGCAAAAGTTATCAGGTCACCCCAACGTAAAGTGTGGCTTAAAAAATCGTTTCAAGGCAGACTAATACCAAAAGGTCCGTACCGGAATATACCGGAGCCATACCGATCAAATGACTATTTGAAATAATTGAGTTGTAATTTGACAGCCTTCGCAACGTATTGACTTTCGCATCGCAATACAGAGATATCTCCCTGTTACATAAACAAAATCTGCAAATCAATAAATCTACTTACTTTGCCATATAAAATGGTATTAAATGCCCAATATGCAATGAGCCTGAGCTTGGTCCACGCCCAGTATATAAATAAAATGGTTTTCCCTGTTCCTTTAAGGTCAAAATTGCATGAAAATCACGATGCGAAAAGAAAATGCCCCGACGTATAAAATGATGCACTGGTTTGCCTATTATTTTTTCTAAACGTGCAATTAGTTCTTCATCAATTTTCGACGAACCAAATCGTTCTGCAATAAACAGATATTTCTTTAAAAATCGAATCTTATAAAAATCTAAATATAATTTTACTTATTAATTTGTCATAATCTATGCCTCTTTCATTGCTGCTAGCAACATTCCATGGATCGACAACGTCACCACCATCACCATCGCCATCATATTCAGTTGCTTCCACACCGTTTAGCACATTGTCCACTTTAGCGTCGCCAGCATTATTAGTCAGCGTTAGGGCATCAACACCTTCTGCTACAGCCGAAGATTCAGTCGTATCCATATCTAAGGCGACGATGGGTTCTGCAAACGAGCTGCTCTAACACGTGTACACTGCATAGTGAAAATTGTTAGATTGATTGAGGCGATTTGAACTCATTTATATATAGATAATTATATACAGATGCACAAGAAAATGTTGCGTTTTTATCTCTTCAATCAATAGACATACCGCTTAGGTCTTATATTTACTTTACCAAAATATAGGCAATGGTAATACTTGGCAACAAATTTTGCCAAAAGTACGCTTATGCATTGGAAATCAGCTGATATGGTTTGATTGATCAGCTGGAACAAATGTGTACAACACGGTAGCCACACGACATTTTTATTAAAAGGTCACAACGTCAAGTTTCAAGTGGTTACAACATATATAGGTGTGATCAGCTGCTTTATCTGGTTATGGTTTTATGATTATAAGGCACCATTAATTCGCCCTTGTGGTGTGGTTATAGCGTTAGCGTTAATGTATGGCACCGTTAATCGATTACATTGATTTCCATAACGTAGGTTCGATCAGCTGTTTTATATGGTTATGGTTATAAGTCACCATTAATTGACCCTTAAACCATATTGATATTATGACCATTATGCCTTTCCGATATGATCATAATCAATTGCTCTGACAATGAACGAGTTTCGTTACAGAATGAATGCATTTCGGTAAAAGTCTAGTTGAGGGGTCGACTGCTAATACGCTACCATAAATATCGAGATAGGTGTCAAACGCATCTTGACATCAGTTTTAATAATCCGAAGGCGGAAAATAAAACATTTAACTCGTTCAAAAGATATTTCAGCTTTATGTCAATTTCCGGAGTAGAAACTAAACTAAAGCCCTGAACGAAGTTTTAACTGAGGCTATGCAATACTTGACTTCTATATAAAGATGACCCAAATACAGATAAGAAATAAGTGGTACGACCGAGAATTAACAAACCTGCATAAAAGAAAAATAGAATCTTATAAAACTGCTCGAAATACTGGACTTTGGGACGAATATTACGTCATTAAGAAAATATATAAAAGAACCATAATTTATAAAAAAAAAGAAATAGATGGAAGATAGAGTAAATAATAATAATGGCGATATGAAACGTATGTGGAAGTATCTAAAAGACCTCGTCGAGCTTAATGATGTTAAAAAACATATCACTAAAATTGTAATTAACGGTGAATGCCTGGAAAATGAATATGATATAGCTAATGCCCTAAATAACTTTTTTATACAAAGTATTGTTGAAATTAATGATAGCATCGAAGAAATTGTAAATGGGGATGAAATAAGCGCATATCATAGTAATCCATTTGAAACATTTAAATTTGTTGACATTGTAGTGGACGATATTAATATTATCACAAAATCACTTAAAAACAAATATGGCGGCGGCAAGCTTTTATCGGAGGGTGTCGTTAAAGATGCCATGACATATACTGCTAATTTCTACAAAGATATAATTAACGAATCCTTAAACAGCGGCATTGTACCAAGTTACTGGAAAATTTCAACAATAATACCGGTGGAAAAAGTAAAAAATACAATGAAACCTGAGGAACTACGTCCAATTAACACGTTACCTACAGATGAAAAAATTATGGAGACAGTGGTGAAGGATCAACTTGTGACATACTTAGAGAAGCACAATGTGATTATCCCAGAACAATCGGGATTCAGGAAGAGCCATTCTTGTGAAACAGCGTTGAATATGGTAATTGCAGAGTGGAAAGAAGACATGGCGGACAAAAAATTTACGGTGTCTGTCTTCTTGGATTTAAAACGGGCTTTTGAAACTGTCGATAGATCTGAGCGATTGGACGTTATGTTTAAAATTGGTATAAGAGGAAAGGCGTTGGAATGGTTCCGGAGTTATTTGGGTGACAGAAAACAGAGAACGATAATTGGAAACGAGGTTTCATCAGTGGTGGATGTTAACATTGGTTTACCACAAGGTTCGGTCTTGGCGCCAATATTGTTTACATTGTATATCAATGATATCAAAAGATGCTTAAAATATTGTAAAATACGTCTATTTGCGGATGATGTATTGCTTATCATAATTGAAAAATATGCTGAAAGTACAAGAAGACCTGGACTCGCTATACAAGTGGTTATGCCTTAGAGAATTGAAATTAAATGTCGAAAAAACTAAGTTCATGATATTTTGTAAAAACACTAATATCATAGGTAACAATAGTTTAAATAATATTACGCTGAAGGTAAAAAACATGGAAATCCAAAGAGTAGACAAAATTAAGTATTTAGGAGTTTTGATTGATGATAATAGCCGTGTTTTTTAACACGCGTATATCCGTTTACGCTTAAACTTTATATTGACTGCTAAGAGACAAACTATAAATACACCTCTGAAATTGCTGCGCATAAATTTTGTCCTACTAAATTTCAATACGCATTATACTCAGATGTAACTGAAATATGTGTCTTTGTTTCACCCTGTACACTAATTCTATGTATTATATGTGTGTCCACAATTCATCGCAACTGATTCAGCTATATGTTATACCCTATGGCCATCAGAGCGTTGCGTCTCCGCTTTTCGGTACACCCTGTTGCTGTAGCTAGTTGTTTTACCACAGCCGCTAGATGGGTCTCCTAAGCATTATCTAAGCGAAGATAGGCGTTTTTTAACACGCGCAAACGAAACGTATACGCGCGTGTTAAAAAACACGGCTAATCTAAATTTTGGAGAGCATGTAACTTATCTGGAAAGGAAAATTGCAGAACATGTAAACATATCAGCCAAAGCCATAAAATATTGGTATATCGTTCAATCATTGAACCACACTTTATTCATTGTCCTACTATTCTGCTATTAAGTAATGATATATATATTAAGAAACTTCAAATACAGCAAAACAAGGCAATGCGATTTATATTAAAATGTCCTCCAAGAACGCCAAAAATTGTAATGCTCAATAGATTAAACTGGCTTAGTATTAAACAGTCAGTTATTTCACATTGAAATTTATACACCAACTTAGGTTAGGAATGTTACCGAATTACCTGAGTAGTAAAATACATTATAATCATGAAATCCACAATTATTGAACTAGAAATTGCAATAATATAAGACTGCCTAGAACAAGAACTGAGTTCGCCAAAATGTCTCTTGAATATTTAGGGTATGAAATGTACAATGAGTTATCTTCTGATTTGAAAGACTGTGAAAATATTAGTAAGTTCAAAGAAAATCTGTTTTTATATTGTACGTCACTAAATGTGACATGAGTATTTATGTTTGGTTTTCATCAACTTACTTACTTCGTTTTATCCACATTGTACTTATCTCACCTTGTACTTTACTAATCCTACTCCTAAAATTTATCGATTAATCTTAATATCAATTATTCATCAGCACTACTTGTTAACCATCACTACTTTGAACAAAACAAAAGATATTAGCAGCAAAATTCAATCGTGTTGAGTTTTTATTTATTGTTAATGTACTAAAGTCAATGTAGTGAGTTCTTTTTTCTATTAATGTATCCAACATTAAATGGTGCCGAAACCCGGGAATAACTGATTCTACAATCATCCCAAACTTACCAGCTAAGTAAAGAAAAGTAATCACGTGGATTACCTAACCTCTTTATATCTATACACTTTATAAAAATTTCAAAAATGGCCACCGTCGATTCGATGATCGAGGACCAGCGAAAGACATACAAGCAACTACAAAGGTTCCAAAAAAACTTTGATGAAAAACCCGCTGCATCAAAAACTACGGGTCTTATACAAGGCCTTCTTACAGAAATTGAATTGCTGTTCCGTACTTTTAAGCAAGGCCACGACGACATCTGCGCGGAAGTACGAGCAAACTCTATTGCTGATGCCGACGTTCCTTACCTAAAAGATGAGACCTTTTACGACTGCTATGATCTTTTTGTCAGTTTCAAATCAAAACTGTTAGACTTATAATTGGAACTTGCTTTGCCTACGACACCTGGTACAAACAGTACATTCGCCGCCACTAATTCACGCAACGATACCATTTCAACTGCCGCTCGCTTGCCTAAAATCGATATTCCTACGTTCTCAGGGGACTACTTGGAGTGGATTCCGTTCCGCGACATGTTTCTGTCGCTCGTACACAACAATACCAACCTAACGCAGGTGCAGAAATATATTTATTTAAAGGGTTCGTGTACTGGAACTCCCAGAAAAATGGTAGAGGAGTATCCAGCTACAAATACCAGTTATGAACCAGCTTGGGCTGCGCTCGTGAATCGGTATCACAACAAACGCAAACTCGTTGACCAAATTCTAAGAAAATTGGTTAATGCTGAAAACACAGACGGACGTCTTCGTACTATACAACAATTGCTAGACATAACACGCAATTGCTTGGCGCTTTTAAGAACATTAGATGTGGACACCTCGAACTGGGATCCAATTCTTATGTTTTTGTTAACCCAAAAAATTGACAAGCAAACTCGAAAGGAATGGGAGCAATCACTTCACGGCAGCACTGACATCACACAAGTGAAAGAATTTCTTAAATTTTTAGATTTTACAAGGCATTAGAGTTTGTTGAAGAAGGGCTTCCTATTGCGAAACTGGCAAACCTTCTGTCAATTCCCATAAAGATTTACGGCGTGGTGCTTACGCAAAATCAGTACTTACAGCAACAACTGCCACTGCCAATAACAGCTGTTCCTGCTGTCAACGAAACCATTTTCTTTATAAATGTTTTAAATTCGCTGCATTGCCAGCAGTGGATAAAAAGGAGTTCGTTAAACAAAACAAACTGTGCATGAACTGTTTAGGTAAGGGTCACACCTACAGTAACTGTACAACAATATCACGATGCAAAGTCTGTGGAAGCATGCATCATACATTACTTCACGGCGATTCCTCAATTGGAAACTCAACTTACAACTCTCACCAATCTGGCGTATCTAACACCTCTAAAGCTGCGACCGTGCAGTCAACCAACGTTCACAATTTGTCCACTAATATTAGTACACAAGTACTCCTAGCTACCGTTCGCGTAATAGTCGAAACGCCCAGTAGGAAATTTTGTTTCAAGGCTCTTGTAGATCAAGGAGCTCAAGCGTCTTTTATATCTGAGGATGCAGCTCAATTGTTAAGATTAAATACACCTAACGTTACTGCAAATATTTCGGGTATTGGAGGTTCTCAATTTTTTACAACAAGAAGGGCTGCCCACATAAGTTTGCGGTCAGCTTACAACAAGCACTTTAATCTAGAATGCCAATTTCTTTTACTGCCAAGGGTTACAACATACTCTCCTACTGCAATCGATCCCAATTACCTGAAGCATTTACCAAACGTATTCCTTGTAGATCCAGAATTCAATTCTCCATCTAAAATCGATTTTATTCTGGGTGCTGAGCTTTATTGTAACATTTTGCTCTCGGGAATAATAAAATGTGAAAATGGTTTACTACTGCAAGAAACCTACTTTGGGTGGATGATTTCAGGTCCTGTAAAAACCAATTTTAATGAGTGCAATCTTTCTGCAAATTTATCGTCAATCGATTCCATCGATAACCAACTGCGTCTGTTTTGGGAACAAGAAGATATGGTGGATCTTCTATTAATTTCTACTGAGGAAGCAGCAGTAGTGAAACATTTTTTGGAAACTCACTCTCGTAACGCCTCTGGTCGATATCAAGTCCACTTGCCATTCAAACGTCTTGTTTCGCAAAATGAGTTACCAACGTTCAGTCACACCAATTTTAACGCCCTTCGAAAACTGAATCAGCTCGAAAAACGATTCAGATCTCAACCAGAGTTTTCGAGGCTTTATAGAGACTTTATGGAGGAGTACGTTCGTTTAGGTCACATGAAGGAAATCGGAAACTATCCGCAAGATCTTCCAGCTAACTCATATTTCCTATGTCATCACGGTGTCTTGAGAGACAGCAGCAGTACTACTCAGTTAAGAGTAGTATTCGATGGCGGAAATCATTATCAAAACCAAAACTCCCTTAACATGGAACTCGCTGCAGGAACTGCTTTACAAAATAGTTTGCCGCTTATATTGTCCCGATGGAGACTACATCGCATAGCTTTTACCGCCGACGTAGAAAAAATGTTTCGACAGATCAATATCTGTGAAGAACACCAGCTGTTCCAATGTATACTCTGGAGAGACGCTCCTACAAAACCAGTAAAAATATACAAACTCTGCACAGTTACTTACGGTACTACTTCAGCGCCTTTCTTGGCGGCCATACGTGTGCTACATCAGCTAGCAAATGATGTGCGGAGCTCATATCCTCTTGCAAGTAAGATCCTCTTAACTGACAGCTACGTCGATGATATACTTTCAGGTGGAGACTCTATTCAAGAGGTAACCGAATTATACCAACAGCTGACGATGCTTACCAAAAGTCGTGGTTTCAATTTAAGGAAGTGGAACTCTAACTCGGCAGATTTGCTAGAATCTATTCAACTAGACCACATTGATAAGCATCACTCATTCGAGGTAACTTCCGAAAATTTTGTTAAAGCGCTTGGACTTCATTGCGAAACAAAAGATGAAAATTTCTACTTCAAAATTAACTTTGAATTTTCTGCCACGTAACTAAGAGCAGCCTTCTTTCTGAAGCGACCAAGCTCTTTGATCCACTTGGTTGGCTAGCACCTACCATTATCATTGCAAAAATTATATTTCAAAAATTATGGTTAGAAGCACTGGATTGGCAAGATCCGCTTCCACCTCAACTTCATTCAGAATGGGTTCGATATCCTCACTCATTGAGAGAGCTAGAGCAAATCAAGATTTCAAGATGGATTGGCTGCAAACAAACAAGTACAGTTGATTTACACGGGTTTTGCGACGCCTCTCAAGCCGCTTACGGGGCTGTAGTGTATGCAGTAGTATGTACAGATGGCGTTCTCTCATCAACATTAATACAATCGAAAACAAAGGTAGCGCCGCTTAAAGCCGTATCCATTCCTCGACTTGAATTATGTGCTGCAACACTTCTGGTAAAACTAATGGCCACAGTAAAAACTTACTTTACGTCAATTCTTAGAACTACTTATTACTGGACCGACAGCACCACTGTTCTAAGTTGGATTCGAATCTGTGGGCAGTATATGTCGCGAATAGGGTTGCTGAGATTCAACGGCAATCCAGCACATCTCAATGGAAATACGTTTCAACTAGCGAAAATCCCGCCGACTGTTTAACACGAGGTCTAACACCTTCAAAACTTCGCACACATGTGCTGTGGTGGAATGGACCACCATGGATAGCAACTCCATCTCGCTGGACGACACAAAATTTGAATTTACATACTGAGCTTGAAGAAGGAAAGACTAAGGTCAACTTTCACAACACTGCTGTAACCTCAGATAAGCATGAATATTTTTCTTTAATTACCAAATACTTTACTCTTTCGAAGCTTCTTCGCATTACAGGGTACATTCTTCGGTTTTATAATACGCTTAAATCAGCTGCGAACAAACGCAAACAGCAAATGCAAGAGAATGTAAGCCACGAAACAGGTTTTTTAAAATCGTACGAGTTAAAGCGAGCACTTATCACTATCGTTAAAGTAGTCCAACGTGTCGACTTTGCAATTGAAATCGACTGTTTATCAAAGAAGAACACGTTAGGCAAAAACAATCGCCTCCTACAACTTGCTCCATTTCTCGACGACAACAATATACTTCGAGTCGGAGGCCGACTGTCTAAGGCCAACATTGCCTACGACAGTAAACATCCAATAGTGCTAACTAAGCATAATCCAATATCGTTACTCATATTTAGAGATTCTCACAATCAAACACTCCACGGTGGAGTGCAACAAATGATGGCATACGTTATGCGTAGATTTTGGATCTTATCTGCCCGAAGCCTGGCTAGATCAGTACTTCGACACTGCCTTGTGTGTTTCAAATATGTTGCGAAAATGCATGAACAAAAGATGGGTGATCTACCAGCAGTGAGACATCAACCTACCAGACCATTCAAACACAGCGGACTAGACTATGCTGGGCCCGTTTTAATAAGAAATTCTACATCACGTAAAGCGCCAGCTGTTAAGGCTTATATCTGCATTTTCGTCTGCATGTGCACGAAAGCTATTCACCTTGAAGTAGTATCCAGCTTAACTACGGAGGCCTTCATGGCAGCTTACCGAAGATTTATTTCAAGAAGAGGACGTTGGAGGCGAAACAGAACTTAAAATTTGCTTCGAAATTAAAAAATTAGAGTTACCCGAGTATTTGGCAGCTGGACTGGCTAACGAAGGAACCACCTGGCATTTTATTCCGCCCGGCTCACCTAACTTTGGTGGTTTATGGGAAGCGGGTGTAAAATCCGTAAAGCATCATATGCGACGTGTTATGCGTGATCAAAGACTTACATTTGAAGAATTAACCACGCTTTTAGCCCAAATTGAGAGCTGCTTGAACGACCACTGTGTCCTTTATCCGGCCAACTTGCCGACAACCACGCGCTAACTCCCGCACATTTTCTTGTTGGTGAACCAACAACCTGTGTATCTGAATATGATCTACTAGCTTACGAGGAAAATTCTTTAAGCCGCTGGTAGTTGAACGACTTAAACAGCATTTTTGGAAGAGATGGAGCAGTGAGTATATTCACACCCTACAACCACGTTCCAAATGGCCTCATACTAATCGAAACCTAGAAGTTGGCGACATTGTTTTACTGCAGCACGAACGAAGTGCACCAGGGTACTGGCCCTTAGCGAGAGTACATCAAACTCATCCTGGGACAGATGGACTAGTAAGGGTGTTTACACTTTTACTCAACGGTAAACTGCTGAAAAGTCCGATATCCAAGGTGTGTCTGCTACCAATAATGGAGTCTACCAACAAGGACCAGGAACAACCTGAACCACAAGATAACACCTAAGCATTGTAAATTTTACCAAGTAGCGCAACTAACAGCTGATCGGTGAAAATTCGCACATTCACACGCACAGTTCTCGACTCACTTTCAAAAAAAAACTTTAGTTTATTTAATTCAAATTTTAAAGTGAGATAATCCATATAAATTTATGTATCCAGAAGATATATGGCGCTTTTGTTGTTATTAAAACAATAGTTTTATTTATATTAAAGCTTTTATCATTTTTTTTTTTAACTTTGAAAAAACTCCGAACACCATTCCTTCATTATATGACATTCGACTGCCTAGTCCACTGCCTTCCACTCTATTCGCAACATAACCTCTACTGCCTAGTGATTGTAAAATACTTGAAGCTTATGTTAAGAACCAGTTAACGAAATACCTTGAAGATAATAATATACTAGCCCACCAGCAGTCAGGCTTTAGAAAGAAACATTCATGTGAGACAGCTCTTAATTTGGTGATACATGACTGGAAAGAAGAGTTAAATAAAAAAAAAGTGGTTGTTTCAGTCTTCCTAGACCTCAAACGAGCTTTTGAAACAGTGGATAGGGAGATCTTAATCAAAAAAATGGAACGTATTGGTATAACTGGTATAGAACTTGACTGGTTTCGCAGCTATTTGAAGCAGAGGAGACAGAAAACGGTTATAAATACCGTGATGTCTGATGAATTGGAAGTACCCATAGGGTTACCACAAGGCTCAGTTTTGGCACCGATACTGTTCTTAATTTATATTAATGATATAGTTAACGCTATTGAAGGTTGTGAAATTAAACTATTCGCTGATGATTCATTAATAATGATTAGTGAGAATAATATTAATTCTGCACTTTCTAAAATACAACATGAACTGAATAACCTGTATAAATGGTTGTGCGGAAATAGACTGAAACTTAATATAAATAAAACGAAATTTATGATAATAACAAGGAGGAACGTTAATGAGGATATAATTGGTTTAAAAATAAATGATGAAAGCATACAAAAAGTTGACAGTATAAAATATTTGGGAATTATAATTGATAACAAACTCAAGTTTGAAGAACATATAAACTACACAGTCCAGAAAGTTGCGAAAAAAATTGGGGTTATGCAGAGAACATCCAAATATATTCAAAAAAAGTACAAAATAATTATATATAAGTCCATTATAGAACCGCACTTTGTAAACTGCCCATCTATTCTATTCATTGTGTCAGACAAAGAAATAGATAAACTTCAAAAGATGCAAAACAGATGTATGAGATTTATTCTTAAAAAACCTAGAGATACTCGTACGGCTGATATGCTGAGAAGTTTGAACTGGTTAAGTGTAAAGCAAAAGATTTTTTTTCACGCTATGAAGTTTATATTTAATATTAAAAGTGAAAATGTACCTGAATATCTAAGTAAAAACGTAGTATTAGTTAAGCAAACACATAACATTAATACAAGGAATAAACACAATTTCAAACTGCCTTTATTCAGAACTGAAATAGATCAGCAAAATATTTTTTATAAAGGTCTAAAAAGTTTCAATGAACTGCCTATAGATATAAAAAGTTGTAATGAAATCGGGGCTTTTAAAGCAAAACTTTATGAATATTGTAAAACCTTAGCAATAAGATAGTAAATTGTAATATAATTTAATTTATGAATTAGGCTTTTTTGCCGTAATAAATAAATGAAATGAAAAAAATTAAGCTGCCAAACTATATAGTAAACAATGCACCTAAGCAATTCAAGAACAGTCGTTCTTAGTGGGGGAGAATGTTTGGTTGTCATCAACTTTCTTACTTCGTTTTATCCACATTGTACTTATCTCACCTTGTACTTTACTAACCATACTCCTAAAATTTATCGATTAATCTTAATATCAATTATTCATCAGCACTACTTGTTAACCATCACTACTTTGAACGAAACAAAAGATATTAGCAGCAAAATTCAATCGTGTTGAGTTTTTATTTATTGTTAATGCACTAAAGTCAATGTAGTGAGTTCTTTTTTCTATTAATGTATCCAACAATTTATGTTAATCTATTATTTTAACCTAAACTAGGTCTTAAAGACGTAATAATAAATAAATAAAAACCAAAAAATGACCCGTGGGTCCCTCCGAGACCGGGGGTGGGATCCATAGTATTTTTGGGCAGAACACCTTTCCGCATTGGCGCCTTCGGCCGCGCTTATAAAAAATTACCCTGGGTGAGTCCAACACCGGTTTGGAGACCAAAACTATATCCGCACAAAACACTTGTGTTCACAATTTTTTTTGTGGGTACCCGTCTTTTGACACCTCTCTCGATATTTTGTGACGCGTATTAGCAGTCGACCCCTCAACTAGACTTACCTTTTTAGGTTATGGATCTGGCGAGACACCAAAAACCAATTGGTTGGAAATGATATGGTTATGACGTTAGCGTTGTTGTTGTTGTTGTTGTAGCGATTAGGTTACTCCCTGAAGGCTTTGGGGAGTGTTATCGATGTGATGGTCCTTTGTCGGATACAGATCCGATACGCTCCTGTAACACAGCACCATTAAGGTGCTAGCCCGACCATCTCGAGAACGATTTATATGGCAACATTGAACCTTCAGGCCATCCCTCCCTCCCCACCACCAAGTTCCATGAGGAGCTTGGGGTCGCCAGAGCCTCGTCTGTTAGTGAAACGGGATTCGCCGCTCGAAGGTGAGGTTGACAATTGGGTTGGAGAAGCTATATATTGCGCTACACAACCCCTTGAATCCCTATGGCACCATTAATCGATTACTTTGATTTCCCTAAGGTTGGTTCGATCAGCTGTTTCATCTGGTTATGGATAAGTCACCATTAAATGGCCCTTTAGCAGGCAGTCAGCTGTGCATTTGTTTTGCTTTGATTTTTCAGTGGGAGTTGCTAGCCGAGTAGTGATGGACGATATGGCGAATTTGAGCTATCAGTGAAAATAGATATGGCTATTTTTGAATATCGGCTATTTTTTATAGCTATAGCGATCGCTTTATTTCAACAAGCGATTCCATACAGAAGAGCGATTTTGAGCTATCAGTGAATATAGGTATGGCTATTTTTTACAGCTATGGCTATTTTTTACAGCTATGGCGATCGCTTTAATTTATCTTTAATAAGCGAATCTGCAATTATTTGTATACTTGTATATAAAAAATGAATGTTTAAGTCTTTTTACCAGAGTAGATTGAATGTTATACATTAATTTATACTAAATTAAATTTTATTAGAATATATGAACCAAAATTGGAATAAAAAGAAAAAAGTAAAGGTACATATTAAATGTACCTAATGTAATGTGAACTAATGTAATGTGAAATTCTAATTTTTTGAGATGTTATGATATATATTATTAACTGGCTGACGACAATATGTTCAGACTCGTATTACACTCAATGAGATGAAACTAGCTGAAATATATGTATATGCATCTTTGTTTTATAAATTTTGTTAATTGAAAATGCTTTGATTTTTAAATGTAAGATGAATCAACCCGAAATAAATCTGTATATGTAACACCATAAAAACATGATTTATTTACTATATTATACTACACCGATGTATTCAGAAATACTCCGTATGAATTTATTCTGAAAGTTGTATTTGGCTGCATAAATTTGTACAGTAAAGTGAATCAATTTTTAATGAAAAATACAGAGGAAAAATATAGCAAATTCTTCAAACTAGTATAAAAATATTCTTTAGCAGAAAATTAGCCACCCACTGCAGTGCCCTAGAAATTAGCCGGAGAATTCAACCATATACAAACCATATGACAAATCTTGAATTGCGTTCTCCCAAAAACCTTAAATTTTGAGTTAATCTGTTTACAATAAGACGAGTGATATATGTTTCTATAATTCTTTTATTTTACCATCAAAAACACAAATTTTATAAAACTGTTAACTGCTACTGCCTAGAAGTATGAACTTATGAATAACACAGGCAATCAATCTTAGGCCAAGTCTAAAGACCCGTTTCTATTTGGCGTCACATAGTGTAATTAAAAACAAAAAAATTCAGTCATTCCATTTCTTTTATACATTTCATGAAATTAAAGGTTTAAAATTAACTTATATTGCTTGTTTAATATTTTGACAAATATTAATTATTATATTATAAATACTTAAATATAAAATCAAAATATAACGAATTTTATATTTTATGATTGGCGTTTAAAAAGATAAGCATTTTAGCCTTTTCATCATCTAAGCGCATTCTTCTCTCGCTTAAAATAAGGCCGGCTTGAGAAAAAAGTCTTTCACAGGGAACCGATGTTCCTAAACACCCCAACTTTTCGCGAGCTATAGGAGATAGATTGGGATACTTGTAATTGTTTTTCTGCCACCATAAAAAAGGATCAGCTTTTCGTGCAATTACAGTTTCTTCTATATACCTCTGCACTTCGATAATT
Organism: Eurosta solidaginis; assembly: GCF_040869045.1. NCBI lineage: Eukaryota > Metazoa > Arthropoda > Insecta > Diptera > Tephritidae > Eurosta > Eurosta solidaginis. The sequence goes on from NC_090319.1 coordinate 295,754,311, forward strand.
GCTCTTGAATGAGTTGTGCCTTGCGGGGTCTTTGATCTTTGCGTTGATTATTTTTGAATTCGAGCTTTCGCTTGTCTGTAAAAATTACCCAAACCACGTGGCTGCTTTTCTAGCCGACTTCACAATGTCGTCGTTCTAGTTGTTGCACAAGTTTGCTTTGTTCCGTTCGCTGTTTCGGAAAGTAAAGCACACAGATGAGCAATGATGAACGATATCTCACTATCGATGATTGCATCGCTGCTATTAGTATTAGAATTTCATGCTGAAGGAAAATTGCCAATCGCTGTAATCGCTATAATCGCTATTGGCGATATTCTGCCAGAGATGATTGTCATTCAAAAGAATCGAATGAAGGAAAATAGCCAATCACTGATATATTTGGATTGCAATAGCTATAGCTATTAGCGATTTGTCAATAGCGGCGATGCAATCACCAATAGCGAAATATCGAACCATCACTATAGCCGAGTGTTTGTCCGAAAGCATCTATCCTAAAATAGTGCCGAAATTGAAAGCAATCCATTAAACAGGATGCCGATTATGTACAATACTGGCGACTGGTTCGTCCTATGTCCGGATACATATAGGTAAATAATAAGCAAACATATTAGATTTTTATTGACCTACAATCTTATTTATAACGAAAGAAAATTAGATCTTTTTACACCTGATTGGCCGCTAGATGTAGACCTAGAGTACATGCATGTGGTGGGTGCGCCATTTGGTGGGCCCTTAGCGATGATGAGAGATCCAAAACAAATAGTTCCAATAAAGGGTAGTGGTAAACCAATGATACGGATTTTTGATACAGCCGGGCTGGAGTTTGGGAAAATATTGGTAAGTATAGAATGTAGAATTACCTCTGTAAAAAATTTTTACAGTTCTTAACTGCACGTAGTGGAATCATGGAAAACTCATTACAATGGGCTGGTCAGATATGGAAGAGCTGATATGCGTACAAGATGACGCGCTAGTCTTCGTATATGACATGTTTGGGAATGAAAAAGAATCATACAGTATGGGACAAGAAGCTAGTCTGACTAAGGTTGTATTAAATAAGTTAATCTTTCCTATTTTGGTAGCCTGACAGTTGTTCAATTTAGATAGTGGATGCCAAAATATTTCAATCAACTTCTGGCACTGGAGTTGCTGTACTTACTACAACCGGGCGTGTTTTCTTAAAGCTTATCAATTCAAAAGACGTGCGTGCAAGACAGCTGCCTGAAATACCAAGTAGGTTCTATTAAATTTATTGGCAACTATGTTTACACCGTTTTGTTTTGCACAGAATCAATATCTGAGTGCACATGTTGGGAAATAATAACAGAAGAACGCAATACTTACTGTCTATTGGGTCGTGATCAAGAGGTTATTAAATTATTTCCGGGTGAATCTGTGGGAACTATTACGCGCAACCTCTTCGGTCGACAATTTGAACGCATTTTACTTATGTCAGTTTCTTATAACCATCAGAATTTAGCCTTGTATACTAATAATGGTCTGCTATGGCTTGGAACAGTTGATATGAAAAAAAAATTTTGTGAATTTGATACAGGTCGCAAAGATATCCCACGTCAAATTGAATGGGTCATGAATGCGGAACAGAATCAAGCTGATGCTGTTGTAATTTCATATCCTTCATTTTTACTTGTAGTTAATCGTAATGGCGATAAAAATCTATTCACCTATGATCCAGCAATTTTCCTCGTAGCTGAAATGGATGGCGTTCGTATTATAACCAATAGTGCACATGAAATGATTCAAAAACTACCAAAATGTGTACAAAATATATTCGCAGTAAATAGTCAAGAGCCATCGAGTTTCTTATTTGAGGCACAGAAGAAGTTTCAAGAAAAATCACATCAAGCTGATGAATATTTAAGTTTATTTCGTGATAAGATGGATATTGCCGTGGAAGAGTGCATCGAAGCAGCCGGCTATGAATTCTGTACTGAAACACAAAAGAGCCTATTACGGGTCAGTACCTCTGGAACCAGAACCTATTTTTATTATTATTATTTTTTTTTCAATCACAGACTGCATACTTTGGCAAAGGATTCATTCCATCACATAATCCTGACGAATATATGCGCATGCTGAGAATACTCCGAGTACTAAATGCACTACGACATGAAAAAATTGCAATGCCCCTGACTCATAAACAGTAAGCGCCTTTAACTTTTACATGCTTATTATATAAACACACCATTTTTTGCTTATAGGTTTTGCCACCTCAAACCAGAAGTAGTTTTAGGTCGGCTTGTATTTCGTAAACACTATGCCATGGCCATACAAGTCGCCAAACATTTGAAATTGCCAGAATCATGGATTTTAGAGCATTGGGCATATCATAAAGTAATAAATGACAAAGGTGCATTGCGCATGCTAATTAATCCATAACTATTTCATATACCAACTTTCGTATATATTGTAGATGATAATGAGGTTGCACGTAAAATCACTGACAAATTCAAAAATCCATCTGTTCAAGGGATTTCCTTTTGTAATATTGCTGAGAAGGCGCATGATGTGGGACGCGATGAATTAGCTATAAAAGTATTTATTTATGTTTCATATTCCGATGCAATTTGTGTATGACTTACAAATTACGCCATCGAAATTATGATTACGTTGGTCGGTAAAAGCAAAAAATTGCTTCTACGCATACGTTTAAAATACATGGCAATGGTCACATATAAATGCACATGTAACGATGAGGGCACTTCGCTCCGCTCCAGAAATAGCACCTGAAGGTACTACTGTTTTTCATAGATTTGATATATAAATTGTCAATAGATACGCATGGTTTCGTTATTGAATCATAATAGCTAACATTAAAAACTCGTTATATAAAAATATTTTATATAAAAGGCCTTGTGCAATAGAAATGTATTTTGGACTTTTGTCGTAGACAAATTTTTTGTTCACACTAACAAGAGGAATCATGAAGACGGCACGGCAACTTGTAAACTCATTCCGGCCTAATATAGAATAGTTTAAGCATTTATAATATCTTTATAAATTTTTTATGGTTATCAGTTGCTAGAATTAGAACCACGTGCATCTCTGCAAGTACCACTTTTACTAAAACTTGGCAAATATGATCGTGCTATCAAAAGTGCCACACAATCGGGTGATACAGAGCTAGTGACAGCAGTACTTCTGGAAATCAAAAAGAAAATGATGCTTGCCAATTTTAATGTAATAAGTTTAAGTTTAAAGCTTAGTTATTATAAATAAACTGTTTCATTTCTTCTTTTTTTTTCAAATAGATAATCATACGAGAGTATCCAATGGCTTTGAGTATTTATAAGAAAATGATGAAGGAATGGAGTCCCACTGCTTTATATGATTTATACAATCAGGAAGATGATCAAAAATCTATTGCCGAATATAATTTTCGAAACGCGTTGGAAAGCGATAGCTTGGAATCGAACTTACCCATGATAGCAAATAGTTATACGCAAGGTCGCAAAAATGTTGAAGCAGAATTATGTGCTGACACTGGCAAAATTATGAAATTGCAAAAAAATATCTTGACACCAAAGTAAGTTTTATTTTTATATATTTTTTTCTAATTTTTTTATTGGATGTTAATGCGGTCAAACATTACACCCTTGTGTACAGACGAGGCTCTGGCGACCAAGCTCCTCATGGAACTAGGGGGCGGGGAGGGATGGCCTGAAAAGGTTTAATGTGGTCATATAAATCGGTCCCGAGATGGGTCGGGCTAGTACCTTAATGGTGCTTTGTTACCGGAGCGTACCGAATCTATATCCGGAAAAGGACCATCAACATCGATAACACTCCCCAGAGCTTTCGGGGAGTGTCTTTATCGTTAATACAACAACAACCCTTGCTTAAACTTAGGTATTGCGATAATTTGCATGAACTAAGAAATGAAAGGGAAGAACAGCGAAAAGTGTAAAAAATAGGGTACAAAAAAATACTTTTTTCTTTTAATAAATCTCCAAGTTTGGATGATCAGGTGCTATTGAGTCACACGCCAAAATGGCTTAAGAGATTTGAATGAAACTTGGCACGCTGATAACTAATATTAGAAAGAACATAATTTTTATTTAAAATATAGTTGTATTTAGTCTAAGGATCAAATAAATCAAGAGCTAACAATTAAAAAAAGAAAGAGCAGTACCACAGCCCCTTCGCCCATGTTGTTGTTGTTGTTGTAGCAGTTTCGCCCCACCTAATAGCTGCGACCGATCACAAATTGTCATCAATATCCTCTAACGGGAGTCCAAGGAAACTTGCTGTATCGACAGGGGTGGACCATAATGAAAGGGGTGTTAGAGGCGTTGGTTCCACATTGCAATTAAAGATATGGTTGGTGTCATGTGAGGACACATTGCAAGCGGGGCATACATTTTGCATGTATGGATATGTAAGAGTTTAACCTGTTACAGTATCCAGAACGAAGTTGAGCCAGAGTGACTCACGTTTCCCTGGAGAGTATGCGTTCCTCTTTCGCAAGTTTTGGGTACTGTTCCCTGAGTACTGGATTCACCGGGCAATTCCCGGCACAAAGGTCCGACGCCTGTTTGTGGAGTTCACCAAGGACCTGCTTGTGTTTTTTTGCTTCATACGGCTGAGTTCTCAGGTGCCGTATTTCCTCAAAATGCTTACGGAGATGACTCCTTAAGTCCCTAGGCGGTGCTGGCTCATCAATCAGATGTCTGTTGGAATGCCCAGGTTTCTGGGTATTCAACAGGAACTGTTTGGTTAGCATCTCATTTCTCTCCTTGATGGGGAATATTCTCGCTTCATTATGTAGATGGTGTTCTGGGGACATAAGAAGACAGCCCGTGGCGGTTCTGAGAGCAGTATTTTGGCAGGTCTGTAGCTTCTTCCAGTGGGTAGTTTTTAGGCTTGGCGACCATATAGGGGACGCGTAGCACGCAAACGGCTAGCCAATCTTTGTAATGAGCGTTTCTTTGTCTTTTCCCCAAGTACTGCCAGCAAGGGATTTGAGGATTTTATTACGGCTCTGGATTTTCGGAACAATTGCGGCTGCGTGCTCACCAAAATGTAGATCCTGATCAAACGTCACACCCAAGATTTTGGGGTGTAGGACAGTCGGTAGCGTAGTGCCATCGACGTGGATGTTCAAAATGGTCGACATTTGAGACGTCTAAGTTGTAGTAAGGTCGCGGATGATTTAGTCGGTGATAATGCCAGGTTTCGCGAAGCGAAAAAACTGGAGAGATCAGGGAGGTAGGCGTTTATTCTGTTGCAAAGCTCATCGATCTTTGGGTCCGGGTCTGTGGCCATTATTGTGCAGTCATCGGCGTAAGAAACGATAGTAACTCCTTCTGGTGGCGAAGGTAGTTTTGATATGTAAAAATTAAACAAAAGTGGGAATAGGACACCACCCTGTGGCAGCCCTTGTTTAATTCTTCTTGGCTTTGATATTCCGTCCTCTGTTGTTGTTGTTGTAGCAATGCTCGCCCCACCTAATAGCCGCGACCGATCACAAATTGTCATCAATATCCTCTAACGGGAGTCCAAGGAAACTTGCCGTTTCAACAGGGGTGGACCATAAGGGTGTTAGAGGCGTTGGTTCCACATTACAATTGAAGAGATGGTTGGTGTCATGTGGGGACACATTGCAAGCGGGGCATACATTTTGTATGTCAGGGTTGATTCTGGATAGGTAATAGTTTAACCTGTTACAGTATCCAGAACGAAGTTGAGCAAGAGTGACACGCGTTTCCCTGGGGAGTATGCGTTCCTCTTCCGCAAGTTTTGGATAATTTTCGTTAAGTACTGGATTCACGGGGCAATTCCCGGCATAAAGGTCCGACGCCTGTTTATGGAGTTCACCAAGGACCTGCTTGTGTTTTTTCACTTCATACGGCTGCGTTCTCAGGTGCCGTATTTCCTCAAAATGCTTACGGAGATGACTCCTTAAGCCCCTCGACGGTGCTAGTTCATCAATCAGATGTCTGTTGGGATGCCCAGGTTTCTGGGTATTCAACAGGAACTGTTTGGTCAGCATCTCATTTCTCTCCCTGATGGGGAGTATTCTCACCTCATTATGCAGATGGTGTTCTGGGGACATAAGAAGACAGCCCGTGGCGATTCTGAGAGCAGTATTTTGGCAAGCCTGTAGTTTCTTCCAGTGGGTGATTTTTAGGCTTGGCGACCATATGGGTGACGCGTAGCACGTAATCGGCTGGCTAATTGCTTTGTATGTAGTCATGAGCGTTTCTTTATCTTTTCCCCAAGTATTGCCAGCGAGGGATTTGAGGATTTTGTTACGGCTCTGAATTCTCGGAACAATTGCGGCTGCGTGCTCACCAAAATGAAGATCCTGATCAAACGTCACACCCAAGATTTTGGGGTGTCGGACAGTCGGTAGCGTAGTGCCATCGACGTGGATGTTCAAAATGGTCGACATTTGGGGCGTCCATGTTGTAAATAAGGTCGCGGAAGATTTAGTCGGTGATAATGCCAGGTTTCGCGAGGCGAAAAAACTGGAGAGATCAGGGGTTTATTTTATTGCATAGCGCATCGATCTTTGGGCTTGGGCCTGTGGCCATTATTGTGCAGTCATCGGCGTAGGAAACGATTGTGACTCCTTCCGGTGGTGAAGGTAGCTTAGATATGTAGAAATTAAACAAAAGTGGGGATAGGACACCACCCTGTGGCACCCCCTGTTTAATTCTCCTTGGTTTTGATGTTTCGTTTCTAAATTGCACCGATGCCTGCCGACCACCCAGATAATTTGCGGTCCACCTTTTAAGACATGGGGGAAGGGTAGACCCTTCCAGGTCCTGCAGTAACGAGCCATGGTTGACCGTATCAAAAGCTTTTGATAGGTCTAGCGCTACGAGTACTGTTCTATGGTGGGGGTATTGATTTAAACCGCAATTTATCTGGGTGCTAATGGCATTTAGCGCGGTGGTAGTGCTATGGAGTTTTCTGAAACCATGCTGATGAGGGGCTAGCTGCAAATTTGCTTGGAAATAAGGGAGCAGAATGGCTTCAAGCGTCTTTGCCACTGGCGATAGGAGAGATATCGGACGATACGACTCACCTATGTTTGCTGGTTTCCCAGGCTTTAGTAGCGGGACCACCTTGGCCATTTTCCATTTCTCAGGTATGACAAAGGTGGAAAGAGACAGATTGAAGACATGTGCTAAATATTTGAACCCCTCTTTCCCTAGGTTTTTAAGCATCGGCATGGCTATGCCGTCTGGGCCCACTGCTTTGGATGGTTTAGCACGACCAATGGCGTCCTCAACCTCTTTAGCGGTGATGGTGATTGGTGACGCGCTGAATTTGTGTTTATGTGCGCGTCTATTGGCTCTCCGTCTATCTTTGTCGACCGTAGGATGCATTATATATTGTCGGCAGAAAGCGCTCGCGCATTTTTTCGCGTCCGACAGCAGTTTGTCGCCAAAGGCGATGGAAACTTTGTCTTTGTGCTTAGGCGGATTCGATAGGGACTTTACGGTGGACCAAAGTTTACCCACACCGGTAGAGAGGTTACAACCTCTTAGGTGCTCCTCCCATTTCGCCCGCTTGTGTTCATCTACAAGCAATCTGATGCGTTGGTTTATATCCCTTATTTGGAGGTCGCCTGGGTCAAGCAGTCTTATAAGGTCACGTTCTCTCGCTAAGTTTGCGGCCTCCGTCGGGAAGTGGGGCCGGATTTCGGGAATTCTCCCGGCGGGAATGAAATGTGCCGAGGCGGATTTAATGACCTTACGGAAGGCACGCTCCCCTTGGCGGGCATCAGTCGGGATAGGGAGGGCAGCTAGGCGGATGTCTGTAAAGGATTTATATTCTTCCCACTTTCCTTTTTTGAAGTTTATGAAAGTGCTTTTTTCAGTGACGATGAAGTCGGCGTTACGCTCAAGCGAAATAAGTATGGGCAGGTGGTCGGATGCCAATGTTACCATCGGCTGCCAGTTGACGCAGTTTACGAGTTCTGCACTCACGATTGAGATATCTGGCGAGCTGTGACAGCTTCCTACCATACGTGTGGGGGCGTCTCCTTTTATTGTGCAGAACGTCGTTTCTTCTATTTGATCCGCCAACATCTCACCCCTACTGTCCGCCCTACTCATAAATAGAGGTGTAAGCAGTTTTAGCAGAGAAACTATATCCGGGTCATTTCGGCTCTATTTCAGGATAAACATTCAGTTAATATTTCCGTATTATTTTGGGTTTGTTTACAGGACAACTTTGAAACTATATATAACAGGATAATTTCGGGAGCATTTTTTGATCATTTCCAATTCGAGTTGTGTCCATTTCGATATCATTTGAAGAAACCATTTTTGGCGACCGCCGTGGTGTGGTGGTAGTGTGCTTCGTCTACCACACCGAAGATTCTGTGTTCAAGCCCCAGGCAAAGCAGCATCGAAAGTTTTTCTAAGCGGGGGAGGGCCGCCTCGGTAGTGATTTGCCAAACACTCCGAGTGTATTTCGGCCATGATAAGCTTATCAGTTAACCCTTTCGAACCAGCATTCAGCCTGTTAAGTAAATATAATTTAATTAGTTTCAAGTAATTAAGAAACAGATAATTAGATTATTTGCATTCAAAAATTTAAAATTTTTTTGTTGGGGGGCTGGGGGGACCGGTACAACATTGTACCAGCAGTTCTCAACGTACAAATAATAATAAAAAATTTTCATATTGATGGATAATCATTTATTGGCGAAAAATAAAAGTTTTACAAAAAAGTATATTACTTCCAAGAAAAATGTTAAACACACAATTTTTAAATTTCGAAAATTATGTATGAATCTAATTTATTCTTGAGTATGATATTTTGCGATGCACATCTTGCAAAGTGATATATCACATTGCTGTCAAATTTGTTTTGTTCTGGTTTGTGTTTTGTCTCAATAGGAATTGGTAAATGCAAGGATACGTTGCCCAACTTCCTTTTTTCGTTGAGATAAACCGCTTGGTGATTGGGATCCGCGTACGGCTGCAGTTTTAGTACCTTTAATACCTGATATGAATGACCAGATGTGCTGACCCTGAACGAGGACTCATTTCTTTCCCATTTTTCATTTGTTCGTGGTAAATTTTTTCTATTTTTCTTTAATTGTACTAACTAAAGCTTTAACCACACGTTCGCCTAAAGTTCCATCGTATTGATTTTGTTCTCTTCCGTTGTATATATTGAAATCGTATATGTATCCCGTCTCAGAGTCACATCACAGCCACATTTTTGTTCCACGTTTTACTGATTTGAGTGGCATATATTGTTTTAAGGATGGTCTTCCTTTAAACTTTGCCATTGATTCATCTCTTCTCTGCCTAATCTTATCCTGCCGGTATTTTTGAAATGTACTTTTCAAATACTCCCCAACATCATCGATGTAATAAGTTTTACTGCAATCAGTTGGTTTCTGAGAAAATTGCGAAATATAATTTTGATGCCAAAAATTTATAGCGGTCACGAGATATTGCAGACTTGATAATAGCATTACTTATTGAAGGATGTTTTGACCAATAATGTTTTAAAGTCGAAAGCTTGTTATAAGACATAACGAACATAGAGCCCAGCATAATTTGTATCAGTCTTTACTATATTTGATCATTGTGCGATATACATGCACAGGCTTCGAGGAAACATCTTTTGAAAAATTTTGAAAGGGCAAATAATTGAGAGGAATTTCCGGACTTATATTACGTCCACGGTAATCACTTATAATATGTATAGGTATGGAATTTTCTCAAAGAGAAGACCACAACCTAAAGTCTGATGAGATGTAATTCTCATTATCGTCTTGTGCTAAATTGGATCCCACAAATTCATTCGATGCTATAATGCTTTCAAAATCTGATAGCTCACTATTGGGCGATGAAGGGGAACCAGATTCTTCGCCGTGCGAACCCAATTTTGGCAAATAATTATCATCATTTCCGTTTAAAAAATCAGTGCCTGTATCATCGTCATCTGAATCAAGTATTTCATCAATCAGCAGTTCGGCAATTTTGTCTGAGCTCAGTTTTTTCGAGATGGTATTTCATTATAAAGGAAAGACGAGAGAATAATTTTTTTTTGAAGAGAGGCACTGTTGGTACGTATATGTACCAGTATAAAATACTACTGGTATATATAAGTACCAGCTCACTGAAATTCCACAAACTCAAGCAAATCCATATAAATGTTTCACTAAATATGATAAAGCTTGTAAATAAAATAAATATCTTCCATAAAAATAATTTGTTTGGCAGTTCCAAGATTTTTTTTAAGATTATTATTCAAAAACCAAACACGTGTCCGAACCTTTCACTATTTAACTCAAAACTGAGCGTACTACACAGGAGAAAATTATTTCGTTTTTATATGTACCTTTAGACAAACTAAAAAGTCTGGTTTGGTACATTTTTTATTCAGTTTGAGTGTGATTTTGAGGATTTAGTCCAATATACACATTTAGTGGTACATACGGTGTACCAACAGGTTCGAAAGGGTTAAAGTTCATCTGCCTTGCAGATGCCGTTCGGAGTCGGTGTAAAACATGTAGGTCCCATCCAGCCAATATGTGGGAAAAATTAAAAAATTTCGGGATTGTTTTCGGAATAATTCCAGTACTATTTTTGTATTGTATTCGGAATTCTTTTGGAACAGTTTCGGGTCTGTTAGCGGAGTGATGTCGGGACAATTTCGATATTGTTTTCGGGATTATTTACAGATTATTTCAGCATTGTGGTCGGGTTAATTTTGGAACTTGTAGGGTTAAATACCTACGTAGTTACTTCACCACACTTGCAACTACGAAGAAATAACATGCCTGTCTATGCAATGGGCAGCTAGCAAAAAAGGTAGTCATAGCATTTCCAGTGAAGGGCGCCACCACAGCTGTAATGACCGACGCTTTAGATATCGCAATGGGTGCCGCTCTCCAACAATTAATCAACGACGCATGAAGTCCACTGGGTTTTTTCCCTGAAGTTCACCGCAACAGAGAAAAGACACAGCACGTATGACCGCGAAATATTGACCATGCACAGGGCGATTCGCCATTTTCGATACTTCTTGGAGGGGACCGAATTCATAATTTTTACGCAAAACAAACCTCTTTTACATGCCTTCGAACAAAAGTGGGGGAGACTTTCACCGCGGCAAACGCGTCAGTTGAACTTTATAAGCCAATTTTCGACCGATATCAAGCATATAAGTGGGGCCGATAACCTGGTGGCAGATAGGTTAGCGAGAATTGAGACGATTTCACCTTCATCGTTGGATTTGCAGTTACTACACGACGAGCAGCAGAGCAGCGAGGAATTGCAGAAATGAATGACAGGTGAAATATAAGCACCCAGGCACAATCATCGAGATAGTCTGCGACGACTGAACTACAACCATACGTCCCCAAAACTCTACGTCAAACGCTATTCGATGCCACTCACGGCCTAGCGCACTAGGTGCTAGAGCGGCCGTTAAATTATTGTCAAAAAACTATATTTGGAAAGGAATTAGTTCAGATCTGCGATCGCGTGTACGGAGTTGCCCCTCATGCCAGCGCTGCAAGGTTACACGGCATACAAAAAGTGAGTTAGAGACATTCACTGTTCCCAACAAGCGCTTTGAACACATAAACGTGGATATCGTCGGTCCGTTCCCTGCATCACGGGGATAACATACTGTTTAACCTGAGTCGACAGATTCGCCCATACGAACTGGGTAGATATTTTACCCTCGGGTTGAGAACGGCTATGAAAGAAGAAATCGGTGTGTCAATATCAAAGATGCTCTACGGGCAACCCATTCGACTTCCCAGCGAATTTTTCGACATTTCGACGGAAACGCATGCAGGCGATCACACTTTTTTACAAAACCTCAAACATCACTTTGAGGAACTGCGGCCAACACAGACTTCACAACATGGGAAGGCGGCAGTATACGTACCAAAAGATCTTCGTTTTTGTAGCCACGTATTTCTACCTGATGCTACTATGCATAAGCCTCTCAAAGCCCCTTATGATGGACCTTATGCTGTTTTAAATAGATACCCGAAAACTTACACCATTCTCATTGGAACCAAGCCAGTGACGGTATCGATTGATAGGCTTAAGCCCGCTTATTTCCCAGAGGAGAGAAGCGTTGTCTATTCAGCGTGAGGCAACAGCGTTTCAACAACTACCTTACGGCGAGTTAGGAAGGGTAGTGGTGTAAGGTTAAATACCGACGTAGTTACTTCACTACACTTGCAACTACGAAGAAATAACATACCCGTCTATGCAATGTCATTTTGGCAGAGCTTTCTGACGTTTGGTTAGAGTGATGAGAATTTGAAAGTAACGACAGCGTTCTAAGAAATATATTTGGAGATTTGTAATTTACTCTGATCTTGTACTCATACATATATTTAATAAAGTTATATCAAAATCTAGACAACGATGTCTATAAACTGATTTAATAATGATCTTGGGATTGTTTTTTATATACTTTTATTTTGTTAATAGAGTTTTTTTATTTAAATTTTCTTACCCTTATTTTGTGCATTTTTTCTTTATTAGGTATGGTAGGGTGCACCAAATCACTTTCAATGGCCTCTCCATTCATAATACGATATTGCTATTGCTGCAGATTGGTGAACTGAAGGAAGCAGAAAAAATCAAAAATGATTTCAAAGTACCAGATAAACGCTTTTGGTGGCTACGCATTATTACCATGTCCGAGAAATATAAGTGGGACGATTTAGAAAAATTTTCCAAAAGCAAAAAGAGTCCCATTGGTTATGAACCATTTGTGGAAGTATGTCTAAATCAAAATAATTTGCACGAAGCTCGGAAGTACATATTGAAATGTCGCGATGATCGTAAAGCGCATTGGTATCTACGCGCAGAGTAAGTATAAAATGAACCCTCATGTTTATAAAACAAGTATCAGAGCAAATAATTATATTCATATACACGTGTTTTCAGATTATGGGATGAAGCGGCGGACAGCGCATTTGAACAGCGTGATATGAACACTTTATATGCCATACAAACTAAGAATAATGCAAATGGTAATCGTGTACTGCTAGAAAAAATCAGCTTATACATTGCAACGTTGGCTGCAAAGAAATAAAATACGTTCTGAGGTATTGCAATAAAATTCAAAGCTTTTCAGCATTTTGGTTGGTTCTTGATTGATTCAAAAGCCAACTAATTATGGCGGTTCTTCTACATACAACCACGGACAAACACATTTTTCATATATACATTCAGTTTCTGAATCTATGGGTCATACTGAGTAGAGATATACGCGGCCGATAAACGCCGCCGCCACCGCCGATTTTAGTCGTTTTTCGCACGCCGCCGCCGAATGTCAAAAATATCGGCGAGGCGGCGTCCGGCGCGTTACTATATTTTCTACTCGTTTAAGACTGTTTAGGCCATTTATTGTTCATGTCGAAAATTGGTCGGATATGGTCGAAAGTGATATCAACGGATGCGCTTCAATGCTACTTCGATGCCAGCTTAACACGGACTTGGCATCACCCAATTCACCAAGTTATTAAAACAAAACACTAAAAGAAAAGTTTTATAATAAAGTTGTTAAAAAAAAGGAAATTACCCAAGAAAGGTGCCGATTTAAAAAAAAAATTTACATTGCGATTGGCTGCAAGAATAAGGGAAATCAGTGATGCAAAATCCGTTAGTAGGTTCTAGGGACATAAACACTCCTTTGAAATGATTATTACCTCATACTTAAGTTGAGGATATATATACGTATGAGAAGGGTTTGAAAAATCACTTGGGCTTACATTCAAACATCTGTTGTCTATTTGCGAAACTATACAATAGCGTCTGAAATGTTAATTTTGATTCGCACACTTAATCCTTCAACACCAAAGCCTCCCGGTTTGAGATGTCCTAAAGTTGGCGGCCCTCCTCCAAAACTAGTCCCTTGGAGTGAATCACATTGATTATAGCCTATTAACAAAGCATCCGTTGGAAAGTCTTCGGAGCTACACCTAGAGTTTCTAGGAAAGTGACGTCAACGAAGGTATGAGTTCGAAGTCGCAGTCCTATAGCGTCTGTGCTGGCATATGGTGTGAGGGTCAGGAGGCGTGATAGCGACTGGTGGTCGGGATTGCACCTGTTCGCACATCGGGAATAGCTCTTAAAAACAGCCGAAACAACTGGAGGCGCCCTGTGCCACGAGAGTCATGAGTATTAATACACCATTAATAGCAACCGTAAGTCGCCTTTGTGCGTGGCCGCCAAGGAGCCACAAATGATTTAAAGGAATTGTGTTCGCGACGAAATACAAACAAAACCTTTCCTAAATATTATTTTTTTTAAATAGAAAAATCAAGCTTTTTAAAGTAAGAGCACCGGCGTACGCCGGCTCGCCGCCGCCGATAAAGTGATCGGCGTAAACCTCTAATACTGAGTAATATTGTCCATGGGACCATGGTCTGAAATGAATTTCGAGCCTCCCTAATTTTGTTAGAAAATTTTATATCCCAATCCGAATAGCGACTCTCACAAATAAAATACATGAAAATGTCAAATTCGGATTCGGATTATTGTATTGCATTTATTTCAATATATATCAGTACAATTAGATTTTAAAATTTTTTATAGCACAACAGCATTCATAAACAAATTCACAATAAAATAAAGCTTGCGATTTATAAAAATTAAAAAGTAAGAGTTAGAGTTAAAATGAATAGTAATAAAAGAGTTAAAATGAATAAAAATAAAAAATAGTAATAAAATAAAATTTTAAACTACAAGTGAGGGTTTCAACAAAAAAATAAAGCTGGCACTTCTTCTATGTTCCTGGAGTAAGGCTACTGAAATATGCATAAAGCGTTTGTTTAAAATTTTCTAACAAAATTAGGGAGGCTCGAAATTAATTTCAGACCTATGGTCACATGGACAATATTACTCAGTATGACCCATAGATTCAGAAACTGGATGTGCACCTGAAGTTTTTTCCCTCCATTTTCCCCATACAGTTTGACCCGCCCTAATATATATATATATATATGACGATCGAACAGAGTTGCAAAAGTAAAATATTGCATACAAATAACTGATAATAAAATTTTACTATGGCAACTCAGATAAAATGCAACCGCGCACTGGTTTTATGTATACATACTATAGTATAGAGAAATATTAGTTTCTTTATTCACGCAAATGCTAAATAACATAAGAATATTCGTAGTAAAAAATATAAAAGTTGTATTGCCCCTCTTCATTTACCTTCATTTTAAATTAAATTCACTCCGATAATTCTTTCCGACACAATTCCTCTTTAGTACTTTGGCATATGATCCTCTGTGGGTGCTCCATGGAGTACTACAGTGAAAGTACTTTGGAAAGTACTCTCACGTATGTACTCTATAGAATACTCACAAAGAAAGCGAGAGTGGGATCACCTACTCCTCTCCTAGGACATCGCAATGTTAATTGGAACACATTTCCCAAAGGAGTATTCCTTACATTATTTGTGGAGTACTCGCGTTTTTTGAAGGGTATTGGGCTTGATCGATTTGTATGGACGAAAGTTAACCCCGATATCGCGCCATCGATTTTTCGATAGGATTTGGGCTCAGGACAAAAAGGTCCACTATGCATACCCAAAAAAATAATTTTCGTGTCTGCGAAATTTCATTTTTTTACTTTTTTTCGACTTTCATTATTATTATTATTATTTATTTTATTATTATTATTATTTAAGGTTTTTTTCATGTATACCCTGTCCGACCCAAAAATCTCCGCTAAAAAGTTGTCGATAACAGTTTTTTGAAAAAAAAAAAAAAAATAAAAATATTTTCATGAAAATTTTACGATCAAATGAAAATTTATTAGTAGGTCATGAAAAAAACCTTAATAATCAAAGTCGAAAAAAGTAAAAAAAAATGAAATTTCGCAGGCTCGAAAATTATTTTTTTGGGTATGACGATGGCGATCGAACAGAGTTGCCAAAAGTAAAATATTGCATACAAATAACTGATAATAAAATTTTACTATGGGTACTCTGATAAAATGCAACCGCGCACTGGTTTTATGTATACATACTTATAGAGAAATATTAGTTTCTTTATTCACGCAAATGCTAAATAACATAAGAATATGCGTAGTAAAAAATATAAAAGTTGTATTGCCCCTCTTCATTTACTTTCATTTTAAATTAAATTCACTCGGATAATTCTTTCCGACACAATTCCTCTTTAGTACTTTGGCATATGATCCTCTGTGGGTGCTCCATGGAGTACTATAGTGAAAGTACTTTGGAAAGTACTCTCACGTATGTACTCTATGGAATACCCACAAACAAAGCGAGAGTGGGATCACCTACTCCTCTCCTAGGACATCGCAATGTTAATTGGAGCACATTTTTTGTATGAATACAGATTAGTTTTGGAGCACCGCTATACTCCCAAAGGAGTATTCCTTACATTATTTATGGAGTACTCGCGTTTTTTGAAGGGTTGTTCGTTTTTTTGTGGATGCTATTTGGCACTGTTGTACTTCTTAAGTCCAAGGAAAGTGTAGTAGCTTCTAACGAAAACTGCCTAAAATTTTTATCGTAAAATTACAAAGAAATGCCCTTATTTACTTTCAAACGAGCACTTAATTACATCCCTTTTTAAAATCCATATATTGTGGACAATTTTAATTAACAAATTGTGATACTTTATTACCGGGGACGATTGCTAAAACACGACCAAATCCGTCGGGGGAGGTATTAACAGACGCGTTTTTGCCTCGCCTCCAATAACTCGAATACTTTTTCGCCTTTGGACTATTGATAACAGGACAAAACGCGTCTTTTCATATCTCTTTCTACTATTTTTGACGGGTTATTGCAGTCGACGTCGGTTTCAAACTGTTTTTCGCGCAAAACTTTTTGAAAAACTTAGCACCCGTGTTTGAATTCTTAATGCTGGAATAACTACGCGTCCTCAGATACCCCAATTCAAGACTTTTGTATAATTTTCTGTAGGACCCATATAGGTGCACCTCATATTCATACTAAATTCGTTCAAAAAAATTTACCATCACAGCAACCCATATCTGACATTCCACTCCTTTTTTGTTTCCCTGCGTCGCTTCCAACGACAGCAACCCCGGTAATTTTGACACTTCGTTCAGTGTCAAACGCATGTTCCACGCAGGTTCCACCGAGTTCCACAATAGTTTGACACTGACCGAAGTGTCAAACTGCAATGTGTTAGAAAAGGAAAGGAATTGCTTCCTTTTCATACATATCATACTTGTAAACCTGTACTATGGCTAAGTGGACTTTTTTTCCTTATCCCAAATCCTAACGAAAAATCGATGACGCGATATTGGTTAATAAATCGACCCAGTCTAATATATATATATACATAAATGAATATGATTTGCAATACTAAAAAAGAATTGCTCAGCTTATATACAACGTTTTTATATGTCTAAGCTAATATCAATACGAAGTATTAATATACATATATTCAGGGGCGGATCCAGCACGATTTGGGAGGGGGAGATTTAAGTAAACTTTTTAAAATGTTTGATACAAACACACATACTTACATGTCTACACTCATCAACAAAAGTCATCATCACTCAGATTTTTCCAGTTTTTACTAAGTTTTGCTCTTCATTATTTTCCATATTTTTATAAAAATATATATCTATTATTATATAACACCAACAATCACTTAAGACTTTTTAGAAAATTCGGGAAAATTCCGCGAATTTTCATGCAAATTTTTAGCTTTTATCTTAATTTTTAGAATTTATCTCTCAGAAAAATTCAAAAAACTCTTACCGAAAAGCTGAAAATTTGCATGAAAATTCCCTGAATTATCTAAAAAGTTTTAAGTTTCTATTTGGATTTTTGGTGTTATATAAAAATACATATTTTTATAAAAATAGCGACAACAATTTAGGTTGCGAACCTTATTATTCCGTTTTTTCGGGTCGTGTATTGACAGCTCTTATACAGGTTTTGAAACATTATAAATGTGTCAATTAGGCCAATTCACAACTATTTTTATTAGTTATCTTAGCTGAAAAATACTAAAAGTTTATCCACATTTAAGAAACTCTCCCTCCACATTGTTTATAAAGTACGAGCCCACGACTTTCAAAGAATTTCTGCTGCATTAACCGAATTTCGGACCGGAGGAAGATAGGTTCCATCAACTACTAAGAGCTGCCCAAAGAACTATAGGTTGACTTAATTTTAAATTTTTTTTATCTTTATGTAGAATTATGTATAGTATAAGTCAGAGCGTGCAACAATTCCCAAAATAATGGAGATTTCCTTGCGTGAATGTATTACTGCTGCCAAATAGTAACACATTAACGCGATGTAGGGACTGAAATTCGCGAAGGCCTATATAAATATTTTTTTTGTTTTTATTCATAATTTGAAAAATATTGGTCCTTCTTTTGTTTTTTCAAAAGGAATTTTTGTCCAGAAAAAAGATGTGGTGTGGCAACCGTGATCATGAAATAGTGACCAAGGCTGCCAAATTTCAGCGAAAAGTACGCAATTCTTTCTTCACATACCAGAATGGTACATTTTTTCACAGATGGAAATTGGAAATGAATATATAGCTAAACTACCTATTAATTTCATAAAATATTTCAACAGAAGTATTATAAATTGGAGATCTTGGAAGAGAGGGGGGCGATTAGGACGATCTTATAGATTATACATGCATAAAAGCTAAAATTTTTATATGTAATTAAAAAAAACGTTTATAATTTTCATAAGTTCCAGATCAAAACAAGGGGCGATCGCCTACCTTTGGATCCGCCACTGCATATATTCCTTTATTTTACTATAATGTATGTACCTATTTGTATATATGTATAAGATATAAACATGGCATAGTTTTTGTTATATTTTGTTTTTGCAAATCGTAAAAATAAATATGATGACGTAATAGAAAACAACATAGAAACAAGAAGCAAGACTTATGCCGAAAAATGCCCGGCGAACGCCGTTCTCACAGTTAAATATCCGAAACGCGCAGTAAAAGAAAGCGCACTTCCTGAGGAGACGCGCATCACTATGGCACACCTTTGATTTGGATGCTGTAATAGGTATAACATTCACCATCTTTTCATTTGCAATTTTATGGTAATGTCTGGATTGCGTATATGAAAATGGGAGCTATCAATCCCTTTTATTTTAGGAATAGCAGAAACTTTTCGGCGGTATCACGAATACTGCATTCCCAAACACAGTTATCATTTTGTAGTAGAACTTATATAAATGTATGTATGAAGGTATTTTGTTAAGAGATCACTGAAGACAAAGAAAATATGTATGTACTTATTTGTACAAGTGTATAATCATTGCTATTAAACTTATAAAAAAAAGACATAGCATTTCGTTTTCTTTTATATTGGTAAGTACAAAGCGACTTTAAAGTTAAATTTTTAAAATTCAGAAAGATATATATTAACCTGGGTCGATTTGTATGGACGAAAGTTAGCCGATATCGCGCCGTCGATTTTTCGATAGGATTTGGGCTCAGAACAAAAAGCTCCACTACGCATACCAAAAAAATAATTTTCGAGCCTGCAAAAAAAAAATGGCGAAATATTTTATTTTTTTTTTTTTTCAAAAAAACTGTTATAGTCAACGTTTAAACAACAGTTTTTTGGAAAAAAAAAAAATTTTTAGGTTTTGGGGAGTGTTTTGGTCGAAAAATTTACCCTTTCGCCATTTTATTTCGCAGGCTCCAAAATTATTTTTTGGGTATGCGTAGTGGAACTTTTTTTCCTGAACCCAAATCCTATCGAAAAAGCGATGGCGCGATATCGGTTAATAAATCGCCCCAGTCTAATATATATGGCCAAATTGGTAGGGTTATACACCAGTTTATTTTAACTGGAGTTTAAATTTGCACTGAAAAACCGGGCCATATCTTGCTACACTTCCTCTTAACAATACTGCATCAAAAAACTGAATGTTAAATCGCTCTTAATATTTTTTTTTTAATCAAAATGTTAGAGGTTTGAACACGAAAATAGCTGAACTGTATTTGAAATCGTTTAACTGCGATTATAATCTTATTGCTTTACTGAAACTTGGCTCAAGCGGTGTGGTTCTTTGCCATGACTTCCAAATAAATAGAAATGACCGCTTGGACAGAATTGCGGGTGGAGTTTTGCTTCCGGTACATTCTTCTGTACTTTGAGGTTAATTTACCGATGCATTAGTCAGTGCCGGATTAACAAGTAGGCAGAATAGGTAGTTGCTTGGGGCATCGATTTTACGGGGCCCCCGAAATATGAAAAAGACTTCTAAAATTTTCTTACAAAAATAAAATTCTAGAGAGTGAAAGAAAAATATAATCAGAACTGAAAATAATGTTTACTCAAATAAATAAAACTCAATTGACCGCATTCAAAAGGCGACGACCGACGATCTATACAAGGTTCCTAAAAAGGACATTTCCGACTCATTTGACAAATTGTATTAGCGTGCAAAGAAGTGTATCGAAGTGAAAGGAGAGTATATTGAATAATAAAAAAAAATTAGCTCAAAATGTACACTGGTTGTTTTTATTTTGAAAAATGTCTCTAAAACTATTTTGACTGCTATGGCTTCAGTTATTGTGAAAAAGCAGATTAGCAAACGTGTGCCTTTTTGTACGGATCGTTAGAAGAGAGTTTAGTTTCATTACGTGAAAAGTTCAATGATTTCGAGGAAAAAACAAAACAATTATTACCTGGTGTAGGTTATACAGAAATCGTAAAACGTACTCGTCGTAGAAAAAACCAACCTAATGACGGAAATGCTCCAGAAGTAGAATATTCGCCTCGCGATGATTTTTAGGACAAAAGGTTTCTTCGAAATCATCGACAATCTTCACAGTGAAAATATATGGAAGTTTCAGAGATTTGCATTTCTCATCAACTTTTCTCTAAGTGATGGAGACCTACATCAAGCTATAAATACCTTAGCGGCGGCCACCGTGGTGTGATGGTAGCGTGCTCCGCCTAGCACACCGTATGCCCTGGGTTCACACCCCGGGGAAAGCAACATCAAAATTTTAGAAATAAGGTTTTTCAATTAGAAGAAAAATTTTCTAAGCGGGGTCGCCCCTCGGCAGTGTTTGGCAAGCGCTCCGGGTGTATTTCTGCCATGAAAAGCTCTCAGTGAAAACTCATCTGCCGTTCGGAGTCGGCATAAAACATGAAGGTCCCGTCCGGCCAATTTGTAGGGAAAATCAAGAGGAGCACGACGCAAATTGGAAGAGAAGATCGGCCTTAGATCTCTTCGGAGGTTATCGCGCCTTACATTTATTTTTTTTTCATTCTAGAGATTCGGAAGAATTTTTCATTGAAATGAAACAATTTCAAAGTTACGGGAACTCCAGATACACTGATGCACAAAAAACTTATAGTCATTTGTATAAGATTATATATAAGAAGATCAATTAGCCGATGTATTTCCTAACACAGAAATAGCTCTTCGGATTTTTTTAACATTAATGATCACAAATCGTTCTGCCGAACGATCCCTCCCGCAATTAAAAATAATCAAAGCTGCTGAAAGAGCTATAACGCGACAAGAGCGACTCGAGTTGCATTGAGTCAGATTTATTGCACAAAATCGATATTGATGATATAATTGATGAATTTGTCGAAAACAAATGTAGAAAACGACATGTCTAGAATGTAGATAGTAATTTTATTGATATTATTACATTGTGACAATACAATTTTTATGAATGATAAACGTTTGTATTTTTTAATCGAAAAAAGAAGGGAACGGATGTGAAAAAAGGGCCCCAAACTGATGGTTGCCTAGGGCCCCGTTGAGGGTTAATTCGGCCCTGATTAGAGTCCAGTTTGAAATGGGTTGTATCTATATATTCCACCTTGTTCCGATCCTTGGGTGTGTATGGATCATATTTCCATGCTGAAAATTCTTAATTCAATGTTGAAGCCCATTGATTCGATGATAGTACTGGGTGACTTTATACCCGCATATATCATGGACCGATCAGGATATTGTACCTGTGCCCTTCAAAATGATTGGGAGGATCTTTAATTTGGTATTTATTGATGATACATCAATATATACTCTTAGCCGGGTAAACCTTTTACTGCACCTGAAGACACTTAAAATCCGACCGTGGAAATAGTATGAAAATTCTAGAGAAATTATCTGAGTAGAATTGCTTTGAAATATGACTAAAGTATCAGATTTGATCGGTCAGCAGCGATTATGCGAATATTCAACGATGCACGATTATTCGATTTCAAGTAATCGAATATTAAAGAATTCGAATATTCGATTAATCGAATATCACGAGCTCTAGTGATAAATCTTGTTGGAAACGAGCTTTTTTATGTTGCACAAGCAAATAAAATGATACTAGAGCGGGACGTGATTTGAAAAACACAACAAATATAAAAGTTCATAGCTTCAACAAATAAATTAAAGCAGTACTTTTTAAACTAGTCACCCAATCTGATAGAGTTCTAAGGGCAGTTAGCACATCTAAATTAAATGCTAAAGAAATATGTATGTATTTCGACCAATTTCCTTTGCATGGAAATGGAGCATCCAAGCATTTTTGAATTGGTGCGAAATAGAAATAGAATATTGATTTTAATAAATGTTTAACTTTAACTGTATGCATTCTGAAATGTCACTTTTTTAAGAAATAATGCATCATTAATTATCTTTTGCCGAAATCAGAATTTCTAAAATACTAGCAGACTCGGCAGATGTTGTTCTTCCCTAAATTTGGTATATCTGCATACATTTGAATAAACTCTTTCCGTCTAAATCTGCCCTCTCCACCGCCCTCCCCCCAACCTCTTCACTTTTTCTTAATCCTTTTATTCACTCCACCCTCCGTCTTTTTCGTTTCATCTATCTCTATCTTCGTCTCACTCTATCTCTTTCTCAGTCTCCTTCCCTCTTTTCTCTTCTCTCAAGTTCTTCTCATTCTTCTTCATCCCTTATTGCCAGTCCCAGAGGGCATTGTACAGGTTTACAAGTATGATATGTATGAGAGGGAAACAATTTCTTTCCCTTTCTAACACACGGCAGTTTGACACTTCGGTCAGTGTCAAACTAGCATGGAACCCAGTGGAACCTGCGTGGAACATGAGTTTTGACACTGAACGAAGTGTCAAAATTACCGGGGTTGCTTCGTCGAAAGCGACACAGGGAAGCAAAAAAGGGATCGGAATATCAGATATGGGTTGCTGTGATGGTAAATTTTTTTGAACGAATTTAGTAGGAAATTTTAAGTGCACCCATATGGGTCCTTCAGAAAATTATAAAAAAGTCTTCAATTGGGATATCTGAGGACGCGTAGTTATTCCAGTATTAAGAATACAAACACGGGATTTAAGTTTTTCTACCCGTTCAAAAGTTTTCCGCGAAAAACAGTTTGAAACCGAGGTCGACCACAATAACCCGTCCAAAAAAGCGGAAAGAAAAATGAAAAGACGCGTTTTGTCCTGTTATCAATAGTCCAAAGGCGGAAAAGTATTCGAATTATTGGAAGCGAGGCAAAAACGCGTCTATTAATACCTCCCCCGGCGGTTTTGGTCGTGTTTTGGCAATCGTTATACCGGTAATAAAGTAATAAAGTATCACAATTTGTTAATTAAAATTGTCCAAAACATATGGATTTTATCTATAAAACTTTTATTCTGAACAAGCAAGAACAAGAGAAATTCAGCCCAATTCTAAACGAAAATTCCGTGCGAGTTTTTTCCCTTCTCCCATTCCTGGTATTCTAAATAAAAATTCCTTGTGAGTTTTTTCACTTCTCCCTTTCCTCCTATTCTGAACAATGTTCGAAAAAGCGGAAACCAGTTATGGGAGAAAAGTAGGTATTATGAATGTGAGGGAGAGGGAGATTTCTCTGCCATTTCATAGGAGTTTTTTCACTTGTTAAATTAAAGGGAATGCATCAAAATCGTTAAGGGAAATTGGTTATTTTAAGAAAGAACACTTATTTGTACAAATTTGTGCTAAAATATGTATTTACATTCTATCACAATATTATCACTGTTAATACAACAACAACCACAATATTCTTTATTTAAGTCGAAAAATATATCATAAGCAACGGAAGAGCTCTCGCATATTTGATGCGGCTATCCAGAAATTGCGCAATGATTTTTTAAGAAGGCTTAAATAGATTTTGGCATATGGCGAAACTCAACTTGACTTGGCTGCCAGAAAATTGCTTTGCAGAATGAATGCAGGCAAGTCCGGCGGATTTGTGTTATCCCGCCGGTCTTCTTTATATGCTCCTCTGTTGATGGTGCTGTGGCACCAATTCATTACTCATTTCAGTGAATACCACATGAAAAGCAATAATGTGCATTGTTTATACCTTATTTCTTAATTTCAAACAAATTGGCAACAATAATTAAACTTTACAATATTTTAAACAAAATAAGAAATGCGCAACGAAATTTCAATTGACAAAACAGCTGACTTCGAAAATTCGAAATTCCTATTCCCCAATTATTCTTCTCCCTAGGAGAAAAGAATTGGAGAAATTTTTCCGCGGGAATAAAAAAATCCGCGAGAACAAAATTCCGCGAGAATATTTAGAATTGGTCTGATTGTTTTTCTTCGTACATGGTTGCTTTTTCCGTACTTCGCCAACTTAAAACAAATTTTATAAAATTATCAAAAAAATTTAAGAAAACATGTAAATTTTTGACACAAACTATATCTCTTGTAAGAATTTACTATAAATTATTTATTCCAATATTTCAACATTTTTTACGCAGTTTTCTTTGGCAGCTAATACGCTTTTTTTGCACCTATGAAGTACAACAGTGCCAAATCATGCCAAATATCATCCACAAAAAAACGAACAAGAACAAACATTTTCATCAGGTGAGCGTGGCTGTGTATGTGCGTTCTGCTACATATCCTACTTGTATACCTGTACAATGCCAGAGGGTGGTATGTATTTTGTTCCAGTCCCAGTCCCACTCCAACTCTCAGTCCCAGTTCTAGTCCTAATCCCAGTCCCAGTCCGTCTCTGGTCTACTTCACGGAAAGAAGGATCGTAAATACTAATATATATATGGGCAAATTTATATACCAATTTCAGGCAAATCGAATACACAGCGGTATAAAATACTCATAATGTAAAAACACATCCTAGTGTTATCCTGATCCACGCTTTGGCCTATATCTCGAGACCCTAGTCACCCAGGTGTATAAAAATTACCCTCTACTAAAGCACTCATCCACAGGTTTAATTTGTAATCCATATTCTATAAACACATTCTAGGGGGACCCTAGGCAGAACGGGATAAAAAGTATTCTATGTCCGTCTTCTGGCACTAAGCTACCTCTCCACCAATTTTCAGCCAAATCGGTTCATCCGTTCTTGAGTTATAAATAGTGTAACTAACACCACTTTCTTTTATATATGATGAGCTTCATATCAAAACCTATCAAAAAGGACATTTTGAACCCGACTCCCTCAGATTTTGATGAAATTTTGCATAGAGGTACACTTTATCTATACAAACACCACCTCGTTTTTAGAAATTGCATTTTCAATGTTGTGAAAAATGCGTGAAAACTGACGGTAATAGGTACTTTTGAGCTGTGATAATACACTGAAAAATTTTTTGTTTCAAAAATAATATTTTAAACTTGGAAAAAAATCAAAGGCCAAGTGTTTTAAAATAAAATATATTTTTATTAAAGGTTTATTTAATGCCCCTATTACCGTTTACAACTCAACTCTGGTTGAGTTGAAATTTCGCAATTTGGTATTACAGATTACAACTCAACCTGTCAAAAAAAATTTCGGTTGAGTTGTCTAGTCTTACAACTTTTTGTGGCATTGCCGTTTACAACCTTGTGTTGGTGTAGTTGTCAAAGACGTCAAAATCTTACAACTGCTTACTAGCAGTTGTCTCATGCAATTTTGCAGTTGTTTTGAAAAAATGTTACGTTTTAGAAGACGGTTCACCACTTAATTTTTAACAAAGATGTTCAAAGTTGATATCAAAAGACACGTTTCGACCTCCGATTTAAGAATCCGAAAACAAAAATTGTAATTCTTTGCGACAGCATGGCACTGCTAATACGCGTCCAAAAATATCGAGACGCGTATTAATCTCGAGAACAATAATCCGAAGGCGGAAAAGAAACATTTTATCTCTTGTCCGGAGATATTTGTAGTTGAAGTTGGCGATTTTCATGTGGTTGTTGTAATGTTGTTGTCTTTTCTCGGTTTTTGTTTAATATCTTTTGAAGGAGTTAAAATTTTTATTTTCCGCCTTCGGATTATTAATACTGATGCCAAGACGCATCGTTTAATACCTCTCTCGATATTTTTGGACACGTATTAGCAGTGTCATGCTGTCGTAAATAATTACCACAAAAATTAAAAATTTTATTTCTAATAAAATCTAATTTCATGTGGTTGTTGTATTTTGCCAGATTTTTTGTATACAGCTATGCAGAAAGGTGTTGGACCCAACCAGAGTTATTTTAACGAATCGCGGCCAAAGGCCGTCAACGCAGAACGATGTTCTGTGCAAAAAAAACTGTGGAACGGGCCTCATATTTCGTACCCTCTCGGGCCATTTTGTGGGTCTTTGTAAATATCTTTCAAAAGAAATAAAATTTTTAATTTCCGCTCTCGAATCCTAAAAACGGAGATGGAAACCCGTCTTTTGATACCACCTTTGATAAGAGTTAGATGGTGCACGGGCTTATAAAACGTTACCAAAAAAAAAAAGCAAAAATTTAAAGCCGGTAGCTAAACCTTTTTTAATCAAACAATAATCAACAATTTTGTACACATTTCTAGAAAAAACAACGTTTAAACGAATTACATTGAATAACTTTTTGACTTTAGTTGGACGAGGCTGGCCGCAGTTCGGATGCAGCCAAAATAGGTGAAATAATTATGCGAGTCCCATTGATACTTATCACTACTCCTGGGAATCCTATTTGAGTAAAATACAGTTTTTTCTGTTTGGGTTTTAATCTACTTCGCACAAATATTCTCCTCAATAATATCTAAAACCAGTCCAACACCAAAATCATTTCCACATCATATTTGATAGCTGCCGTCAGCAAGGAATCGGAGTATGGCGCATAATTTTAAAATACGAACGCGTATGCGGAAATGGTCCTTAATTTTGTTTAGTACTGAGTAAAATGCTTCCTTTCAAATCTGCAAAATAACTTCATATGAAACTCATTATTTGTTTGTCACTTAAACATTTTCTTACTTGGTGCTTGGTAGTTCCAAGGGATTGGAATGATCACGCGAATGTTTTCCGTATTCGCGAAATGTCAATCACCAACATTTTTGTCATTATAAAATAGATTTCATATAATATTAATAAAAAAATCACATTTGAAAATGCTTAAATTTCTGGCACAAATTGATCAGCTGTTTATTTATCTGTCAAATCATCACTTTCTGAAGTTGGCAACTCAATTCAATTTCAACTGAAATAAGTTGTAATTCGTAATACCAAACAGGAGTTGAGTTGTCTTAAAGTTGAGTTGTTTTAATTACAACCCAACTAAGTTGAGTTGTAAACGGTAATAGGGGCATAATATATATAACATATCCAAAAACTAAAATGGCGTTTTTTAATTTTAAGTAAATGCATCTCTCTATTTTTGATATTATGGTACTTTTGAACTGTGATAACTACGGAATGGCTCAGCCCATTTCAAAGATCTTGGTACCATTGGAAAGGTATTCGGATCGGCTTTCGAAAATATACACTGTAAAAAAATTGTATTACACTGAAAAATTGTTTGTTTCATAAATAAAATTTTAAACGGGGAAAAAAATTCAAAGGCCAAGTGTTTTAAAATAAAATATATTTTTATTAGAAAGGTCTATTTAATATATAGATATTATCCAAAAACTTTCTTTTTTTTCTTTTTTTTATAAATATTTTTATGTAAATTCATCTCTATATTTTGATATCTTAGTACTTTTGAGCTGTGATAACTACAGAATGGCTGAACCGATTTTAAAGATATTGGTACCATTAGAAAGGTATTCAAATAGGCTTTTGAAAACGTATACTGTAAGAATTTTTATTTCGCTGAAAACCCATTTTTTTTAAGTTTTTTAAAAACTAAACTTGGAAAAAATTACAAAGATCAAGCATTTAAAAACAGAAAAATGCTTTTCAGTGTAATAAAAAATTTCTCAGGGGACGATTTCGATAGCATACCTTTCCTATGGTACAAAGATCTTGGAAATCGGTTGAGCCATTCCGTAGTTATCACAGCTCAAAATTACCATATCAAAATATAAAAACAGGAAAGAAACCGCCATTTTAGCTTTTGGATATGTTATATACAGGGGCCGAAACTGTTATTCGTTTTATAATATAATTCCTTACAAAACTATTAATTTTGGACTTTTAATATATTTGGATCAAGATAAAAATTATTTTCGGATTTTTATTTTTTGAATCCGAATTGAAAAAATGTTTTTTAATTCGAATAAGCCATTTCTTTGTTATCAAGCCGGACTTTTATTTTGGCCTTAAAAAATAAGTCCGGATTTAACTATTATTTCCGGACTGTTATTTTTAAAAGTCCCAGATTAACTAGGTCTATCGCACTAAAAAAATAAAAATACAGATTTTACTTTTATATGTGGACTTTTATGGAAAAAGTTCGAAAAATAAAAAGGATGCATGATTCGACATGATATTGCTATAGGTATACCCGGGAACTCTAAACATTTTCACCTAGGACAATTTCTTGACCAAGACTTTTTCGACTCCGAAAAAAAAAATTATTATTTTCCGTCCCTGGTTATATATATTAAATTGACCTTTCTAATAAAAATATATTTTATTTTAAAACACTTGGCCTTTGAATTTTTTTTTTCAAGTTTAATATATTATTTTTGAAACAAAAAAATTTTCAGTGTATTATTACAGTTCAGAAATAAGTACCTAGTACCATCATTTTTCACGCATTTTTCACAATTTTGACACCTTGCCACGCCCACAATTTTTCAAAAATGCAATTTCTAAAAATGAGGTTGTGTTTGTATAGGTAAAGTGTACCTGTATGCAAAAGTTCATCAAAATCTGAGGGGGGTCGGGTTCAATGCATATTAGAGGTTTACGCCGACCACTTTATCGGCGGCGGCAGCGTAGGCTATACTATATACCGGCGGGGGCAGCGTGGGCGGCGCGGTGACGTACGCCGGTGTTCTTACTTTAAAAAGCTCGCTTTTTCTATTTAAAAAAAATAATATTTAGGAAAGGTTTTATTTGTATGTATTTAAGGAAATCAACGTTTTGGCCATTTGCCTCAAAAACTCGCAGATCGTTAAACATTTTCAGGAGTAGCTCTTTGCGGAGGGATTTTCCCTCGTTCACTTACTCCAGGGAGGCTTTGAACCTAACCCCGGTCTTTGGAATTGGTACGGCTGCGTCTGCTGAAAATAAATAGAGATACATAAAATGGTCACACTTTTGTCTGTATATCTCGTGCAAAGCGTAGTTTCACCGTTAACTCGTAATAATCGTGGCGAACACAATTTATTTAAATCATTTGTGGCTCCTTGGCGGTCACCCACAAAGGCGACTTACGGTTGCTATTAATGGTCTATTAATACTCATAACTCTCGTGGCACAGGGCGCATTCAGTTTTTTCAAGCTACAATTCCCGATGATTAAGAGCTACAATTCCCGATGTGTGAACAGTAGCAATCCCAACCACCAGTCGCTACCACGCCTCCTGACCCTCACACCATATGCCAGCACAGAAGCTATAGGACTGCGACTTCCAACTCATATGTACCTTTGTCGACGTCACTTTCCTAGAAGCTCTAGGTGTAGTTCCGAAGACTTTCTAACTGATGTTTTTGTCGCGCTATGCTGCCGATCTACACCAGATAAACACTTTGAAACGTTAGGGAGTGACTATCCGGCCAAGGATGCCGCCCTCTAAATCATAAGCAGTCTAAGTGGATGTCATTGCGTAACTCATGGGTGAAAATCGTATAATCCCCGGCGCATCTACATAATTAAAATTACAAGGGCCCTGGATACAATTTTTACAATGTAGACCAAAGTTTGCAGACGTTTGTGCTCACAACATTGATTTCAATAGTCTTCGTTAAATCAAAACGATATTTTAGAAAGGATGACCGCGTAAGTTAAGTTTTCAGACTAGTTCGACTGTTCACTGCGTTAGGGTAGTAGCACACACTCGGTCATTAGTTCGACCATCTTGGGAAAGCTTTTGCTTCACCACTTTGAGTGTTGTGTATTGGAACGATTTTCCGTCAACCCTTCTCAAATTAGGTTTTGAGACAAACCGATTTCGGCGTTGTGCCATCATCAGTGCCGATTTTCGTTCTGATCTGTTGTCGTTTGTCCTGTATTTATAGTTCGTAGGTACATGAGCAGGTATTGTCAAAATTGATGCTTGTGTATATTTAGTTATGCTGTGTGTTTATTCAGAATCGAGGGTGGTTTACTAATCGATTTGTGTGGCTGACTGAGGTAGGTAAAAATCCGTAATTTTAGTCGTTTGACCTTCTTTGTGGGTTTGTTGTTTTGGTGTGTTAATTGTTTTGTGTTTTTTTGTTGCTGTGTGTTTGTCTGTTGTACGTGTGTGAGTACTTTGTTTCTTGTAAACAAGTTTTAAAGGCTTGAATATTGTGTCAGAAATTGTGTTTATCTGTTCGTTTATTATTCTACCGTCGAATGTTTTCTGTTTGTAGATTTCCATGTTTTCGAGTATGTTGAGACGTCGGCCTTTTGCTTGTATGTGAAGAACCCTAACTGTTTCATTGATGTTTGCTGGGGAACATTCATTCTCGACCATGTGATTCGCGAAGTTAGACTCTGGTATACTGTTTGGATTCCGGATTTTTTTGTTGTAATCTCTAATATGTTTTCTGAACCTCGTTCTTATTTGCCGTCCTGTTTGTCCTATGTAGCTATGCTGGCATCCGCAGGTAAGCTTGTAAACGCCGTGGCTGCTAAACGGATCCTCTGAGTTAGTGTTAGTTCTTAGTTTTCGCCCGAGATTGTTCGATGTTTTTAATGCTGTGTTAATGTTGTATTTTTTAAAGAAGTTTGCCAATTTATATGTTGCTTTTCCAGTATATGTCATAGTCGTCCAGCTATTATTTTCCTTTTCATTCGGGCCTGTTCTGGATTTCGATTCCGACCAATTTATTCGGAATCGAAATGGATTGGTGTTCTGAATATCGATTCCGACCAGACTTGGTCGATTTGAAAAGTTTTGCCTCTGAGCAGTCGGAATCGAAAGTAATTAGCCTATTAAGCATAGATAATTACATTATTGTTCCCACAAATAAGTTTTATTAAATTATTCATTTTATTTGGAAGATATATAACAACTTTTTGCTGGACTATTTGTTCATTTAGTATAACAAATCTTAATTTGAAAATTCCTATAAAAAATTTTTCAAGCTAAACAAAGCGATTCTGGTCGAAATGAAACCGACGTGTTCTCAATTTCGATCGATCGATTTTTGCGATTTTTATGCACAATTGCACGTCTTCTTGCCTCTGCATTTCCGAAAACCATTGGTGCTGGCATTCTGTTCAAGTTTTTGCACAATTTTAATTTAATTAAACCCAAAATAAATAAAAACAGCTGCTTCGCTTGATTATCGACTCGAAATGAAAACGATTCGAAATCGACTTCGAATCGATTTGTTTCAATCGGAATTGAGAACACCAAAAAGGAATCGACTCGGAATCAGCCTCGTTTTACTTTTCAAAACGAGTCGGAATTCAGAACAAGCCTAATTATTTCTTTTTGGGTCTCCATTTGTCCTTCTGAACTTATCTACTAGTGCTTTTTTATATCCGTTGTTTGCAGCGATATTATATATGACCTCAAGTTCTCTCTTATATGCCTCTTGTGTAAGAGGTGTTCTTTCAACTCTATGCACCAAGTGCCTTAATGCTGCATTTTTATATTGTGTCGGTGGCCGTTGGCTTTCTATATATATATATATATATATATATATATATATATATATATATACAGCATAACTAAATATACACAAGCATCAATTTTGACAATACCTGCTCATGTACTTACGAACTATAAATACAGGACAAACGACAACAACAGATCAGAATGAAAATCGACACTGATGATGGCACAACGCCGAAACCTGTTTGTCTCAAAACCAAATTTGACAAGGGATGACGGAAAATCGTTCCAATACACATCATTTATCCACCCTGTCGGAAAATCAACAAAACAAGATAAGTCACTTTGAGTGTTCTTGCGCAGGGCAAAGCGTCACCTGGTAAATATACATATGTGCCTACGTATTCACATTTGTAAAAGAAGCCATAACGTGTAAGTGATATTTAAACTTGGTTGGCTATAAACAATGTGATTCACTCCAAGGGACTAGTTTTGGATAGGCCGCCAACCTTAGGAAGTGTCAAACCGGGAAACTTGGGTGTTGAAGGATGAAGTGTGAAAATCAAAATTAACATTTCAGACGTTATTGTATAGTTTCGCAAATAAACAAAAGGTGTTTAAATGTATGCCCGAGTGATTTTGCAAACCCTTCTCATACGTACATATATCCTCAACTTAAGTATGAGGTGAGAATCATTTCAAAGGAGTGCTTATGCCCCTAGAACCTACTAAAGGATTTTGCATCACTGATTTCGCTTATTCCTTCAGCCAATCGCAATGTAATTTTTTTTTAATCGGCACCTTTCTTGGGTAATTTGCTTTTTTTAACAACTTTATTATAAAACTTTTCTTTTAGTGTTTTGTTTTAATAACTTGGTGAATTGCGTGATGCAAAGTTGGAAAGTTGGAAGGAGTTAAATTTCGCAATTAGTTTCTTATAACTGGCAGTGATGCGCATCCGTTGATACCACTTTCGACCATATCCGACCAATTTTCAACATGACCAATAAATGGCCTAACAGTCTTAAGCGATCAGAAAATATAGTAACGCACCGGACGCCGCCGAACCGATATTTTTGACATTCGGCGGCGGCGTGCGAAAAACCACTAAAATCGGCGGCGGCGTTTATCGGCGGCGTATATCTCTAATGCATATCGGGTTTGACATGAAATTCATCATATATAGACTTTACAAAAATCTTGAGAGCCCTTGCTGCGAGTTGTCGCTTCTAAATTGTAGTTCGATGAATTGGTCATTTGTTTTTCAAACCTACTTTTCTTTAAAATGTGTCTAAAAAAAATCAATCAGACATGCGTGCAGCCAATTAAGGAAACATTTTAAAATATGAAAATAATGCAATATACCAGTAGTCTACAGAAATGTTTTAGAAACGCTATTGAGAAAACATTTTTTTAAATAATCGAACAGCGATTTAACAGGTGATCCAGGCTGTTTACTATTGTGAACGGGTTTCTTAAACATTCGCCACTGTGAGAACTCACAATGCTTTGGATTTCTTTAGAGCTGTATACGGCTCTATAAGAAAAAATCAATACGTGTGACCCGGCCTATGAAAAGGTGGCTTATGACTAAAAAAATAGCTGTTAACAGATGTTTCTCACAAAAACAAAAAACAGCTGTTAACAGCTGTTTCTCGCAATTTCTTTTCTGAGTCATAAGCTACCTTTTTATAGGCCGGGTCACATATATCATTCGTTTTTATTTTTCAAAGGACCATTTATTTTCCATATATATATATGAAGTTGTAGGTACATATGTATACATAGATACATATTTATATGTATGCAATTATAATGTGTATATGTTTATGAATGTATATAATTTATGAAGGTAATTGGGTAATAGATCACAAAAAGCAAAGAAGAAATATACATTTACATTCATATTTATTAATATTTAACTAACTCAATATTACTATTATTCATTCAATATAATGTAATACATTAGCATTTATCTGCATTTACATATTTTTTATTATTATACATTTGCCGACTAATTACACTAGATCACATATTCCAATTTTTTTTCTGTACCAGAGACGCCATTATGAAATTCCTATGTAAAATCACCCCTGATTTCGAAAATCAAGGTTATTTTTAATTCTATGGTAACGTTTTTGAGATTTTTACGAATAACGGTTTTTTCCAAAAAAAAAAAAAAAAAAAAAATTGGGTCCACTTAATCATATATATCTCAAGAACGAATTGAGCAATTCCAAAACGGTTTGAAGCTTTTAAAAGGTAATAAAATTACCTATAAACTGTGCATACTTTTTCCTAGGCCCTGCAGATTTAAATTTTTCCATTTTTTTTTTTTTTGTAACAAAATAAAAAAATTTGTACTTTGCGAGGAAGAATCTCGAAAACTTTTTATTTTTTTGCAGATTTATTTTTTTCTCTCTAAGCTCTGTTTTATTACAAAAAATAAGCTTCCATTCAACAAAATCGATGGACTAATACAAAAGTTATAAGCATTCAAGTAAATATATTCATTTAATACTTAATTACCCTACTGGTACATATGTGTTAATATTCGCTAACTAATTGATATACGAATACTCACACATATGTACCAGTAGGGTACTTAAGTATTAAATGGGAATATTTACATGAATGCATATAACTTTTGTATTAGTCCATCGATTTTGTTGAATGAAAGCTTATTTGTTTTATAATAAAACAGAGCTTAGAGAGAAAAAAACAAATCTGCAAAAAAATAAAAAGTTTTCGAGATCCTTCCTCGCAAAGTACAAATTTTTTTATATTTCTACAAAAAAAAAAAATGGAAAAATTCCGTAATGATTGTTCGTTATCTTTGAATCTGCAGGGCCTAGCAAAAAGTGTTGTATGCACAGTTTATAGCAAATTACCTTTTAAAAGCTTCAAACCGTTTTGGAATTGCTCAATTCATTCTTGAGATATATACGATTAAGTGGACCCATTTTTTTTTTTTTTAAACGTTATTCGTAAATATCTCAAAAACGTTACATAGAATTAAAAATAACCTTGATTTTCGAAATCAGGGGGTGATTTTACATAGGAATTTCATAATGGCATCTCTGGTGCATTTTGGCTGTAAACCAGTGTTATCATATGTATGTCTGACGTTTATGCTAAGGACAATGTGTTACATAAAAATATTATTTTAATTATTTTTAATAATGTTATTTTGCTATTTTATATATTACAATATTTATTATTATCAGTTGATTAATCATACAAATATGTATGTATTTAGATTTTTATTTGTTTAAATGTTTTACGAACAAAACACAGCAGTCTTATTTTAGATTAAAACTTTTTTAACTCCATTTTTTTTTTTTTTTTTGTTTTTTTTTTTTTTTGTTTCTATGTTTTTTTATTTTTCTAAACTCAACTTATTTGCTATACAACTGTTTTTCTAGACGAGGATGTGGTGTAGCGATTGATCATTATTTGGTATATACCTAAACACATATATTTGTTTTGGTGAAGCGAAATAAATAATTGTATATAAAACAGCTTTTTTTTTATTTATTTTTTACCACATAAATCAGGTTTTGAAAATAAGTTTAAAAATAGTTTGCTAAAAGCATTATAAATTAAAAAATTGTCAAAGACAATTATTGCAACCATTATTGTTTCCTTATGCAATTATTATATTTTTATTATTATAGAAGACATAAGTATGCTGGTTGATCTTTTAGCTATTTCGCTCCTGCCCTACGTCTATTAGAGAAATTGATGACTTCAGATTCGCAATGTCGCAGTGCAGAAGTTCCTGTAAACACGTATTGTAGTAACCATAGAACAAGCAGGAGGACCATCTCCCAGGCAGCAGGGCTACAGACCAGCAAACAAAAGCTCGCCGTATTAAGAAAATAAATTATTTTAGATTATTTTCTTTTAATTCACCTCAACCTAATATATGAAAACATGCATAGGCAGTGTTTTAGTGTAAAGTAAATTTTCTCGATAATTAAAAATTTACGACAAAGCACCCAATCACCCTGCATGCTCTCATTTATGTATTGATGGCTATACCATTGGATTGGGTCGATTTGTATGGACGACAGTTAACCGATATCGCGCCATCGATTTTCCGATAGGATTTGGGCTCAGGAAAAAAACTTCCACTACGCATACCCAAAAAAATAAGTTTCGAGCCTGCAAAAAAAAGTCGATTTTTCGACCAAAATTCTTCTAAATCTCCATAAAAGATTTTTTTTAACTGCATTTGCCAATTTACTCGAAAAAAAATTCATAAAAAATGATTTGGAGCCTTGAAAATTAAAAAAAAAATCGAATGAAATTTCGCAGGCTCCAAAATTACTTTTTTGGGTATGCGTGTGGAACTTTTTTTTCCTGAGCCCAAATCCTATCGAAAAATCGATGGCGCGATATCGGTTAATAAATCGACCCAGTCTAATAACCATGGTGTACCATACTTATCCACAATGGCTATAACCAATTATACGAGAAGTATTCCTAATTTGGTTTTCATTTTTAGACTGATGCCTTTCACACAAATTTCATCTCATTCGTACAACTTTTAATTAACAAACAAACAAAGTTAAGGCGATGTTCATACGGAACCTCTCCATCCTAGTTCACACTCTCATTCCATATTTAGCCACGTACTAAGAGCTGAACTACGTCGAATTCCCTAAAAAAAATTTTAAAGCAAAGTACATTGTGAGTTTCTATATAGGAATTCACATTGGCAGGCAATCTTATTCCGTGTTAAAAATTTAAATAAAAAAGGTAACTGATAAGAAAATTATGATTTAATGATGTTATTGTGTACAAAAAAATGTGAATGACGATGTTTCAACTTGCGAACAAAGTAGTGCATTATTTCAAGCCCCGATCTTGACAGGCCTATATTAGCGAATTATGGCAAAGGAAAACTACAACAATCACTTTCTTTCAAATATCAAAGCTGTAAAGTCGAATTGGTTTTGTAGCGGTTTTATATCCTGCGAAATGTATTCTTATACCATAAACGGTATGAATAGAAATTGATTTCAGGGCAGAGTAATAAACGAGTATGATTAATTAAATCGGCAATTTGTAGATCTAGCGAAAAACTTTTTAAGACAAAGAACCACCTCTAGGGTGTTATCTCTAAGTGAAGGCACGAAATAAAAGAAGGAACTTGTTTTTAAGCATGGGATAAATGTAAACACGTAACATAAACATTATGGATTTAGATAAGTGTGTGTGTAAGCGTGGTCTTAGGTGTCGGGATAGAGCCCGAACAATAGACTGGGTCGATTTATTAACCGATATCGCGCCATCGATATTTCGACAGGATTTGTGCTCAGGAAAAAAAGTTCCACTATGCATACCCAAAAAAATAATTTTCGAGCCTGCGAAAAAAAAATGGCGAAAGGGTAAATTTTTCGAACAAAATACTCCCCAAAACCCAAAAAATATTTTTTATTTTTTTTTTTTTTCAAAAAACTGTTATCGCCAACGTTTTTACAACAGTTTTTTGAAAAAAAAAAAATGTTTTTTCGGCTTTTTTTTCGCAGGCTCGAAAATTATTTTTTTGGGTATGCATAGTGGAACTTTTTTCCTGAGCCCAAATCCCAAATTTTGAATACAAAAACAAAAACATTTAAACAGCAATCATGGTTCAACTATATACATAGTTGGCTCATCTCTACAGCAACAGCATACCTTTGTTCAGATTGTCAAAATCTGTGTGTTGGTGTTAGGCGAATGTTATGGAGAGAAAACATACAGCTTTGCAATTCTTGTGTGTTGTGGGAATATAATGCTGTTTTCACACAGAAACTTAATGATCTCATTTCACCTTCTAATGAAATCGTAAATTTTTTGCTTTCACACAGAAGTAACTGCTCGATTAGTATGAAGGATGAAATGTCAAGCGAATAAAATGACAATGCTATATGACAGACAATCATGGCGGAACGATACAAGGTGGCAGCATGGTGACATACCTACATATATAAATAAGAATTCCATGTACTTTGTTTTTGTAAATTCGAAGGACAAATGTCAAAATCGTACTGCGCCGGAAGTTGTTGACTTCATTACCCTTCAAAAAACGCGAGTACTCCATAAATAATGTAAGGAATACTCCTTTGGGAGTATAGGAGTGTTCCAAAACTAATCTGTATTCATACAAAAAATGTGCTCCAATTAACATTGCGATGTCCTAGGAGAGGAGTAGGTGATCCCACTCTCGCTTTGTTTGGGAGTATTCCATAGAGTACATACGTGAGAGTACTTTCCAAAGTACTTTCACTGTAGTACTCCATGGAGCACCCACAGAGGATCATATGCCAAAGTACTAAAGAGGAATTGTGTCGGAAAGAATTATCGGAGTGAATTTAATTTAAAATGAAAGTAAATGAAGAGGGGCAATACAACTTTTATATTTTTTACTACGAATATTCTTATGTTATTTAGCATTTGCGTGAATAAAGAAACTAATATTTCTCTATACTATAGTATGTATACATAAAACCAGTGCGCATTTTATCAGAGTTGCTATAGTAAAATTTTATTATCAGTTATTTGTATGCAATATTTTACTTTTGGCAACTCTGTTCAATCGTCATCGTGTCGTGATCATGGTCGTTAAAAAACGAGCAATGATCGGCTGATGGTGGTCCGCAAACGCATTGCAAAGGAATATTGTTAGAGTACTCCAACATGAAGAAAATGGAACACGTAATCCAACAATTTTTGCAGGGTAGGCATTCGATTAGCTACTAATGAAATAATTATAGATTCGAATTTTGTAGGGAAGATTCAGCTCAATAAGCGTCTTAATGTAGAAAACTACCTTTATTTTTTAAAAAGAAAATTTTTGGTACTTTTTCAAAAATTAATTATAAATCAACCGTGAAAGATAAATTGATGAAACTTTGAGGGTTTATTTTTAAACGTTCATATTTTATTAAAATATTTTTATCTTAAAAAAATTTTCTTATTATCACATTTTTAATTAACTTTGAAATTTTTAAAAGAAAATTTAACTGACTTCGCGGCCTCAGAATTGATATTCTTTTTATGAGTTACATGCGATATTTATTTAATATTAATATTCCAAAAGAAAATTTTGATGATCGCTATTAGTTTAAACAATATGAATTTTTTATCACAGCACCTACGCTGAAATAAAAGGAAAACATACTAAAATTGGTTTAGTTTGTATCCTCGCGACGATTGCAACACAGTCTGTCGCGTTTGCGCGTGGCGCCTGGCGCCCACGCGCTGTGGTAAACATTTCACATTGTTTTTGTTTTATACTGCAACGTAGCATGTCGTCTGGTCGCGCATGGTTCTAGCGTGCGAGGTGCTGTGATAAAAAAATTCATATTGTTTAAACTAATAGCGATCATCAAAATTTTCTTTTGGAATATTAATATTAAATAAATATCGCATGTAACTCATAAAAAGAATATCAATTCTGAGACCGCGAAGTCAGTTAAATTTTCTTTTAAAAATTTCAAAGTTAATTAAAAATGTGATAATAAGAAATTTTTTTTAATATAAAAATATTTTAATAAAATATGAACGTTTAAAAATAAACCCTCAAAGTTTCATCAATTTATCTTTCACGGTTGATTTATAATTAATTTTTGAACAAAAAGTACCAAAAATTTTCTTTTTAAAAACAGTACCCTTAAAATTAAAATTTTTTTAAAATATTTTGGGGTTCAATTTTTCATGGTACCTACTTATGAAAAAAATACATTGACTTTATTTCTGTGATCAAGTGGTAAATGGGGGGTCCAGTTCACGTGATTTAACTCATTTTACATTTGCCATCTCCTTTTGACAATCCCTATACCAGCGAAATGAAAAAAATAAAATCAGCAGATGAGATGAGCCAAACATATAATTGAGCTATAACAGCAATATATCGGCACTCTGATGATCTGCCTGTAGGAACAGTACATATATGCGTTATAAAGAAAATCTGTTTATACTTGCACCCTAATTCAAATAAAGTTTAAAAGGTTTATAAAGTTTTTTAAGATGAAATTTTCTTACAAATTCGCAATTAAAAGAATTATAAATAAATTTCATTTTTAACACGCTTATATTAGCTTCACTTGTATGTATGCTTGTTTGTAAATCTCTAGGCAAGGCGAGCAAAGGAGAGTTAGAACCATCTAGCGGTTAAATAGCTCGCTACAAAACGAGTTGTGCTTAAAAGCGGAGACACGGACCTCTGTGCTACGGTGCTCAACATCAAAAATTTAAGTGTATTGTAGGTACTAAAACGGCACCATATTTTTAGTTTTTTAAACTATATTTGAATTATTTGAATAAAGGGGTTAAACACATATGGATTCACAGCTGCTTAAGGGTAAAATTCCAAAGCTTAATACTTTATATAAACTATGGTTTTCTTAAGCTTGTTTTATGTCCATAGCTTTACCTTTATGTTAACTTATGTATATGTATATAGATTTATTATAAAAAGATGTATCATAATTTTTTTTTTATATTTTTGCGTATAGAATAATCAACTATGTAGACGAAAATGGTGGGCATAGAATTCTTCTTTTTATTATAGAACTGTATGAAAAAGTAAATCACCGCATTTTCTCAAAAACTCTAATTTTTAAAGTACATGTGTTTACAAAAAATTTAACGATATGTACAGTGGTGTAAAAAAATTTTTTGGAGCAAACACAACGGCTGTAAATAACACAGGCCTACAAAATTTAACCAACATTCAGACCCAGCAACCAGTTATTTCCGAAGGTTTATGATACGCTGAACCCAAATCTGGCCTCAGAATTGCTCTATCAGCTCTGGTTTTCGAGATATCCTAACCTATAAGCGCAAAAAACACAGTTTTGCCCATATTTGAGGTTATGTAGCCTTGCAGATGTTTTCTTTTACCAAAATTTAAGGATGACATCTTTAAACACCAAGTCTTTTTCTGTCAAATGGCGTTGAGTTTGCTCAAATTTTCATGATTCTAAATTTTCCTACACCTGTAAATCGATTGAGATAACATAGACATGATATAGTCGATTACTAATTTTCTTGAATGGAGTCTTATTTTTCTTAAAATTTTGTCTCACACCATAAGTGTGCTAACTCACCACACCTCTACACTATCTAGTCCTCGGGTACCAAGTCACACAAAGCCCTAACCCCTAGAAAACACCCCTATCTTACCTCAAGCAGGCTAAAAGGGACAATTAAACTTCCTTAACCCTAACGCAATAGTCGTAACCATACCCATATCCATAACCATCTCCAATGTCATCGATTAATGGTGTCTTAACCTAAAAATTGTGAAAATTTCATGAAAATGAAGAAAACGCAAAACATTACAAACATATTCCACAAAAAATAAGTATCTTAGTCATAACGTATCCAAAACAATGAATAAAATCTACAAAAAGTTATTAAATTCACCAACTCAAATAATTTTAGGTTATGGATATGGCGAGAAACCAAAAATCAATTGGTTGGCTATGGTAAGTTTATGGTGTTTGTGTTATGGTATGACACCATTAATCTATTACATTGATTTCCATAAGGTAGGTTCGATCAGCTGTTTTATCTGGTTATGGTTTTGCGGTTATAAGTCACCATTAATTGGCCCTTAACCCACTTAACCCTGGGGACAGCGTTTACTCGCATATTTTTCTTAAAATAAGTCTTATGTTTTTAGATATCTCGCACCACTTGTGGGCTAAGCAACTTAACTATTAACCCATCAACACACCCACCATCAACACACAACCCATCTTCAGAACTTTTTAAACCTCTTTATCTATATTCTACTGAATTGAAAAGCTGTTTATCTAAAACTTACCCAAAAAGTTTAGTTAAATAGTAATGTAAACATTTGTTTACTTTTGGACTCGCAAAGTTTTATACATTAAAAGAAATATTGCAAGGCGCGATATACCTCCGAAGAGAACTTAAGCCGAGCTTCTCTTCCAATTTGAGTCGTGCTCCTTTTAATTTTTCCTAAAT
The DNA here is from genome assembly GCF_040869045.1 of Eurosta solidaginis. NCBI lineage: Eukaryota > Metazoa > Arthropoda > Insecta > Diptera > Tephritidae > Eurosta > Eurosta solidaginis. The sequence goes on from NC_090319.1 coordinate 295,796,182, forward strand.
ATTGGCGGGAAGTGGCTTATATGTTTTACGTCGACTTCGAACGCAGATGAGTTTTCGCTGAGAAGCTTTTCATGGCAGAAGTACACTCGGAGTGTTTGCCAAATCACTGCCAAGGGGTGACCCCGCTTAGAAACACTTTTTTCTAATTGAAAAAAACTTGCTTATAAATTTTTGAGCTTTCTTTGTTCGGGAATTAAACCCAGGATCTTCGTTGTGATGGGTGGGGCACGCTATCACCATCAAAGTTGTATGCATTGTTGTCAATTAAATTACAATTTCTCAACAGATAACATAATGATAACATACGTACATATGTATGTTAAGTCCAAAATATTTTTTCCAACACTGTACATATACAGTTATCTACAATAATAAAATTTTATTAAATAAATTACCTACAAGAATAGTGACTAAGTAAAGAACATTAAATTGATTTTCTATAATATGTTTGAATGTTTTTATGAAATGCCTTACATTTTGCTACGGAAAGTAAAAAAAAGCGGAGGTGAAATGAAATTAATGATAACGTTATGCCGACAACAGGTTTGCTAGGAAATTATGTAAATGCGACGCTTAACCTTCTTCAAAAACTATGCCCTATCCGAGAAACCATAAAATATAATCAACGGCTTATCGAGCAATATAAAAAATAAAACGGTGTAAAAATTACATATAAAAGTTAATGTACGAGATACAAAATAGTTTCACTGTGACATATATATAAAATATAAAATCAGAAGTTTTACTACCGTTAAAATTGACGAACTTTAATTTTAATTTTTCCAGTGGTGAATAAGGGTATGTTCGAGCCGCAGTTGTTGTGTGTTACTTTTTATGATAGAACATTACATTCTTTGGCAAAATTTGAGCAGCTGTTGCAACGTCGAGCGTTCATTGAATGATATGTTGACAATGTTTTCATCATCACTACCAAATCGAAACACAACATTACAATTTTCACTGCGCTATCACAGCACATTATCAGCTTGAGTATCAGCAACAATCCATGAATTAAGTTGCACTACCCTGCAAAAATCGTTGGATCATGTGGTACACTGGAGTTCTTACCATTATATTCCACTGCAATGCAGCAATGGACCAACTCATGTTTCTAAACGAACCCTGCAAAAATCGTTGCATCATGTGGTCCACTTGTGTCATACTGGAGTACTTACCATTACACTCCACTGTAATGCAGGAATGGACCAACTCATGTTTCTACACGAACATATTGTAAACCAATAATTGCTCGTTTTTAACGATTGTAATCACTACACGATGTTTATTGGACTGTGGGTACTCCATGGATTACTCTGATGTAATGCGGAGCTGGAGTATATGGGCCAGTCCTAGGACATCGCAATGTTAATTGTACCATATTTTTTGTATGAATTGTGGTTAATTTTGGAGCACTCGCTTGGTCCATAGCGAGTACTCTATACATGCATGCATGGAGTACTCGCGATTTTTGCAGGTAACATATTGTAAGCCGATCATTGCTCGTTTTTAACAATTGTAAACGCGCTACACGATCTTTATTGGACTGTGGGTAATCCATGGATTGCTCTGATGTAATGCGGAGCTGGAGTATGTGGTCGAGTCCTAGGACATCGCAATGTTAATTGGACCATACTTTTTGTATGAATTGTGGTTAATTTTGGAGCACCCGGTTGGTCCATAGCGATTACTCCATACATGTATGCATGGAATACTCCCGATTTCTCCGGGTAATGTCTGCAACTTTACTGTTTCTCACTATTCGTTCTGTTGAACCTTCTTCTTACTTTGAAGTGGAATATCATCCTATTCAGGAAGCTGTTTCGAAAATATCCTATCTCGGCAAACTGCCGAAGGGCACTCTCAAAATATCTTTCTAAAAGTTTTCGTCTCAGAATTTTTCTCAATAATAGTATTTCATTAGTCTGATTCGCACCTGACTTGTGATACTTCGTAAGCTGACTAAAGGGCCTGGTAAACTTGCAATCTATATAAAATAGCTGATCCAACCAACATTATGGAAGTAAATAGTTGAGTTACAATGTAGCCTAATCCAGATCTCGATAAAGATTTAAATTGCAAATGCATTAACAACGTCGTGATCCTGATATTTATTTATCTGGAACAATTTCAGATCCGCGTAGCGGTTCTGTTCCTTTTGTTTTTTTAGTCATATCCAGCGCGGAGTTCATGCATAAAAAGACACATCAAGTTACATGGCTGTCCCCGATCGAAATACTCGCAATCAGATCGACCACGTTGTGATAGACGGACGACATTGCGTGCCTCCAGTGGTTTAGATGTGCGTACGATCAGAGGACCTAACATCGACTCGGACGATTATCTCGTCGCAGACAAAATACGCGCCCCTCTCTGCGCGGCTAAAATCAAGGAACAAAAAACACTAGGAAATAGCTTTCCGCCCCGGTTGTTAAGTAATAGCATTCTAGCTTTTATTTTTATATAGAAAAAATATGGCATTTGTGGCATAGTTTAAGGACCTAATATTATTTATTAGTTTTATAATTTGTTTTGATTTTTATGGGGCAATTCGGGGAAAAAAGTTTGTAGCCAGCAGGTACCCTATAATTGTAGACATGAGTTGAGTGCTGTCAACTCTCATAGAACTGATCCGGATCGTTGCAGCGAGATTTGATCGTAATCCAGAGCTGTGCGGGAATTGTGTAACTATTTTAATCACATTCGTCAACGCTATATAACTATATAAGGACTTCGAAATAATATAAATAAATTTGCTTAACGGCATTACCTGTGAAGCCACTTTACTTCAATTTAAAGTCAATAAAATCGCCATCACTTTAGCGTTGTCGAAATTGAGTTAATGAAAAGCACAGTTGTTATAGGAAGTGGAAATACGTTAGTTAAAATTTCGTCGAGTTGCATCGTTAAAGGTAAGTGAACGCGCCTATTGAATATCTCGGTAGAACTCAACTATTGTATCGTATCGTATCGAAATGTGGTATTGGAAGTAGAGTAAATCGCTAATTTAACTCTTTTGCTGCTGATGTCCACTACAGTGGACATGACTTTGAAGTGGCTGTAATTTAACAGGCCTAGCGGTTTATTGCGAGTATAAAAATAGTGTTCCCGGTAATTGCTTTAAAATTTTGTCAGTATTGTGCAGGCTTTTGTAAAGGAAGGTTGTTATACCATATTTGGTGTGTTTGTTCTTTAAATATTTATTATAAACAGTTTTTATGTTTACTTGTGTCAACCGTATTTTTTAGCTGGAAATTCCCTCTTTGAACAGTTGTAAGCGAAAAAAGATTGGAATTCAGGTGAGTTTTCTAGAAAAATAATACCGTATGTCCTTTATAATGGACATGAGTAGTCAGGAGTTGTGAGTTAAGAGAAGATAATACATAATACTTTGTAGGAAAGCGTTATGATGGCTAGGCGCAAAGTGTTGACAGAAAACGAGATGTTTGACCTTCTTAATAATTTCTCAGATTTCGCCGATGAGTCGGATAATGATGAAATTGATTCCTCAGCGTTAACTATGAATCCTATTGAAGGAGATGAAGAGGTGGGAAGTGACGCTACGAGTTCTGAGGAAAGTGAAATGGCACAAGAGCTGAGTCCAGCATTTGAAAATCAACCAGATGCACGTCCTCAACATACATATTTTTCAACACCATCCTCAATACGGAGCGAAGAGAATGTTCCACAAAATGAGTATTTTTCTGTGAGAGTATTGCGTTCAGTTTCTACTACAAAAACAAGTACACCAGAAACACAAACGGGAAATGAATGTTTTGATTGGGCAAATATAACACAGAAAATTGACATTCAATGGAGGCACAACAGCAGTAATGACTGAATTGCTGATTTAAAATTTTCCGCACCTGTTAAGTTGTCTACAGGAGTCAAAAATACTTGCCGACTCAATTTTTTGAAGATGCATCCAACTTCACTAATCTTTATGGTGTGCAGAACGAATCAAAGCTTCGACCAATTAGTCCTGGGGAAATTCGGAAGTTCTTCGCCTTACACTGTATAATGGGTATATTGAAGTTTCCACGCATAGCCATGTTTTGGGAGATAGGTACAGCACTACCATTATTTGCCACCAATGACACGTAATCGTTTTTATGAGCTTCGAACACATTTGCATTTAGTGGATACTACTTAGTCTACCCCCACAAACTCAAGATAAATTATTTCGCGTAAGACCTATAATGGATTCTATTCGGAAAAGATTATTGGAGCAAGAGCTGGAGGAAATCCTTTATGTTGATGAACAGATTGTTCCATTTAAGGGGCACCTGGGAATAAAGCAGTATATACGTGGTAAGCTTTGTCCATGGGGAATAAAACTGTGTTCTTTGTGGAAAAAGTGGAATGCCGTATGATTTTATTGCGTGCCAGAGGTCATCCACTGAAATTGATGCAAATGTTATAAACAAACTTAGTTTTGGTGCTTCAGTCACGTTGGAACTTCTAAAAAGAGTGCCCCATGATTCTGTTGGTCACCAAATTTATACAGATAATTTCTTCAGCACGTATTCTTTACTTGAAATTGTTGAGAAAAGGAAAACCTTTGCTACTGGCACAATTCGTAATAATCGTTTCCAGAAGCCACCTCTCTCCACAAGTTCGTTGTAAAATGCAAGGATGCAAAGAAAAAACGTACTTTTATTGCACGAAATGCAGCGCCCACCTCTGCATTCGTCGAAATTCCGATTGTTTTTATGAATACCATTCAAAATAGTTTTCTTGAAATAAACTGTTAAACTCATAAACTGTATGTAAGGTATAGTTATTCCTTTTTCTAATAAAACTGAATTTGGTTGTAAAATTATTGCAATTGTTTATCTCATTTCGAAATTTGATAGAATTTACTGCACAGGTGGACATGAAATTCTGAACACGCCCATATAGGAAGGCGATTTTTGCTTTCACTAAAGTGCTTCGGAAACTCCTTACAGTAATTACAATTACTTAGAAATATATTTGTAATGCGTACTAGCTGGCGGTAGTAAAAGGGTTAACATTCGTAATCGTTATTAGCGAATCAATAAGTATAACGGTATCTATGATCTTTAATCTATGGTCATTAATGGAATTCACCAATTTTATAGATGTTAACATGGAATCAGTTATAGTTGCTAATTAATATCCACCTAAACTTAACATAATAGCCACCTCGTTACCACTGCTAGAACTAAGTAAATTAGCGAATAGCACAATCGTTATCGCAAATCCATGCTTAAGATTTACACAAATCGCATCGCTTAAAATTAGTGAATTCCACTATTGTTAGTGGCATTAGCTGCGATGTTTTTTCAATTAGTTAATTAATCATATCTTGCAAAATAATTGAAATTTGAGTGTACTTCAAAAGCACCCCAAACACAACTAATTGACCAAGTATAGACAAAATCTGAAATTCAAAAGTTCTCCAAGCCATTAAACTCCGCTATAGCAACGTAAAATTATGTTCACCTCATATCTCTCAAACTTTCTTCAAGGCTGAGCAAAGTAAAATTTGACTCAATTGGAAAATTAGATGTAAACGTTTTCAGGTCGTGTCCAATATGTGGACTTATTCCAAGCTTGTTTGTAGCCCATTATTTATTCATTACAAAAACGTCCCTGTAGTTGTACCAAAGAGTATATATACTCTTTGGTTGTACAGGTCCAAACTAAAGGCCTTGATATATATCACATGCCCTCCCTTTCAGCAAGGTCTTCCTGCCACATATTGCAGATTTAAGGGTACACTTTTCTCAACATGTCACAAACTGCAGACTTAGGCCCGGTTTATCAGTGGTTGGTTAAGCTAATCTTAAACTAAGCTTACTTAAATTCTAGACAAATTTAAACTCCAGTTATACTACTGGGCAGTTTTTCAGTCACAGTTTAAGGCCGCCTTTGGGGTATGCTGTTTTGTGCGGCAACATTGGTTTTTTTATTATCTAGATAATTTGTAGATACGGCAACAGCTGGATTTTGTTTACCCAACAAACATGGAAAAAAATTCTCCGGCGAAATATATATCTAGTTCTCGAGTTGATATCCAACTTCATTCTCCAGTCACTATCCAACCTTTGAGAAATTTTGTAAATTTAAAAGTTTTCCAGTTGATCTCCAACGTCATTAATATTTTCCAATTATTATCCTAATTTCGAGAGATTTTGTGAAATGTTCAGTTCTCAAATGAATATTCAACGCATTTTTCCAGTTGATATCTTACATTATATATCGAGTTGAGGTGGAGTTGAAAAAAATCTCCAAGGTGGTACCACCAAAACCAACAGCTGTTTATTGTGAGAAATAAACACCTGGTTGATAGCAGTAATGAAGCGTAATTAATCAAGAATAAATTATATAGGCGGCCGCCTTGGTGTGATAGTAACGTGCTCGGCCTGCCACACCGAAGATCCTACATCAACATCATTGAATCAAACATTTGAGTCCAGTTAGAGCACCGCAAGTTGTTAATTAAATTTTTCAACTTTGGTAATATCATATCTTGCTTTATAAAAAGTCCCCTCTTTTGCTTAGTACGCTATGATTCTCGAGTTGAGCCACTGCTTGGAAACAACTTTTGAGATTTTAGAAGTATGCCTAGTTATCAACATGAGCTCTAATGGTACTGAAGCCTAAATGCTTGTTGGGTATATTCCACGCCATTTCGTACGAACGCAAATAACTGATAGGTTAACTATAGTTTAACCCTGGCAAATCGGCCCCTTAAACTTCAGTTAAAGTAGACTGAAAAACTGCAAAATAAGTTTAAGCGTAGTTTATCTGACAAACCCAGTTGAACTTGTACTGAAAACCCGGGTCTTAGGGGTACACTTCTTCTTTTACAAAATAGTGATCGGTAGTTAAAGTTTAGAAATCTGATTTGAGCATGGGCGTACGCAGAGTACAATTTATAGAGGGGGTGAGATTATAATGCAACGTATTCACTCCTATCAAAACTGTCGATTTTCAATCGATGTGAAGAAAATCGTCTTTAAATAGTTATTTTGTTGACTATAAGCTGCCAAAGGCAGTGTGACTATTGCCATAGCTTACGCACCCGGGTGAAAGTTAACAAAACAACTGCATAGAACAGTGGTGCACAATACCGGCTGAGGTTCGAGTACATACAAACGCAACTTTTTTTTGTAGCAGTATGTGTTTACATGGAGAATGTTTGAGCAGAGATCTCACACATGAGGTGTTTACTGCTTGAAGTGCAAGCCCCATGGCTCATTTAAATATCTGGTTGGCTCATTTCATCAGCTGATATTATTTTTGGTTGGCTCATTTCATCAGCTGATTTTATTTTTTACATTGCATTGAATTAGAGAATGTGAAATGAGATGGATAATGCAAAATGTAATGAACAATTGGTTAATTACACAGTGCTACAAAAAAAAAAAAAAATAATCGACCTAGTGTACGTTGTAGGCCTTGGCGAGTACTTCATGAGAATGTGTTTCAAAATTTTCAAGTTATTTTCTAAAAACCGTTTTTCGCCTACTTCGCGCACTCTAACAATCATAACGTCGTCATGTTTTAACCGATTTTCGATCGCTTTACGGTTTCGGAAAGAAAAAGATTCAAGCTTTCCATTGTTCCCCCCGTTTTTCACAGTTTGACCATTAGTAAACCATGACTTTTCTTTCTCTGGATAGTCCTTTGAGAATGAATGTAAAAAAATATTTTTTTTTATGATACGTTACTCAAACACGTCAAACTGTGAAAAACGGGGGAAAAAATGGTAAATCTTAGATAACTTTTGGAAAATGTCCCAGTTTTTTTGTATAAAGTATAAAAAAATATATATCAGCTTAAAGCTTGAATCTTTTTCTTTCCAAAACCGTAAAACGATCGCAAATAGGTTAAAACATGACGTTATGATTGTTAGAGTGCGCGCAGTAGGCGAATAACGGTTTTTAGGCAATATCTTGAAAATTTGGGGGTGTTACGACAATTTTGAAACACATTATCATGATGCACTCGTCAAGGCCTACAACGTACACTAGGTCACTTGCAAAATGCAAAATCACTGTACCATTATGTTTTGCTATGTAGGCGAACGTCGAAAAGTTTTCCAAAGCTCTACGAAGCTCTCGAATGCACCGCCGACAGTAATAAATCTTGATAGGTAGCGGTGATTATTTGAGATGTTTGTATATCAAATTGACATTATTACTATCGACAACTCACCCTAAAACAAAATTGTAGGTACACCCATGTGCATTTGTTTGTATATTTGAAATCGTATTTATGACTAATCGTATACCAAATATGAGTTCAAAAGCGCTGCAAAATTACATAAAACAATAAAATTATTATGTAGTGAAAATTAAAAAGAATTAATGAAATTTTAAAAGCTAACCAATGTACATAATATTGAATAAAAAAATAAAACCGTCGCTGCCTGTTTTAAGCGATGTTACATTCAGCACCAGAGTACACACACACGCACACAATTTAAAAATATTTCATTTTACCTGGACAATTCATTATTGGGCGTACGCTGCTGCTTTGGCGTAGATCTTGTACAATTAAACGCGCAGCCAAAATCTTTCTTAAAGTCTTTATTTGATTTTTCTTAACATTTTTGCTTTTTTCAGGCATATCACAATTCTTTTATTTTCTATTTTATTTTATGTTGCATTTCCCCACTTTGCCTTCTAGAAGTCTTCATCCTCTTCGTTCATCACAGCCAAACTTATTAACGAAATATTTTTTAACGTTCATATATAGTAGTAAATATGCGGGTTGAATGTGTGTGTGTTAAAGGTATTTATTACACATATAATTTATTGCACGATGTGATCGCACTATCAGCCATCAACGATTACCGGTTTTAATTCTGCCAACCATTTTTGTTGAATGCGATCAATTTATTGTCTTCTGATACATTGTGTTTTTATTATAATTTTGGCTCCATTGTTGTATAGAACATAAGTCATCAATGCCCACTGTAGTAGGACTCATCATTGGGACGCTGGCAACAATATTTGAGTGAAAACCATTACCAACACCATCAGTACCTCCAGCACAGCTACCAGCATTATTATTGTTACTGACAGCATTGCTATTACCAAATGAGTGTTTGATATTATTATTATTGTTATTACTGTTGTTGTTGTTGCTATTATTCGTAATGTTTATGGATTTATGCACCGTACTATGATTGGTACGTAAATTTGCTAAAAATTTCTCTTTAAAAGTATTCGCCGAATATTTATGTTCGATGAAGGTGGGTGATATGATGGGCGGGGTACCAAAAATTGGCGTAATGGAATTATTATTGCCATCATTGATATTATTAATTGATGTACCATTAATATTGACCGCTACTGTTGCTAGAGGTGGGGTGACGGCGCTCACAACTGCACCCGACGAAGCACGATTATTAATATTAGCATTGGCGATCGTGGGTGAAGGTGCATGTAACAGGTGCCCGGCATTAAAGGGTACAAGGCAGGCGGTAGTGTGTGCAATTGCTTGTTCTAGAAAACAAAAATAAAAATAAAATAAAAAAGAGGAAGAAAGAGGGAAAAAGAGTAAAAGAGAAGAGACAAACTTAAAGAAAATTTAAAATTAATAAACAAAGAATATAAGAACGATTCGCGCCTTTTGTAAATCCAATTCTAATACTAGGTTCAAACACACACCAAATTGGCAATTTATACTGTTTAGGCAATTTATTACGCAATTTGTCATATAATAAATTGTAATAATAAATTGCCAATTTAAAAAAAATTGCGTAATAAATTGTTTCAAACTGCAAATGCAACATTGTAAAGTGTGTTTATTGAGTATACTTAAACGTCAGTTACGCATGGCTGAACTATATGGTTGGCTCATTTCATCAGCTGATTTTATGTCTTTCATTTCACTGGAGTAGGGATCGTGAAAAGAAGATGGCAAAATCAAAATGAAACCAAAACATTGAACACATTTTCTTACAACACACAAAAGTTTCAAAGTTTTATGTTTTCATTCCATTCCATTCACCTAATACCAACACGCACATTTTGACAGTCTCAACAAAGATATGTTGTTACTGTAGATATGAGCCAACCAGCTATCAAATTACTATTGTGTAAGCTAAATAGAGTTGTATGAACACCACTCAATTTAAATCAAAATAGCCTCAATTTATTTTTCTGTTTGAACATAGTATAAGCTCAATCTTGCCGATATTTATTTCTTCTAATGAAAAGAAGCATATTTAAGCCAGGTTTTTCAGTGCGAATTAAACATTTAGTTAAAGTTGATGAGTTTAACCCTGCCACTTTGGTCGCTTAAGCAAAGAAAGCAGTAACATTTTATGTTATCGAGAAAAGTGGCAAGGTTAAACATTAGTCAACTTTAACTGGAGTTTAAACACGCACTGGAAAACCGGGCATTAGAGTAGCTGATCATAAAATGAAGGGTTCATAAAAATTTATCTCTTAAATTTCGCGGTTTTTTACCAGCCTTATAAGCTTTTTACACCTTTTTCGGGAAAAGTAACCTTTAATTTTCTTATATTTTTTCAAGTTTTTTGACGGTTTAGACAACTCAAGGTTACTTGCCATGTTATGCATGTCATTAAAGGGCTAAGTAAACTTCCTTAACCCAAACGCCATAGTCGTAACCATACCCATATGCATAACCATATCCAATGTGATCGATTAATGGTGCCTTAACCTAAAAATCGTGAAAATTTCAGAAAACGCAAAAAATTACAAACATATTCCACAAAAAATAAGTCTCTTAGTCGTATGCAAAACAATGAATAAAATGTACAAAAAGTTATTAAATTCACCAACTCAAATATTTTTAGGTTAGGGATATGGCGAGAAACTAAAAACCAATTGGTTGGCTATGGTATGGTTATGGCGTTAGCGTTATGGTATGGCACCATTAATCGATTACATTGATTTCCATAAGGTAGGTTCGATCAGCTGTTTTATCTGGTTATGGTTTTGTCTTTAAGTCACCATTAATTGGCCCTTAACCCAGTACCGTTCATTTGGATCTATTCTGGAACTATTGTAGATTATCTTCTTTTTAATTACCTGCTCAAGTGTTCTTTTATAGAATCCTGCTGTAGATCTTATGAAATGTGCAGAGGCTAAATTAGGTCAAAATAAAGCTGGCATAATGTGCTGCAGTGCAAAAGTGTCAGACGTTACTTGGAACCCTTTTCGTTTGTTATTTCTTGGATAGAATGCCTTTGAGACAATTCAAGGTTGTCCTAGTACAAATAGTTTAAACAAGTGGAGCTTTTTACCCCAAACTTTGCTATTTAAATTGGTGACAGTGCACGGCCTACAGTCACATCCGTCGCTTTAATGCAAAACTGGATTTACTCCATTTCCAGTAAATAATCAATTGTAAGTGCGAAAGCGTTATATAGGATTCTTTCAAAGAGATCTGATTCGAGGACGTTTCATTAAAATTTTGAGATAGTGAGTTCTTGAAAAAGGTTAGGAGGTATATTTACTAAAGACTGGGTTGGTCCCCATAAGGAATAAACAAAATTGTAAAATACCATCGCTGAATTATAAGTAATGTTGAGAGAGTTGTCGTGGAGATCTAGTGTGCTGTTTCCCGACTCAAATTGTTTAAGGAAACTTTTTTAAAGCGGGGTTCAGTCCCCGGCGGTCATTTAAAAGCCATACGAGTGTATTGCTGCATGGTAGTCTTCTGAGTTAAAATTGGTTTGATTCAGCTGCTGGCATTCGGAGCCGACGCAAAATATGTACCAATTTGCAGGACAAATTAAAAAGAAACTACACACCACCATTGGAAATTCAGGATAAAATTGGTTAATACTGAATAAAAATAACAGTGTCAGCAGCCCTCACTTAAAAGCTCTGCAAATAAAAGCTCTGCTGAATAAAACAAATCAGTAAAAAAGCTGCTAAATAATTCGCTAGTAAACTAAATTACTAAAATTTTAGTAATATGAAAATATTGATAAGCAATTTGGTTTATGTTATGTCGTCGGTCCCAAGAAAGACTAAATAGTTTCGTTATTCGCATATAAGACTAAGGCGTTTCCTTCAATTTCTGAGTTAAAAAATAACTTGCCCTTCTGCAAATGGGCCTTAGTCTCTTAGTCTTCTGTTAAAATGCAGTTTTTAATTGTAAAGAAAAGTTGGAAAAGTACCAAAGCGGGGGGGAAAAATAATTTCACTTGCAAAGTGTGAAAGCGCTCAAAGCCAAAACAAATGCCGAATTATTATGCTTTAAGGGCAGTTTAAATTGACGTATCCATATCTATATAAAACAGCTAACTCAACCAACCTTATGGAAATCAATGTAATTGGTCAATGGTGCCATGCCATAACGCCCTAGCCATAACCATACCATAGCCAACCAATTTGTTTTTAGTTGTTCGCCATAACCATAACCTAAAAATATTTGAGTTAGAGAATTTATTACCTTTTTGTACATTTTATTTATTGTTTCGGATACGTTTTGACTAAGAGACTTATTTTTGTGGTATATGTTTGTTATTTTTGAGTTTTCTTCATTTTTATGAAAATTTCAGGATTTTTAGGTTAAGGCACCAATAACTGATGCCAATTGATATGGATAAGTAAAAATATGGTTATGACTATGTCGTTATGACTATGTCAACTTTGCCAGGCCCTCAACATGTAGCAAAAGCTGGCGCTAGTCTATATGGATCAATTTGTTGTTGCATTTGCATGTTAAATTTCTATCCGTGTCTGGATCACGCTTCATTGGAAGGTAACAGTTCTCTCAGTACGTGCAGTGTAATCATCATGCATAAGGCTACGTTGAACATATTTATATGAAAAAGTTTATTGTGGCTCGGCCATAATTATCTGTTCCTAATCTAACACACAATTGAAATGTTCTGGCTTCCAAACGAATTATACTTGTTTTCTACGCAAATATAAAGCATCATCCCGTTTTGAGCCAGATAAATCAAGATTTATCTTATTCAATTTGTGAGCCAGATAATTATTAATTTGTCGTCTTTACTTTGGCAACGCTGCCTTTAATAAATTTACTTTTTCAAATCGCTCGAATATGGGTCACATTAGCTATGTTTTTTTACATGTATATACGTATACGCTTAAATTTTATATGGACTGCTAAGCGACAAACTTTAAATACACCTCTGATATTGCTGCGCATAAAATTAGCACTACTAAATTTCAATACGCATTATACTCAGATGTAACTGAAATATGTGTCTATGTCCCACCCTCTACACTAATTCTAGCCGTCATCCAGTGAGTTTTACAGCTTCGGCTCACGCTCAATTCTCACGGGAATGCTTTGGATCATTGAGAGACTTGAGAAGCAGATGTCGTGAAATTTTCGCACACGTGAAATGTGATAGGCAGATGTCGCCGCTGTTTTTCATTTAACTCATACGGCGAAAGGCTAAGCAGCGACATCTATTTTTGAAAAAAACTATAAAGAAGTAATTAACAAATTATCTGGCTCACAAATTGAACCAGACTTCTATCTGAATTTATCTGGCTCAAATCGTTGTTGCATTTACATGCAAAATTATTTATCTGGCTCGGGATCTTTGCCACCGGATGATGGCTTGTATGTATTCTATGCGTGTCCACTATTCATCGAAACTGATTCAGCTGTACATAGACATACAACAGAGGGTTGTGCCTCCGCTTTTCGGTACACCCTATGCTGTAGCTAGTTGTTTAACCACTGCCACTAGATGGGTCTCCTAAGCATTATCTAAGCGTAAACGTATACGCGTATGTACGTAAACGTAAACGTATACGCGTGTAAAAAAAGAACACGGGTATTGTTGTTGCATTTGCATGTTAAATCTCTATCCGTATTTGGTTCACGTTTCATTGGCCTACACGAGGTTTGTGTTAAATGAAACATACCGGCGACATCTGCCTATCACAACACATGTGTACAAAAGTATCACGACCTCTGCTTCTCAAGTCTTCCAATGATCGGCACTAGAACGTTCACTGGATGATGGCCATAGAAACGTATTAGTCTTCCATGCAAATTAGAAACGTGTTAGTCATTCGCCCTCTTTTTGAAATTTCATGATGTACTATATCCACTCTTATGTTGTTTTATGTTTTCAACATTTCATACACATACAAAGCAAGCATACAATTAGTTTTTTAAGTGTGTATAGTATAGCATTTTTTTTATATTTAATTTTATTTATTTTAAGTTATTTAAATATATATTTTTTTTTTATTTAAATAGGAGATCAGAAATAATCGAAGCTATACATACAATATAGTGTTGTTTCAGGAAATGCAGTATAAAAAATATATACACAAAAAAAAAAAGAGTACAAAATTATAATAATTAGCTAAATAAATTACTTATACAAAGTAGTATTGCACGAATCAACTAAAATGTACAATTTTTTATATTTTTTTAAAATTCTAAATTAATTGCAGCAGTCTAAATTTGCAAGGATACTTGATTGTTGTCACTAACGCTAAATGTATTACACAAAAATATACAAAATACATAGTACAGCGTGAGTTGAGAAAGGAGTATACTTATATAAAACTAATTTCAAAGGATTCTTTCGTTTCAGATTTGTATATACATATGTATGAATGAAGATAAGGCTAGATCAACACTTTTTCAGCAAAAAAAAAAAGGTACCTTTCTATACTGCAGAGAATTTTAGGGTAAAGTATTGAAAAACCTTACGTAGTGGAAATTAGTTTCGACTCTATGCTTTTCAAAAAGGAAATTTTTGTGAATTGAAATTTTATAATAGATAGATAGATGTACTAAAATAAGGATTGTTATTGTGATTGCAAAATCACTCAGCAAAAAATTCAAGCAGTCCTGCCGAAGTAACTGTCATCGATTCTTGTGAAACTGGGTCGCTCAGTTACATCAGACACGACTGTTATGAGGTTGAGTACAAATCTAAATTTGTATGTATATTTTAGATTAAGAAAGGGCTTAGTATCGGACTATAATGAAGCCCACACAATTCCTTGACCAACTACGACCAGACATTAAAACATGTTCAGTATACATTTATGTTATAGTCATTTCCCAATTAAAAACGCATTGGTTTAAACTCAAATACTGAAAAGTTGTTTATTATGAAATTCATGCCATCGATGAGGAAGGCGTTCGGGTGATGTTGAGTTTGATATTTGAACAGTTTTAGTAAATAGTAACCAAAATAATAGTATTTCTTTCAAAATGTGCATAAGAAGGGGATAAGTATAAAAGGCAACATCTCACTCATTTGGGAAATGACTGTGCTTGGAGAGTGGGCGTGATCCTTTGTGAAGTATCAAAAGCAGAAGAAGTAAGGAAATCCTGTGTTCTGGCATTAAATATGTCAATTCCCGCTGCTACCGCGGATATACATGCGAATGGAAAGGACATGATGCATATAATTGAAAAACTAACAAATACCTGGAAGGAGCAATGGAAAATGTCATTACCCTCGCAAGAGCGATAGTTGGCTTAAATTATACTCAGTACAACAAAAAGAAAAAATACTAGCTCAAGACATAAGCAATATGTTATTTAAAGCTTATAAATAAATCTTATAGACTTAGGATTCCGTTTACCAATCGACAGGCCCCTTTATCAGGAGCGGTTCAATGTCATATGTCCTTACAGGCATTGATGACAACATAATCGGGAATTTGGAAAAAATAGTTAAATCCAGACCTGTTAAATAATGATTACTAATGGTAATGATTAGCCGTTTCATTGATTATTTTCTTTAAACGCCATTTAATGATTACTTGCCCTTATTTTATATTTTTAATGATTACTTTTCAATTGATTAAAAAATAATAAAAAAAATCATGATTTTTTCCGATTATTGAAAAAAAACAGTAATAATCAAAAATAATCAAAATCAGAAATAATCAAAAGTAATGCAACAAACGAAAATTTTTCTTTCAGTAAAGCTGAAAAATAATCAAAAAAAAAAATTAAAAAAAATCTGAAAAAATAAAAAAAATAAAAAATAATCGAAAAAATCAAAAATATTCAAAAGTAATCATTTTAATTATTTTTGATTTTTTTCTAATGGTAATCAATTAGTAATTGCTTTTTTCGGAAAACAATTGAAATAATCATTGGCCATTAAAATAGGCATCTAATTAATTGATTACTAATGCTTATTCAAATTTACAGGTCTGGTTAAATCATATCAAAAAGGTATCGATACAAAAAATTAGCATTCAACAAAACGTTTGACGTCATTGCCGCGGGTAAAAATATACAAATTAATATGAGAAACATCGCACGTAGCATTTGACTGACTCTGAAAGTTGCTGTATTCGACCAAGGACCTGAAAACGCATCAGCTTTTAATAAATTGTGTAATCCACTGTATAGGTACACAATTTGGCAGAGTGGAAGCTTATTTCCAACCTTTTGTTTTTTCTACTCTAAAGTGTTCCAACAAAACGTGCCGCACGCTTCTTCTTCGCCCTTTTTACGGTTTTCTCTGGTAGGTATACTTTCGATTCTGCCAAAAAAGAATTTACTTGCCCTAAAATAGAAGTACAGATACGTACATATATGTATATATATATTGTTCGAGTGCATAATTGATGCGCTGTGGAATATTTAGGCAGTTCCTATTCATCCAAAAAATTGTATACGCACGGTAATTTCTAACATAAAAGTGTTCTATGCTTGACAAAAAAAAATACTTAATACATTTACATATTTATATATATTAAGTTATTTACTAATTTATGTATGTATGTGCAATATTAATCGGTAAATGCTTAGGTTATTTCGAATTCATTAGCTCTTGCGCATGTTTTTTGTTTTTTGTTTTGTGTTTTTTTTTTATAATTAGGAACGTAAAGTATGTAGTTGTATTAAAGGTACTCCATAAATTGTTATAACCCAACAAACACTGAAAACAAAAATCTCAAATGTTTGAGAAAAACATTGATTCTCAGTTTGATATTCAACATTATTTATCATTTGAAACAAAATATTTTCTCGACTTTTTCTCAAACGTCGATCTTCAACTTGAGAATAATTTGAGACAAACTTGACAATTTTTTTCTGTCCAATGTTTGAGAAAACATTAATTCTCAGTTTGATATTCAGCATTATTAATCATTTAAAGTTAAATATTCTCTCAACCATCCATTCTCAAAATCATCGATATCATGGAATATTTTCGTTAATAATAATGTTAATACTTTTTGCGCCAATTTTAAAGTACATAATAAGTGTTCATGAAACCCAAAAATAAAATAAAACATAGTACAACATTGCTTATTTTACATCAATGCTATCGATAGTGTCGTCGATAGTGCCGTTGATAATTCGTCGACCTCTAATTTGCATACTTTAGCTGGGAATGTAAACAAGCGATTTCATTGAGTGAAGTTGGACATAAAGTGAAGAAATAAGGAAGTATTTATACATTTTAATAATATTAAGTGATATTGTACTACATTATGCGTAAATCTAAACGAGTTAAAAGTGAAGTGAGGCAAATAATAAATTTGCTTACCGAAAGTGGCACAACAGTGAACTCCATTTCGTTACGCTTTATTCTCGTTTGAGAAAAAGTTGAGAATTCAAAAATTCTCAATTTGAAAATGAAGAAAAATCCATAGTAAAAATGTGTCTTTTAGCTTGAGAATGCTATCAACGGTTATTTGAAATGCAATTGAGAATTAACGTTTGAAGTATGAGAAATGGACTGATTCTCAAATGTATCTCAAACCGAGAATTGACAAAAATGTTTTTTGAGAAATATTTCGCTAGTTTTATTGTAAATTATTCAGACAAATAAAACTTTCAAAAGAAAATACAAACGGAGTATTTCTTAATACATATTTGTAGTATAAAAATAAAACTTTTTTGTGGTATACAGATTTCGTGTTGATTCATTTTACGTTCGTAAATCAAAGTAACTGCCAACTTTATCATACTCAATATTAGGCTGAAGACAAAGAGGAAGTTAGAAGCATTGCAATAATATAAAGATAGAAAGCTGTATAATATTTCTTATAAAAAATTGTCATAGTACTGAACGATTCAAGCTTTTAAAATAACTCTGCCGTCAACCTAACCTGAAACTCAACGCAATGACAACAGCTATGCGGATACAAATTATAAAAATATAGACACGGCAGGCATGCCTGTCGTAAGAGGTGATTCAAAGTGTTGTGCATGCAAACCTTTCTAGGGGTTGACAGCGCAATTTATAGCATATCCAATCCAATTCTCAATCTCAGCTACCCGTAGCGAATACTGTTTCCTTAGCAGGCGAAGCTCTGGCGACCCTAAATTCCTCATGGAACAAGGGGGTGGAGAATATTCAATGTGGCCATATTAGCTCGTTTCCGAGGTGGTCGGGCTTGTACCTTAATGGTGCTTGTTGCCGGAACGATTCGGATCTATATCCGGCAAAGGACCATCAGCATCACTCGCACCCCCCAAAAAACCTTTCGCGAGTGCCCTCATCGCTACAATAACCACAACATTAGCCTGCTATTAAATTAAATCATAAAATCTCAAAAAAATCAAAAATTTGCATTACATCTCTTTACAATAAAACGTTCGATATGTATGTTTTGAAAGGCTTTGTGGAATTAAATACAAACATCTATGAATTAAAAGCAGCAGTATGAAATGCCAACAAATTTCTTGGATTGCCATTATAAGATTTTTTTTTGTTGTTAAATTATAATGCACGCCAGTGTCAAGGATTTGAAAGATATTTCTTGTCCATTGTCTTTAAATTTTTCGGATCCTGCGTACCAGGCTGAAGTAATTAATTTTGTATGAACCACAAGTAATGGGGTCAAAGTTTGGGCGAAACCATTACATTACACTATAAGACTAATACTATGTACAACCACACACCAAATTGGCAATTTATTACGCAATTTATCATATAATAAATTGTAATAATAAATTGCAAATTTAAAAAAATTGCGTAATAAATTGTTTCAAACTGCAAATGCAACCTTGTAAAGTGCGTTTATTGAGTAGATTTAATCGTCAGTTACGCATGGCTCAACTATATGGTTGGCTCATCTCATCAGCTGATTTGATATTTTCATTTCACTGGAGTAGGTTTTGTCAAAATAAGATGGCAAACTCAAAATTAAACCAAAACATTGAACACATTTTCTTACAACAAACAAAAATTTTAAAGTTTTATGTTCTCATTTCATTCTATTCGCCTAATACTAACACGTATATTTTGACAGTTTGAACAAAGGTATGTTGTTGCTGTGGAGATGAGCCAACCAGCTATCAAATAACTATTGTGTAAGCTAAATTGAGTTGTATGAACACCACTCAATTTAAATCAAAATTCCCTCAATTTATTTTTCTGTTTGAACATAGTATAAAACACTTTTTTGTTTGGGTATTGGATCAAACCAAGTTTTTTGTAAAGATTCTCCGTTTTTTGAAGTTAGCCTCTACAACTTAGATGTTGGCATTCGAAATTTGGAGAAGGGCACATCCTAATACAATTTTTAATTTGTTGAGCTTAAAAAATTAAAAAAGTAAAAATTTAGACGTATTTGCTTTCTTTTCTAATTTCAAAATGCTTGCGGATTTGGTAAGGCGACACATGTATGTACGTACCAGAGATCTGCTTTGAGTACTAATAAAATTAGTGCATTTAGTCATGAGCCAAAAAATTGTGTCTAAATGTGTACTTAGTCAAGTACAGACAAATACTATGAGTGATTAGCACATAAAATAGAAAATACATACGAGTGTTCCGTAACACATATGTCTCAGACATAAATGACATTGAGTATAAACTGATGTCATAGTTGCTTTAACTCAGTAGCACGTTGATTTCGTATGTAATACACTGTATACTTCGTTTATGATCCGATTTACTTTGGCGCTGTATTCAGTTTAGTTTCGTGTACATCGTTGTGTTGCTAGCGTCAGACTGATATGACTTTATTCATTTAATTGCACTGTTAGTCTTACTTATTCCAATTAGCGTTTT
Organism: Eurosta solidaginis; assembly: GCF_040869045.1. Lineage (NCBI taxonomy): Eukaryota > Metazoa > Arthropoda > Insecta > Diptera > Tephritidae > Eurosta > Eurosta solidaginis. The sequence continues at coordinate 295,816,136 of NC_090319.1, forward strand.
CGTATAACACAGTTGGCTTTTTTGCTCAATAAGGCAAATGAGTACTGAACTGGTTCGTGGCTTATGAGCGGTTATTCATTTTACGAAGCATGACTATGTAAATGTGTGTTAGTGGATATAAGTGCTTGATATTCTTTGTTTGCATACGCCCTAATACTCATTTTTTGGTTAGTCCACTAATAACCTTAAAAGATGAATAATTGCAGCTCACTGGTACGTACTGATATGCATTTTGATGCGCTTAATGCGAACCCCAGTGTCTGTTAAAATTCTGAATTTACAAGTACAATGTACATGAATTTGGAAAAATATGTCAGTACCTCTTAATATATAAAAAACACGTGTCACAACATTTTCGGCCGCGATGGACTCCTAAACTACTGAACCGATTTTGAATTTGTTTTGCACCCCGTGTGTAGTTTGATCTAACTTGAAACATAGGATAGGTTATATCTCAGTTTATAGTCGCAATATTATTTTATTGGAATTTTTTTTTATTTGTTTATACGTAATAATAAAATTACGTATACGCAGTGGTGCACCTCTTTTCAGTTGGTATGGATATGTTTGTGCACGTGCTTATTTAACTTTACATATATATTTATATATATAGCACATTACCAGGGCCGACGAGAGGGGGCCGGGGTTTCTGAGGGGCCCGCGATTTGAAGTACTAAGACATTTTTCTTCATTCAGGAGTCTTTAGTTGTTCCATGTGCAATTTTTAAGCCGAATTTCAAAAGCAACGAATATCTGCATTTGGGGGAGTGAATAAAAGGATTAGGAAACAGTGAAGAGGGCGGGAGGGCAGAGTTAGAGGGAAAAAGCTCATTAAAATGTATGCAGATAGGCCAAATTTAGGGCAGAACAACGTCTGTCGGGTCTTCTAGTACTATGTAAAACTTTCTACACCTTCTTTGGCTTCTAGAATCAGAGAATAGCCATAATCCTCTCTCCACTCAGAGCCATTAAAATACTACTTGTATTTGGTATGGTGGTATAAGTACGTGTACGAGTAACCGTAAGTAACCGACGCCTGTCTGACATAGCATCTCATCTTGGCTGCCAGTTCAAAGCTGCTCTATTTCAAAATTTCTTACATAAGGAATGCTCAATATCCAGAGCTTTTTTGTTTTGTCTGAACCACGACGGGTTAGGGCAATTCTGATGGCGTGTTCGGACTCAGGGCATTATAAAGTGCATTGGAATAAATTTCTCGCATTATCAAATTAGCCAACCTTTTTGCGTAGATGTGTAATTTAACCCTTTTAAAGAGCTGCGAATACGATTCGGACCTCAGAGTTGTCCCAGGGGCCGTGGTTCAAACCTCACATCAAAACCCGGAAAAAATCATTGGTGATCATTGGATGACAAGATCCGTCAACATTTTTTTGTGTAACTAATTAATTAGCGCTTTAAAATTTTCCGCCTTTATGCCTTGTGGCTCCTTATATCTGTTACCTAAGCGTAACAATATAAAAACAAACATTTCAAATAAGAAGAGAAGGCAGACCAAGTCTACATTTTTGTTTTTAATTTTTTTTAAACACAATAAATAAATAAAATATTTTAGGAGGGGCCCAATTATCGAACTTCGCTGCTAACTTTCAAGAACAGGTAACATATTTTTTTGCTTATGGCTCAATCTATACGGAAAAAATTGGTAATTTCTAATACCCAACCGAGCGTTGTACATTATTATGTATCACTGTACTGAATTAGAGTGGCTTCAAGCAGAATGTATTAATATTGTGACGAATATTAGCAACACAAAGGCATACTATCATCTCTAAGCCGATACTAAGCAGTCACTTGTATGTACATAAACAAATCAATCATTATGTCTACACATATGTACACACAAGCAGCGGAGAGATACGCACAAACACATGCATATATCTGAGATACTCACAAAAGTATGCAATCATCATTACTCACATATACACGCGCATATGGCTATGCGAGAGACTATAAACTACAGATACACACGCGACGCGTATAGCTGGTAACCAAGTAGAAAATTCTAGCAGAAGAAACGCCTAGAAATATGCGAACGAGACTTAAGAGAGTATAAAAGGAGCGAAAGCTGAGTAGGCAGTAATCAGTTTGTTTTAAACACGCTATCAGTTGCGAAGTGAAGTTTAATTGTGAAGTACTTTCAAAGCAGTCTAATAAAGACCATTTTGTAATACAGAATATTGGAGTGTTTTATTCAACAGTTTAGCGATACGAACGTTAGCAGAAGGTGTAAAATAAGCGGAATTTCACTAAATTCGTTACAATATTTAGCCGAGAAAATATTATACATAACAACAGCAAATCTAAGGTGAAATATAGGAGCACAATAATACTTTCGGTGGGGGGCGGGATGACCTAGAAGGTCCAATGTAGTCATATATAATCGTTCTCGAGATTGTCGGTGCGTATTATCACAACGAACCGGATCTATATCCGGCAAAGGACCATCAACATTGATAAAACTCCCCAAAGCCGCCGATGAGTGTTTTTATAGCGACAACAACATTCATGTTTGGTACAGGAAACGAGTTGAATATATCGTCGATGCATTTACGAAACTGTCTCTCTGGTTACATTTCAGTTTTACAGGAGAGTAGAAACATTTATCCTACACCACTTTTTCTTTAGGACTTCTTTCCATAATAAATGAAAGTGAAAGTTTCCAAATGTTAGAACATTTAGCAAGTACATACATACTTAAAAATTATCGTGTTTCTTGCCGGAAGCTACTTAATATACCTGAAAGAGCTTAAGTGTAACTTTAATGATCAAATTTAACTTAACCGTTATTTTACATAATGGATTATATGGATGGAGCTAGATATACTGAGCCCAGAGCCAGACATCTCAGTGGTTTTGCAATTTGTCGTTAAGTGGTTTCGCAAAAGCATCTACGTATGTATTTACACGAAAAGCTGCTGAATTGGTGCGATATTACCCCTTAAAGCTCTTTTATAAATATTGCTTCAAATATCCTATCCGCGATATATAAAATTCGGTTTCACACGAATTTGCGCCTTCTTACTTGTTTTCTGAAAAGGAAATGCTTACAACTTTAATTTTTTGTTCATCTAATCACTTTTGGTGGGTGAGGACACCTTATGTTCAAAATAATGTATTTCCTACATTACCACAAAATAAATATGCAGATATGATACGTGCCTACTGCTTTTGGTTAATATACCAACAAAGCATAAATTTTGTTTCCCCATTATGTATCCTATTTGTTATACAATAGTTCCTGATGTTTTTTTTTTTTTTTCAAAAAAAGAATTGAAAAAATGCATAAACGCTCATCTATTTGAATTCTCTTCGCATTAATAATGTCTTTAGTATAGGCTACGTTTCGTCGTTGACAACGCCTACAACTGCGTCAGCAGCAGCAGCACCAGCTCCCGCAGCAGCATTAGCTCCAGCTCCAACAGTAACAGCACTTGATATGCCACTTAAAGCAACAACACTGCTACCACCAACTGGCGCAATGTGAGAACTTGTAACACAACCACCACTAACACTAACCATATTTACATTGTTGTTGTTGCCGTTATTAAGATTATTGTTGTCGTTGGCATTCGATGCTGTTGTAGATGTTGATGTTGATGTGGATACACTACTCAAATGTATACTTCCAATAATTTGTGTAGCTTTTTTATGCTGTTGGTGGTGGTGTTGTAACAGTGTTATACCCTTTTGCTGCTGCTGCTGTGATATTTGTTGTTGTTGTATTAGTGCTGAGCCACTAGGACTAATGGGTGTCAATGGAAGATTAAGTGTTGTTGGCTGTGTTTGCTGCTGATGTGTAAATGTCATCGTCTGCGTGGGCTTATTAGTTGGCGATGTGGCTGGTGTTAAAATACCTAAGTTCACTAAATTTGGAAAACCAATTTTAGTTGGTGTACTTTGTTGTTGCTGCTGTTGTTTCGCCTGTACTTTTTCGATAATTGCTTGCAGTTTTTGCTGCTGTTGTTGCTGTTGCTTTTGTTGTTGTTGTTGTTGTTGTTGTTGTTGCTGCTGCTGCTGCTGTGCAGAAATTAAATCAACGGTACCAACAGCATTAGCTGCGGCCGCAGCTGCTGCAGCCTGTGCAGCGGCATTTGTAGCCAATTTGAGTATTTTACTCGCCGTAGCATTAGCGGCTAACAAATTTGTAGCTGCAGTCGCAGTTTTATTTGCTGCTTGCTGCGTTGCTACCAGAAGGCCAGTGCCATTTATGTTAGTAGTAGTACCACCACTATTGCTGATGCTGCTGATGCGCATTACATTGTTATTGTTACCTGATGTAGCTGCTGCTGCTGCTGCTGCTGCAGAAGTTCCAACGCTGTGTAGTTGCGGTTGTTGTGTGCTAAACTGATGTTGTTGTTGCTGTGAGTGATGTGGCTGAAGATGATGATGTAGACTGACACCAACACCATTTGTTGTAGCAGCAGTCACATTTGGGCTGGTGCTATTACCGCTTACAAGTGTACTACCGTTCGCTAGCTGTTGTAGTACATTGCCGTTTGTGGGGGCGGTGGTGGACGTCGTTGCTGCACTTCCGCCACTGTTGTTAGAAATAATCATATTGTTGTTGCTCCCGGCATTATGTGTGTTACCGCTGGCACTGCCATGACAACTACTGGCGCTACTTGACATATTACTAATGCTGGATGGACTAAGTGATCCCAACGATTGAGATGGTGAGCTACTGCGTTGCATTACAATTCCAGTGCCTACGTTGATGCCTGCCGTACTGTTGTTACTAGACACATGTTGAGTACTGCTCAATACGCTCTCTGGCGAGGAGTTATGCGTGACTAACGCATGGTTTTTCAAGCCTTGGGCAGTTTTATAACTCTTTCCACAGTGACATTTATAGCCTTTCCGAACTCTGCAAAAACAAAAAAAAAATTTTAGAAAGTTTATCTTGGAGTATGTTTTTCTTTAATTGTTAATACATATCGTTACATGAATCACAAACGCCCCACCCAACACTGTGGTTTTCAAATATTTCGGTGATATATATTAGAAACTTCTACGCTTAAATTCTGAAAGTTTTAGTACCAACGGAGTTATGCCACTTTTAGAAGCCATAACTACATGCAGTGATTTTGAAAAACGAGATGCGTTTTCTTCCCCTTTCAAATTGTAAGCTTGTTGGTAAGGGTCTTTATGAAGGGGATAGATTAAAACAAGTAAAGGTGCCTAAGTTCGGATGTAACCGAACATTATATACACAGCGTGAGCTTCAATTGCACATTTCATTTCAGATAAATTATATACTTTTCTACATTTCTACATTTCCCATTTCCTCTTACAGTAAAACTTGATAAGTGAAATATCATTGATTCAAAACTATTTTTTGCTAAGTTATAGCTTATTATTTTCGTCTACGACCTTTTTAAAAATCGTTTATATAAAAGTGGGCGTGGTCTTTAACCGATCTCGTCCATTTTTTCTAGAAATATTTTTTGCTATAGGGAAAATTTGTGTACCCAATTTTATTACGATCCGTTAATTTTTCTTCGAGTTATGGCTCCCGAAACATAGAAAATTGCTTAGCCACGGCCATTTTTTAAAACTTGAAGTTTTTCCTATCTATTGTTACAAAATTCACTTGGGAAATGAAATACCATTGATATAAAGCGCTTTTTTGCAAAGATATAGCTTATTTTATTCGTCCACGACCCTTTTAAAAATTATTTATATAAAAGTAGGCGTGGCCCTTGACCGATTTCGTTAATTTTTCTTCAAAGCATTCCTTATAGTAAAGGCAACCTCTCTGCCGAATTTGGTTACGATAGGTTTAACGATTTTTGATTTATGATTAACAATATTTGTAAAATGGATTTTAACACAAGTGGGCGCTGCCACGCCCATTTTAAAAAAAATTTTCAAAATTTTATCAAGAGTCGCAATATCAGTCCACAAGTCAAATTTCGACATTCTAGGTGTATCATTTACTAAATAATCAGGTTTTTTGTGTTTTCCAAAATGATATATATATAAAAAGTGGGCGTGGTTATCATCCGATTTCGCTCATTTTCAACACCAATCTATTCTGGGTCCAGATAAGCTCGTGTACCAAATTTGGTGAAGATATCTCCATATTTACTCAAGTTATCGTGTTAACGGACAGACGGACGGACGACACTGTTGATTTTGATATATGGAAGTCTATATCTATCTCGATTCCTTTATACCTGTACAACCAACCGTTATCCAATCAAAGTTAATATACACTGTGTGCAAAGCACGCTGAGTATAAAAAGAGCCACCAATTCGCTACGATTAGAAATCTATGCCGCGATTATTGGTAATAGAAAAAATAACCTCATAAAATGCAATCCTTGAAATAAATAAATACCCCATGAAATTGTGCAAAAGGCAACAACATTTTTATTTTGCAGCACGCCTTTTGTTGAATCTATCCTCTAGGATTATAGAGCAAAATCAGGGGAACGTTTTCCCGACTCGATTATTTTCTAGCCTCAACGAACTTTAAAGTAAGGATATTGATAAGCTTATTCGAAACTCTAAGTCGTTTTCCATACAGGATTCATTTAATTTACATGAAAAATATTGCAATCCAGTCGACGTCTATTGATAATCGAGCCGTCTATTGATAATCATATCAGAGCCTAAATTCAGTAAGTGTGAGTTTTGACCCCAGCCTCAGGGGTTCTGCTAGCACCTACGGGAATAATTTTTCTTTTGCATTTGCTTCCCTCTGTCTTCGAGTTAAAATATTTCTTGTGCCAAGATACTTAGTTTTCAATTACCTTGCGTGGCTTAACACCACAATAGTCCTGGAATTCCTTGAACTCATTGGGTGAGAAAGATTTAAATATCAACGTGCCAAACGAGAAGTAATGCATATAATTTCTTTGTATAAGTTTTGAAAGTGTTAGGCTTCGGGCAAAGTGCTCGCTTTAAACTATGCTAGGCGAGAACCAATTTTCATTTTGATATATTTTACATAGTGTTGTATAACCGATCGAAATATCTAGCCGTTATTAATATTATTATAAAACAAGTTTTTTTTTTTTGATTAGGCGGTTATTTCATCAACAATTAACGACAATGTGTTTGCCAACACTTTTCTTTTTAATGCCTGGTATAGGTGAAATGTTATTGTTCTGGTACATTTTATTGACTGAGCAATTTTTTATGGTGAGAGTTCCTTTGAAGTAAATTCAAAATTATATGGGGGCTAAAGTGTGGCGAACTTTTGGGCAATATTGTGAATTTTTACCTGAGTGAAAAAGAAAGAAAAGTACCAATCGTGGCTACTGCCTAAAATGGACCAAAATTGAAGAAAATGACCAGCGGACCAAATGGGGTTGGAAGGGAGCATTTTTGGTCCAAATGGACCAAAGTGGCAAGCGTGAAAACGAACAAAACTACCTTTCAAATTTCTCCAGACACTGGTGAGTTTTTCAGTGATGACAGCGTTACCACTTGGGCCAGAATCGCGGATAAAAGAACTGGTAACGATATTCGGTTACATAATGTTCTGGGTACTATTTTACCGGTAACGCTCAGAATCGGGGCGTTAGATTCATAATGTATTATCATTTTAACGAAAAGCTTTACAAATTCATATTTATCATTTGAGTGAAATTGGTTTTCGATACGCGATCGTATAACACGATACGGGCTCAGACTTTCATTTATCAAAGCACTCAGGATAAAAAATTAATTAAATAAGCTATGTCCGTCCGCACGTAGGTCTGTTTGTAAACTCGTTAACTTGAGATAATATTGAGATATATTTTTATACTCAGAGTGCTTTGCACACAGAGTATATTAACTTTGATTGGATAACGGTTGGTTGTACAGATATAAAGGAATCGAGATAGATATAGACTTCCATATATCAAAATCAACAGTGTCGAAAAAAAATTTGATTGAGCCATGTCCGTCCGTCTGTCCGTTAACACGATAACTTGAGTAAATATGGAGATATCTTCACCAAATTTGGTACACGAGCTTATCTGGACCCAGAATAGATTGGTGTTGAAAATGAGCGAAATCGGATGATAACCACGCCCACTTTTTATATATATAACACTTTGGAAAACACAAAAAACCTGATTATTTAGTAAATAATATACCTAGAATGTTGAAATTTGACGTGTGGACTGATATTGAGAACTGATAAAAATTAAAAAAAAAATTTTAAATGGGCGTGGCACCGTCCACTTGTGATAAAATCAATTTTACAAATATTAAAATAAATAAATAAATGTAAGGCGCGATAACCTCCGAAGAGATCTAAGGCCGAGCTTCTCTTCCAATTTGCGTCGTGCTGCTCTTGATTTTCCTACAAATTGGCCGGACGGGACCTACATGTTTTATGCATACTCCGAGCGGCATCTGCAAGGCAGATGAGTTTTCACTGAGAGCTTTTCATGGCAGAAGTACACTCGGAGCGCTTGCCAAACACTTCCGAGGGGCGACCCCGCTTAGAAAAATTTTCTTCTAATTCAAAAACCTTATTTCTAAAATTTTGATGTTGCTTTGCCCGGGATGTGAACCCAGGGCGTACGGTGTGCTAGGCGGAGCACGCTACCATCACACCACGGTGGCCGCCATCATAAATCAAAAACTGTTCCTATTGTAACAAAATTCGGCAGAGAGGTTGCCTTTACTATAAGGAATGATTTGAAGAAAAATTAACGAAATCGGTTAAGGGTCACGCCTACTTTTATATAAAAGATTTTCAAAAGGGTCGTAGACGAAAATAATAAGCTCTAACTTAGCGAAAAAGAGCTTTATATCAATGGTATTTCATTTCCAAAGTGGATTTATAACAATAAATAGGAAAAACTTCAAATTAAAAAAATGGGCGTGGCACCGCCCCTTTTATGACTAAGTAATTTTCTATGAAAAAAAAAAAAACGAACCGGTAAAGATGGATTTGATTGTGAATGAGGACAAAACGAAGTACCTGCTGTCATCGAGCAAAGAGTCAGCGCATACGCGCCTTGGCAACCACGCTACTGTTGGCAGCTAAAATTTCGAAATAGTAAAAGACTTCGTTTATTTGGGAACCAGCATCAACACTAGCACCAAAATCAGCACTGAAATCCAAGAATTAATCTTGCCAATAAATGCCACTTTGGACTAGGTAGGCAATTGAAAAATAAAGTCCTCTCTCAGTGATAATAATAAAAAAATTTCGAAATTTTGATGGCGTAGCACGCCCCATAAATCAATAACCGTTTACGTTGAACTGGCCGGTTCATGAGGACCTCACATAGACTGAATGAGTCCGTAGTGTTAACGGTTACCTTTGTCATAGAGAATGTGCCTGGGTAAAATGGACGAAATCCGTTCAGAATGAGACCGAATTTTATATAAATGACTTCCAAAAAGTTCTTAGACGTATATAATATGCAAGAGCTTAGCGAATACTATTATATAAATACTATTTCACTTGTATAATGCCATTATAACAGAAACAAATTTTAAAATTGGCGTGCACTGCTTTTTATCATTCTTCTAAGTTTGGGAGCCATAATTAGAAGAAGGGTTGTTTGACCTATTGCGACGTATTTTGGTACACTTACTTTTGTTTTAACGGTGAATAGTTATGGTAAAGATAGATAAATTTTCTATGTTTTAGAAGGATTGTAGACAAAAACAAGTAAGGAAGGCTAAGTTCGGGTGTAACCGAACATTACATACTCAGCTGAGATCTTTTGAGACAAAATAAGGGAAAATCACCATGTAGGAAAATGAACCTAGGGTAACCCTGGAATGTGTTTGTATGACATCAAATGGAAGCTATTAAAGAGTATTTTAAAAGGGAGTGGGCCATAGTTCTAGCGGTGGACGCCTTTTCGGGATATCGCCATAAAGGTGGACCAGGTGTGACTCTCTAATGTGTTTGTACGATATGGGTATCAAATGAAAGGTGTTAATGAGTATTTTAAAAGGGAGTAGCCCTAAGTTGTTTATGTGAAGGCGTTTACGAGATATCGACCAAAATGCGGACCAGGGTGACCCAGAAAATCATCTGTCGGGTACCGCTAATTTTTAATATATTGTTACGAATATTAGCAAAACTGAGGAGTGCTGCCATCTCCAGGCCGATGCTAAGCAGTGACGTGAATTCACATCAATAATTCAATCATTATGTATCTACATAAACGAATCAATAATTGCGTCTACACATATGTACACATTCCGACGAGCAACATTTACATACAAGGCAGCGAGAGATGAGATGTCACACACCGATGAATTTACTTATACGCTTATGTGTGTGCAGGAGACTGTAAACTACAAACACATGCATATATCTTATCTGAGTGGTCACAAGAGAGGGCAATAATTTGTGCACGTAGTTGTGGCTGGCGATTTTGTAGCCGAAACAACTAGTAACTTCTGGAAATCGAAGAGCCTAGAAGTATGCAGCGTAAACTATAAAAGCGGTGCAGGCGAGTAAGAAGGAATTCAGTTTGATTTGAGTTGTCAAGCAGTTTGATTAAGACGATATCTAGCGAGCAATAGCAGTGTTATTTTGAAGAGTAGAGTTTCATTGAGCTATCAATCAGTGTGGTTATTAATCAAGCTATTCGTTGCACAATTTGTTATTGTGAAGTACTTTAATAAAGGCCATTTTGCATTATTACAAATTGGAGTTATTTATTCAACAGTTTAGTGATTCGAACTTAGCAGAGGATTGCAAATAAGAGGATTTGCAGTAAATTCGTTTCAATATGTATATGTAATACCACGAACAGTATTCCTGCCAAGATTCCAAGCGCTTTTATTTCGCCCTGCAGGACTTTTTCATTTTCTTCTACTTAATATGGTAGGTGTCACACCCATTTTGCAAAATTTTTTCGAAAGTTATATTTTGCGTCAATAAACCAATCCAATTACCATGTTTCATCCCTTTTTTCGTATTTGGTATAGAATTATGGCATTTTTTTCATTTTTCGTAACTTTCAATATTGAAAAAGTGGGTGTGGTCATAGTCGGATTTCGGCCATTTTTTACACCAATACAAAGTGAGTTCAGATAAGTACGTGAACTGAGTTTCAAGTTTCAAGTTTATTTCATTAATTTTGCACATGTGAGACTGTTGTCTCTTAAAGTACATCAACTTATGGAAATCTAACATCTAAGATGAATATTAATTATCGCCTTAAATTTAAGAAATAAATACATATTTATAACTAAATAAATAAATATATATGTATGTTTGGTTTGATTGGTCTTTTGACCACAAAATAAATTGTCGGTGTAAGTGGAAACAACCAATATAGAAATAAGAGAATGGAAAAAGAAGGTAATGACGGTATTACTGAAGTTGTAAGAACCAGTTAAAATGTATGTTTGTGTTTTATTGGAAAAATTCAAATAAAGCCAATTTAAAGCACTTAGTATTGCGTTCATTTTTAATTTGATTAGGTAAAGAGTTCCATAGTTTGATGGCGCTGATAAGGAATGTTCTGGAAGATGTAAGATATTTATAGCGAGGCACAATAAGATTACAGGTCCTGTCTGATAGGCATAACTTTGCATAGAGGTATTCTGGCTGCCTGTTCTGAATTAATTGATTTAAAAACACGTTTCGGTAATTTAGAAAGCTCACAAGACTGCAGTTAAGTATTTTGGCGGAAAATTCCGATATGTGATCAAATTTACGTTTGGAAAATATATATCTTGCTTAATTGTTCAAAGCAGGTTGTAGCCTATTCTGTGATTCGCAATCCAGATTACCGAAAACAGCTGCTCCAAACGATATCAATGGAACTATGAGAGTTCGCACCAGTTTCAATTTCACATTAATTGGAATGAAATCAGATGTGTACCACAACTTCCTCAATACGAAATAGATTTTGCGTAAAATATAGCTAATATGGTCCTTACACCCCAGGTATGAGTTTAGTTTAAACACAAGGCTAGTAACCACAGACTCATAACTAATGGTAGTGCCTTGCAATGATAAAGATGACAATGATCGTACTAGCTGCCATGAATAGGTAAAGATTACTATTTGTTGCGTTTAAATTAAGTTTGTTATTATTTGCCCATAAAGAGGTACTTTCAAGATCTTCATTCATTCTGAAAACTAGGTCCTCTGACAGGCCAATCGGACGAGACAAATATACCTGTGCGTCGTCAGCATACTACAAATGCATTGATACACTCTTGCAACAATGGGTCATATCGTTTATAAACATTGAGAACAAAATTGGACCAAGTATAGATCCCTGTAGTACCCCCGCATCCAGGCGCTTCATCTCAGAACAGCTATTATCAACCACTACTTTCTGCCACCGATTTCGTAGATAACTTTCTAGCAATTTCACAGCATTATTAGAGAATCCAAAATATTTACCAATCTTCAACATAAGGATAGAATGATCCACCGTATCGAAAGCTTTAGAGAAATCCAAAAGCGTTAGAACGGTTAGATCACCTCTGTCATAAGCTGGACGGATGTCTTCAATAATTTTAAGCAAGACAGTATTACAGCTATGGAAGGCTCTGTATCCAGACTGATTTTCGTTCATAAGCTTATAGGTATTAAGGTAATCCGTAATCTGCGCGACCATCATTTTCTCCCATACTTTTGATAAAACCGGCAGAATGCTTATTGGACGAAAATCAGTTGATAAAATTGCCGACGGTTTCTTAGCAACTGGAATAACTTTAGCTACCTTCCAAGAATCGGGAAAGGTTGAATTTGTGATAGAAAAATTGATTATGTGAGTGAGAGACGAAGCTATGTTGTGGATGATTAGTTTCAAACATCTAAGACTGATACCATCCTCTCCAATGGCATTCGATTTAATTGAAAGCATACTTCTTATTACATCATTCTCTGTTACTGCATTAAAGTGGAAGGCATTTACCGGATTATAAACCAAATTTTCATTGATTTTGAAATTACCACTATTTTTGAATTTACATGACTGTAAAAAGAAGTCGTTCATGAAATATGGGTCCAAGTTACAACCTGAGTTAGTTTTCCCTGCTATACCTATGGATTTTAAATTTTTCCTCAGACTTTTAGTCGGCAAGTCAGTATCAAGCTTTGACTGGAAAAATCGTCTTTTCGAAATTCTTAGTAACAATGTAGCTTGATTTCTGGCTTGGCGGTAAAAATCCCAGCTAGTGTCTGTAGGATTTCTCTTCCAACGGTTGTAAAACTTGTTACGTGATTTAATAGCCAACATCTTTAGTAAACCACGGCTATTGCTTGCTTCGACCTCTTACTTCCTTGAGCGGTATATATTTATTAAAAAAATAAATAATTTGATTGTCAAGAAAGTTCAGTTTTTCATTTATATTAGGAAACATCCATACGCTGTTCCAATTTAGAATGTTAGCTTCATACGCAGCTCAGAAAAGTTAACCGCCGCAAAGTCTCGATAACGAAAATGAGTTGGAGTTGTGCAATTGAGGTCAATATTATAAGAAAGAAACAGCATGTCATGATCCGATACTCCTGCAAACGAAAATTGGTCATAATGAAGCACGTCGGAGCTGTTGGATGTACACATCAGGTCTAGCATGCTAGGTTTGCAATTTGGTGAAAACCGAGTGGAAAATTTATTAACAACATCCATGCAAATGGAGTTTAAGGTATCTCTTAATTTCAAAGATCGCGAATCGTTGTTAAGCATATCAATATTTAAGTCCCCACAAAGTAAAATATGTTCATACGCGTGTGAAAGTTGTGCTAATTGCGAAAACAGGGAATCTAATTCAAACAATTTATTAGGGTTGTATGCGCACATAATTAGACACTTCGTAAAGCTATCTCCGACCTCCATGATTATAAATTCAACGGGATCACTTATACTTGATTAATAAATCACTTTTTGGTGAATATTATTCTTGCAATATATGGCGACACCGCCACCTCTAGCACCAGTTTTCCTATCGTTTCTTGTTACCTTGTACCCACGTAACTCATACACACTATCGCCAATATCTTCATTAAACTACGTCTCTGTAACTCATATATTAATTTTTAAGTTTTCTAAAATATAGTTCAAGCAACCAAGCTTTGGCATATTTAAGCTACGGGCATTTATATGGCACAGCTGAAAGCCTGGGTGACTCTTGCTACAGTATTTAACATAAACTTAACACATCCGCTGTCAGTGTTCAAACCCTCATTGACCAAACCCCTTGTTGACCAAACCAAGAAAAAAGGCATGTAATAGTAACAAAAAAAAAAATAAAGAAAATATTTCAAGGACATTCTAGTATAAAAAGGATATGGTACTCAGAAGTACCGTCGGGCCTGAAGAGCTCATATTTTTATGCTTTAATGCCATGGTACTCGGAAAAACAGTTTTTTATGTCATAACAGAACAAAAATATTCTGCAGTGTTGACATTTCTAATGCGGTTTTGACTGATTTTTTTTTATACTGCACGTTTCACATCTTCCTCGACTTTCTCCAAATATTGGCCAATGTACTCCCAAATTACCTAATCGGACATCTTTTGATACTGACTCACCTTTTCCACGACGTTTTTTGCTTGAAGGTGTTGGTGTAAGACTCAATTTTTGTTTGTTGGTAACATCTTTTGCGTCATTAAGCCTTGTGCAACGGATCGTCTATGCTCTAGGAGAGTCATTTTATCATGGCTTTGGCAATATACAATCTAGAAATTAGCGAAAGCTATTTCCAAGAGCCCCCAAAACCATCTATGCCACCATTTTGCCTTCCTATACCGTATGCACAACGCAATTGATCTGCATGATCTACGCCACCCATGAATAAATTTTAACCTTTAATTGCGGTTGGACATTGAACTTGTATTGCCTGACCTTTACCTTCTCTCCTCTGGACAGTACTTTTCTCAGTGCCATGTTGGAAGCCACCAGTACGGGCTTGTTATCAATCCATTTAAAAAAGTTACGCCGTTCATAGTTGTTCGCGAATAGAGCTCGCCTCTTTTCATTTTCTTGTCCGCTTTCATGTTTGGAGGAAGTCATTTTCGATTTCCTCTTACTGTACTGCAAAACTTTCTGCGTTTGTAGAAATTCTAGTAGCCTGACAGATGTAAAATAATTTTCAAAGTACACGTACTTATTTTTTCCCCACACCTCTTCTATGAGAGATAAAACTACTCTCTCTCCCAGGCCATATCCCTCGTACTTTTCTTCGATATCTTCGTCCTTTCCTTGGTATATAGAGAACTTTTTGATATATCCGCGTTGGTCCGCCAAGCACCATAATTTGTAACCACGCTTAATTGGTTTCATAGGACAATACTGTTTTATAGCACTTCTACCTTTGAAAAATAGATTCGCCAACTGATAGCTCCTTCGTTCCATGGTATACCTGAAGAAAACGTTGATTCAGACCTTCAATCATAGTCGATCCTTATTGTTTTCTGGAATTTTAGAATTATCATTTACGTGCAAAAAACGTAAGATTGAATCGAATCTGTTTCGGGACATGGTTTTTGATGCTATGGGCACAGCCAGATCTTCGCTGGTACTCCAATAATGAGATAACTTGGCAGTTGATGGTATCCCATAAAAAAGTGTTTGCATATAAATGCCCAAAATTCACTTTTTTGTAAATTCAAGGTTTTGTTTTTTTGCACCGCATATAAATTCGAATGAAATATGATTTCTTCCACAATAGGCTCCATATAAGATAGGAAAAATTGTGTTGGCCTTTCCATATCGTCAAAATATCAAGTGACTGGTCCCTCTGTAGAGTCAAATTGTGAAACCACGGAGGTTTTATCAATTTTTTTCCATCTTTGCAATGGTTCTTCGAAAACTGTGCTTCTCACGTTTACTGGCAATATATTTGTCTCTTCATTTTCTTCTTCCTGAATTTGATTTAGGACTTCAATCAAAAACTGATCTCACTCCTTCGGTAAAGTCATCATCTCTTGATCTTCATCATCACCCTCGATGTCCGTATCTTGCCCATTATCGATTGGAATTTCCTCCAAAATGGAAGCAATTTCATTTTCTGACAAAAGTCTTCCGTGAACTCCAGCCATTATCCACTAGTATCTGTAAAAAGCTGTGTATAAAAATCAGAAAATACAAGGACAACAGTGCCCGACTGTACTTACAAGTCTCCTTCGGAAAAGCAAAGATCACTGGTAAACAAAAAAAGTAAAGTTCTTTGTATCTTCAAAACTAAACACTAAATTCACAAAACTTACACTTTCTTTTTATTTAGAAGAGATATTTTAAGAATTTAGCAAGATATAATTAAAATAATACACCACTTCTAATTTGTGACCGCACCATGGAAAACACTTACTTGAAAGAGTATAAAAAGCAAAGAATCCACAAATTTTATTAAAAATCCCGTTTGTAGCTTCTATGTTTTTTATTTTAAAGTACCGTTGGTCTGCATAATGTAAGAAACTTACTGATTACTTTTAAAGTAGCAAAATCAGAAGTGGTACTGGAGAGTACCGTCAGACAACAAGGGGTTAAACTAAAATCAGAAGCTATTAGTTTTTGACGTTTCAGCATTGTGGCATGTTCATTGTTTACTCTATAGTTTTGCAGCTTAAATTGAGGTTATGTTGCGAATAGAGTGGAAGGCACTCGAATTCGGTGAAAGAGGACACTCGAATGGAGTGGAATGAAGAACAGCAGGAAGAGTAGAGTTGCATTGGATCAATATACCTTCAATCATTGTATCAATATTAAAGATAAATTTAACTTGAATTTCCCTAGAGATTTCCGTAATATGGCCATTAGTGATGTTTGTGTGTGTGTGCTAATTTTGAGCGATCAGCTGTTAGTTGCGCTACTTGGTAAAGTTTACAATGGGCATGGTACATGACTTCTCTATTTAGTTTAGTTAAACTCTCACGTCCAAAAATATTGCCATAGCCAACTTCGTCGATGTCGGAGAGTATTAACGACCTTTTCTTCGATTTGCAGAACACAGCAACAGCTTTAAGTAGTTGACATCTGTCGTGCGCTGTGTTCAATTTAATTAGAATGGAAGCGGGACTGGATCTGTTGTTATTGTTTTTTGCGCGCATACGAAAGAATTGCCGCAACATAGGAGACTCAATATTTATGACACGACACAGCTTTGAAAATATAACGCTGATATTTTCATCTCTAGTAGGCGGTATTCCTATCAAGACGATATCAGTGGAGACCGCATTTTCTTCAAGTTTTTGAATCTCTTCACCCATATCATTTGCTTTGCGTTTTAACAAATCCAATTCCATGTATACATTTTCCACGCCTTCCACTCTTTCCTCAATTTTTCCAATACGTTCCTTTGCATTCGCTAACTCACCGGCTATCTCGCTCATTCGCTGCATAACCCTGTCCTCCAGATTCTTCATGGACTCGGTAAGCTGCTTTATGATACTTTCTTCATGCTTTTTCAATTTTTCCTCCACATATTAATAAGCTGGTCAGTAACAATACTTTCCCCTTTCTGCTCTATAGGTCGGTTGGTGTTATTTGTACCGGGCGATAGAGTATTTGTTGTTTTTAGCAACTGTTGTTGGGTTTTTTTCTTGTTGTCATACTTGCAGGCTCGAAAGGCATTGTATGTGTGTACGAAAGTGTTTTGTTAAGAATATACGGAGGATGATTAAAGCAGAAAATAAATGTTTATATTTGTATTTTAACTTTTAAATAAAGCCGGCAGAAACTATATTGATGCAAATATTGATACAAATATCGCAGGTTGTATTAATTTTGCATATCAGCACACTTTCACTAAGATTAATTCACTGTATACAGCGGAAAACTTCGATTTCTCGTCAGCGCAAATTTACACGTCTACTCAGCTTTGATCATTCTTCAGTTTAGTAAAGATATATAGGTTTTTGCTCAAGTTATCGTGTTAACGGCCGAGCGGAAGGACAGACGGTCGACTGTCTATAAAAACTGGACGTGGCTTCAACCGATTTCGCCCATTTTCACAGAAAACAGTTACCGTCATAGAGTCTCTACCAAATTTCAGAAGGATTGGTAAATTTTTCTTCGACTTATGGCATTAAAAGTATTCTAGACAAACTAAATGAAAAAGAGCGGAACCACGCCCATTTTGAAATTTTCTTTTATTTTTGTATTTTGTTGCACCATATTACTGGAGTTGAATGTTGACATACAGACGAATTCTAAATATTCTCGCGGAATTTTGTTCTCGCGGATTTTTTTATTCCCGCGGAAAAATTCCTCCAATTCTGTTCTCCTAGGGAAAACAATAATTGGGGAATAGGAATTTCGAATTTTCGAAGTCAGCTGTTTTGTCAATTGAAATTTCGTTGCACATTTCTTATTTTGTTTAAAAAATTGAAAAGTTTAATTATTGTTGCAAATTTGTTGGAAATTAAGAAATAAAATATAAACATTGCACAGTATTTATTGCATTTCATGTGGTATTCACTGAAATGAGTAATGAATTGGTGCCACAGCAACATCAACAGCGGAACATAAGAAGAAGACGGCCGCGTAACACAAATCCGCCGGAGTTGCCTGCTTTCATTCAGCAAAGCAATTTTCTGGCGGCCAAGTTGAGTTGAATTCGTCCTTCATCATATGCCAAAATCTATTTAAGCCTTATTAAAAAATCCTTGCGCAATTTCTGGATGGCTGCATCAAATTTGTATACCAAGAGCTCTACCGTTGCTTATGATATACTTTTCAACTTAAAATAAAGAATATTGTGGTTGTAGTTGTTGTTGTATTAGAAGTGAGAATATTGTGGTAGAATATAAATACATCTTTTAGCACAAATTTGTACAAATAAGTGTTCTTTCTTAAAATAACCAATTTCCTTTAACTATTTTGATGCATTCCCTTTAATTTAACAAGTGAAAAAACTCCTATGAAATGGCAGAGAAATCTCCCTCTCCCTCACATTCATAATACCTACTTTTCTCCCATAACCGTTTTCCGCTTTTTCGAACATTGTTCAAAATAGGAGGAAAGGGAGAAGTGAAAAAACTCACAAGGAATTTTTATTTAGAATACGAGGAATGGGAGAAGGGAGAAAACTCGCACGGAATTTTCGTTTAGAATTGGGCTGATAAAGATATAAAATTTTTGTTAAAATTTGACTTTAAAAAAAATTTTTTTAAGAGTGAGATTTTGTTAATTCTTATTTAAAACACATATAGTAATAGGAGTAACGTTCCTGACAAATTTCATCATGATATCTTCAACGACTGCCAAATTACAGCTTGCCAAACTTTTAAATTACCTTCCTGTTAAAGTGGGCGGTGCCACGCCCATTGTCCAAAACTTTACTAATTTTCTATTTTGCGTTATGAGGTCAACCCACCTACCAAGTTTCATCGATTTAGCCGTCTTTGGTAATGAATTGTCGCACTTTTTCGGTTTTTCGAAATTTTCGATATCGAGAAAGTGGGCGTGATTATAGTCCGATTTCGTGCATTTTAAATAGCGATCTGAGATGAGTGCCCAGGAACTTACATACCAAATTTCATTAAGATACCTCAAAATTTACTCAAGTTTACGTGTTTACGGACAGACGGACGGACGGACGGACATGGCTAAATGAATTTCTTTTTTCGCCCAGATAATTTTGATATATAGAATTCTATATCTATCTCGATTAGTTTATACCGTTACGGATTACCGTTATGCGAACAACAACAACAAATATATAGACAAACGGTCATGGAATGGGAAGCCCCACATCAGCAATTCTTATGGAAGTGTTTATGCAAAATCTGGAAGAAAAGTACATACAGGAGCTGAAGTCAAATTAGGCGTGTCATTTTGTGCTAGATACGTGGATGACATAATATGCGTTTTAACTGCTAATAACGAAGAGCTTGTACTGGAGTACCTCAACAAGCAGCACGAAAATATAAAATTTACAATGGAAACCGAAAAAGACGGAGGAATCAACTATCTAGACCTCACGATAAATATTGATAAAGAAACCAAAAGATTTAACTATGACATATATAGAAAGCCTACGGCCACCGACACAATAATACATAATACCTCAAATCACCCCCAACAGCATAAAAATGTAGCATTAAGGCTGTACCAAATGACTTGAAAGAACACCTCTTACACAAGAGGCATATAAGAGAGAACTTGAGGTCATATATAACATCGCTGCAAACAACGGATATAAAAAAGCACTAGTAAATAGGCTCAGAAGGACAAATGGAGAACCAAAAAGAAATAATGAAAAGGAAAATAATAGCTGGACGACTATGACATATACTGGAAAAGCAACATATAAATTGGCAAACTTCTTTAAAAAATAAAACATTAACACAGCATTCAAAACATCGAACAATCTAGGGCGAAAACTAAGAAAACTCAAAGGATACGTTTAGCAGCCACGGCGTATACTGGCTTACCTGCGGATGCCAACATAGTTACATAGGACAAACAGGACGGCAAATAAGAACGAGCTTCAGAGAACATATTAGAGATTACAACAAAAAAATACGGAATCCAAACATTACACCCGAATCTAATTTCGCGAATCACATGGTCGAGAATGAATGTTCCCCAGCAAACATCAAAAAAAGAAAAAGTTAGCACAAAATGAATTTCCCGGCGAACTGATAAATAAACTGGTACGAAATTTTCACAAAAGAACCCACAACGCCAGTTCAAGTGACACAAATGCCAAAATATATAAATCAGTAACATATGTCCCTGGAATAGCAGAGAGAATCAAGAGTTCAAACTTATATGATCAGAAAAATACAGAATAGCGTTTTCATATAATAACACTCTCAGACAGGTATACAGCAACGTGAAAGACAGGATTCCTAAGATGGAGAAATCTGACTTAATTTATCAAATTCCATGTACTGGTGACGGGTCCAACATATGCAACAAGGTATATGTAGGGACACTAAGCAAAAACTGAAGACGAGGATTTCCGGACACAAGTCGAATATAAAGTTAAGGAACAATTCGTCGGAAAATAAGACAGCCTTGTCTGCCCATTGCAATAATACTGGGCATCACCCCGATTTTGAAAACGTTAGAATTTTGGATACCGAGAAACACTATAACAAAAGATATATTTTGGAAATGCTTCATATTTTGAACACCCCTAATAGTAAGAGAATTAATTTTAAATCAGACACTGAGCAATGCAAGGGTTTACCGAAACTTGGTGCTGAAACAACAAAAGCACACAATGCAGGCTGCGCATGGCTCATCGTAATATATACATTCCAACAAACATCCCACTATCAATAACCTGGATTACAACAAGAATTAAGATGATAAATATGCTCTTGTTTATCATTCTATGCTCTTTCTATATAGGTATTGTTGGTATTAAATTTTTGTTTAGATATACGGTACCTTAAAATTGTTTATACTTACGGTATTCAAATTTGTTTATATTTTTATTTGATTCCTTTTGAACAAACCTTTCAACCACCTGATCAGTCGATCAAGCACGTCATTGCGTGTAAGTTCTATTTGTCCGCATATATATACATATATATATATGTTTGTACATATTTTAAATTGTAAACATTCTTATATCTTTGGTTTTTGTTTTCTCGTTTATGTTAGTCCTGATGATGACTTCAGGTTGAAGTCGAAATATCGACCAATTAAATATTTTTGAAAAAGGAAAATAAACGTGTTTTATTTACTATATGGCCTCAAGCTCATCAAACCAATATATTTAAAACTTGTTTACAAGAAACAAAGTAATCACATAGGTACAACTGACAAACACACAACAACAAATAAACACAAAGCAATTAACACACCAAAACAACAAACGCACAAAGAAGGTCAAACGACTAAAATTACGGATTTTTACCTGCCTCAGTCAGCCACACATATCGATCAGTAAAACCACCCTCGGTTCTGAATGAACACGCAGCACATACACATAACTAAATATACACAAGCATCAATTTTGACAATACCTGTTCATGTACCTAGGAACTATAAATACAGGACAAACGACAACTACAGATCAGAACGAAAATCGACACTGATGATGGCACAACGCCGAAACCGGGTTGTCTCAAAACCAAATTTGACAAGGGATGACGGAAAATCGTTCCGATATACATCAAAATATAAGGTCAATATCTATATATATAAAAAACAAATTCTATGTGTGTGCGTGTGTTCGCTATGGAAACGTATTTCCCACACTTCAATCATCACCAAATTTTGGCTATAGGTTCCTTCGGAAGGTTTTAGGCTAAAAATAATTTGGATATATAAAAGGGGCGTGACACCTCACATACAAATGAAATCTTTGGTACTGCATAACTCTGAAGGTATACATGCCAGAACATTGAAATTCAGTGAAGAGTTACATGAGGTCAATCCCTAACACCACCAAGAAAATGTGGAATTAGGAAAAAGGGGGCGCGGCACCCCCCATACAAATGGAATATATCATACTTTATATCTCTAGATGTAGTAATGGTAGGATAATGAAAATTGGTAAGGAGCTATATGACGTTAAGTCCTAACACCTCCAGTAAAATGTGGAGTTGGGGAAAAAGGGGCGTGGCACCTTCCCTACAAATAGGATTTTTCAGAACTATGGCTGCCGTACAAACTTAGGTTATTTAAACACCTAAAGTTTGACTGCATTCATGAGTTTGGTTGTTATTCCTTTTTGACGTTTAGTAATCTGCCGCCGTAAAAAAAAATTTTAGCTTCAATCTATCTACATCTTCTATAAAAATAAAATTATGTGTGTGTGTTCCCTATGAAAACGTGTTTCCCATACTTCAATCATCACCAAATTTTGGCTGTAGGTTCCTTCGATCATGACGAAGGTTTTTCATATTTCAGAATTAAGAATTTTAAATTGGTTTTTCATATTTCAGAATTAAGAATTTTAAATTAACTTTTTTTTGCTATGCGAACGAGCAATCTTAGCTCCTAAAAATTATCCGGTTAACAAAATCAATGATCGCATTCAAAACCAAATTCCTGGTGAAGTGCGAAATATAAATCGGTAGACACAGTTACAGATGAAGATAAAAATGTGAATTATCCAATTGGATTTCTAAACTCTTTAGAACCACCTGGAATAAAAAAAAAAAAAAATAAATGTAAGGCGCGATAACCTCCGAAGAGATCTAAGGCCGAGCTTCTCTTCCAATTTGCGTCGTGCTCCTCTTGATTTTTCCCTACAAATTGGCCGGACGGGACCTACATGTTTTATGCCGACTCCGAACGGCATCTGCAAGGCAGATGAGTTTTCACTGAGAGCTTTTCATGGCAGAAATATAATCGGAGCGCTTGCCAGACACTTCCGAGGGGCGACCCCGCTTAGAAAAATTTTCTTCTAATTGAAAAATCTTATTTCTAAAATTTTGATGTTGCTTTGCTCGGGAGTTGAACCCAGGGCATACGGTGTGATAGGCGGAGCACGCTACCATCACACCACGGTGGCCGCCACCACCTGGAATGCCTGCGCATATATTAACTTTGAAAATTGTCTAACCAATCATGCTTCTTCGGAATTTAGACCCACCTAAATTGTGCAATGGAACCAGACTTTGCGTTTAGAAATTAATGCCGAATGTAATAGAAGCAACAATCATCAGCGGTAAAAGCAAAAGTGAAGATGTGCTCATACCACGGATCCCAATGATTCCTAAAGATTTGCCATTCAATTTTAAACGCTTACAGTTTCCTGTACGCGTTTCTTTTGCAATTACAATCAACAAAGCACAAGGGCAATCGCTTACTGTTGCAGGCTTAAATTTAGAGAGTCCGTGCTTGCCAGCTATATGTTGCTTGCTCTAGAGTTGGAACGCCAAAAAATTTGTTTATCTTTGAACCGAACGTAAAAACCAAAAATATTGTGTACCCACTTGCATTACAATAAGATACAATAATAAAATGTTTTAAACGAAAATTTCATCAAATATGCGTACATAATTCAATTCAATTTACAGAACAATAAACTAAATTATCAACAAACAAAACAGAAAAAATAACGCAACATTCATTCGATATCGGGGGCACTACAACGTACCCCGGGTATAGCTAGTCTATTTATGTAAATGAATTTTGTTGTGATGGCTTAAGTTAGGAGGTAGCTACCCTGATAGAGCAAGCTGACTTGGACAACATGAAGGTCCGTTGTGATACCACATAAAATAAAATAACGGTGACGTAGCTATAGCTACTTAGAGAATCGCGGCGTAGCAACGATCTCAACCTTAATTAAATTCTACGGAGATCCAAGTGAGTTGCGACCGAAGTACTTTCGCCTAGTTCTGGCAGAAACAGTACCAAGCACATACATTTAAAATTTGAGAAAATACAAAATTAAAACTTACTTTCCGTCCTTTTTGTGGCCATTCTTCGAGTGGTACTTGATACCGTTGACATTCTTGTAACGCTTTTTACAACCAGGCACAGGACACGCAAACGGTTTCTCATTACCCGGTGTCCCATTGCTGCCGGTACCGGAATGCCTTCACATAAATATACATACATACATTTAAATAGCAAATTTTCATTCATACAAAAAATAATAATTTCTGTTGAGCAATCACCTGCTCCCATAACGCATTATGAATTCGGAACTGAACTCCTCAGTTGTCCAAGAATCATTACTATCCTCCGACTCCGAGACAACCATTTCATCATCGTCCATTTCACTGCCTAAAATGATGCGCCCAAATAAAGAATAAACCAAAAGCACAAATAAATAGTGCACAGTTATTAGTAAAATAGCAAATATAAATAAGTAATTTTTTTCGCAATCTCACCAGTGGGCGTATTGCTGCGATTTGACGAAGACATACTATAACTGTGATGTTTGATTGCCAATTTTCGCTTGAGTTCAACGCCTGTGGTATTGGCGGAAAGGAATGGACTCTCCTTTCGTGCATCCTCCGAAATGAAACGTAGTACATAACTCAGGGGTAAACATGCAGGCTGCGCCTGCTCTTTCTGTTCGACCACTTTTGGATCATAATCTGAAATTAAGACACATAAAATGAAAAATAATCAATTATGTAATGACACTGTACAAAAGGTATTTTGCAACAAAGTAAGCATGATAGTTTTCTGAAACGTGGCATCGCATACGTTTTAACAAATAAACTTCTTGTCTAGCTTGTCTAGTTTACTTTTTGATGTGTGAACATCTTGTCTCACGGTATGGGGAGATCCTGAATGTAATCGTAAGATGTAAGTGTAAGCGTACGCGTAAGTGTAGTCTTTGTAAGAGGTATGATATAGGGGGGATATATGTAGAATGTAAGTGCAGGCGTAGTGCGTAATATTGGTATACGTACTGTACGGAATTCTAGAATATGTGTGTAATAAGCTGGGTTGATTTGCATGGACGAAAGTTAACCCATATCGCGCCATCGATTTTTCGATAGGTTTTGGACTCAGGAAAAAAAGTTCCACTAAGCATACCCAAAAAAATAATTTTTGAGCCTGCAAAATTTGAGTTTTTTGACTTTTTTTTCTTTGATTTTTAAGGTTTTTTTCATGACCTACTTAAAAAATTTTCATTTGATTTTAAAATTTTCATGTATACCCGTCCGACTCAAAATTGTCCGCTTAAAACTTTGGCAATAACAGTTTTTTGAAAAAAAAAAATATTTTTTGGATTTTAAGGAGTTTTTTTGGTTAAAAAATTTATTTTTTCGCCATTTTTTTTAAGGGTTTCTTCAGAAACGTGCAAAAGTGTTGCCGATGAAAACGAATTTGTCTTATAGTTCCTATCCCACTTAAAATTATGCGATAAAAACGTTGGCATTTGGTTTTTGGGACTTGTTTTGGTCGAAATCGATTTGTTTCATTTTCAAGGCTCCAAATCATTTTTTATGTATATGTTTCCGTTAGAGGTAGGGGCAAATTTTGAAAAACCCATTTAGAGTGCTCCAATCGAGTCCAAATGTATGACCGACCCCCACTAACTTTGGAGGCCCGACCCACCGATGCCAGTGGCATACCCCCTGGAACCCCCTGGGGGTTCACCATACAAACATTTAAAAAAATCGCCGGTTTTGCACTTTACATGAATAAATCAGCGAAATGCCTATGTTTTTTCTTTTTGGAGTTTATTTTTCTATTTAGAAATTTATTTAGTCAGAACATATGTAAATGAAGAAATTAATTTAACTTAGTAATAGAAAAGAAATTAAAAAAAATTATTAGAAATTAGCGTTTTTACAACCCTTTTAAAACCAAGGCATCACTGTCATGCATTTGCATGTCGTAAATATAGTTGTGTGGGTTTTTTATTCAACTGTTTTAAAAAATGAAGGTATCACTGTGACACAATTGCAGATCGTAAAATTGCTTGTGTTGTTTTTTTTAAACCACCACAAGACACAGCAGGTAGAATTGAAATTACCATTTCATTCTTATTACCTCGTATCGTAGACCGCAACAGTTTTTGTGAATGCATTAAGTCGTTGTGAAGAACTCAAAGTGTGAAGTGCTAATTTCAGATAAAAAAATATTTCAAAAAAATAATAAGTGAAGTGACCATTCCAAATCAAAAAGTTTACAATGAATCCACCATCCTCTACACCGCAAGATGAAGCAACTACATCAACAACTATCGAAAACCCAATGACTCATATACACAAGCATGCTGTTACTGTTTTTGGTGTGTATACTGATTTAACTGATCTTAATTTACCAACCCATCTGGATATCTTGAGATATTATTTTTACTTAAGCGAACGTGCTAAAACAGAACAAAATAGTTTTCCCATAAATCATTCACTATTCAAGTACAAGATAAGTTGATTGGAATTTGGGAAAAACTTGGTATGGAAATAATGCTGAAAAAAAGTGTATTTAATAAATTGAATAAATTGCTTGACAAGTATCAAGAGCAAATCAAGAGAAGAAACAACATCCAACAATTTACAGAGTATGTAAAATCTCTGGAAACAATTTTTTACATTGGAACATGTAGATGCGATTTGAAGGCAGCTCCATGTGCATGCGGCTGGGTTCCCGATCGTCAAAGAGTTCATGCACGATCTACATAATCAGAGAAGACTAACAATGGATGCATTTATGATGGAAACTGAAGAGCAAGGAGCAACGTCTATGTCATCAATGCCAACATACCAAGATCCCGATGATTCAACATACGCACCGCCACCGGTTCAAGAAGTTATGGATAGAAGCACAAGTTCACAATACACAGAGAGATACGATTGTTTTAACTTTGCCTTGGTATGTGACAGATTTGGTGTGCCTGACAGAGTAGCATCAGCATTGGGAACCGCTCTTTTGCAAGATTTTAAAATTAAAGATAAGCATGGGAAACCTCTCATCATGGATAAATCGAAAGTTCGCAGAGAAAAAGAGAAATGCAGACAAGAAGTGCTTCGCAAACGGTTAGATGATACCAATTTGTTAGCGTTTTCATTCGATGGCAGAAAAGATGATACTTTAACGATAGATAAAATTGATGAGAACTATCATACTAGGATGGTAAAAGAACCTCATCTTGTTATTTCGAGAGAACCCAATTCTGAATTGATTGGTTACGTAAGACTGGAACATGAAACCGCTGAATACAAAACAACCAAATTAAATGGTTTTTTCAACGATAAAAATATATCACTGGATGCATTAATTGGAATATGCACTGACGGTGAGCCAACAAACACTGGCCCACACGGTGGAATTATACGACGATTCGAATTGCTGTTAAAAAGACCATTGCATTGGTTCGTTTGCCTTCTACACTTCAACGAACTTCCGTTTCGGCATTTGTTTGAAGCTTTGGATAAATCAACCAGCACTGGACCAAGATCGGCAACAGGAAAATTGAGCCGTCAAATCGAAACTTGTGAAACTCTTCCGGTAAGTTATTGCTATCACTCATTTATTATAATTGTCAACCATTTTTAATTATTTTATTATTATATATTTTCAGGTGGTGGACGGCTTCCAGAAAATTTAGTTGCAAAATATGCCCCCTGCTCCAGAAAAAAATTGAATTTTCCACCGATTCGAAGTACTTATACGACATGGCCCATGCAATTTCTAGCGGCGTGGTTTCGGTGGATCTGGCTAACATCAAACCAGGGAAAATTGTACATTCTCGGTGGCTCACCAAGACCGCTAGATTATTGCGATTATATGTGACAACGGAAAATCCAGATGCAAATTTAAGAATTCTGGTTGAATTTATAATTAAATGTTATGTGCCAATGTACTTCAATATCAAGTATTACAGCTCTGCCGTGTACGGCAGTGCATTATTTTTCAAGTTCATTGGTTGGTCACGATTTCTAGAACCTCGTTTACGCAAAATTGTTAATCAAGTAATTAAAGATAATTCATGTTATGCGCATTCGGAAAATATCTTGTTATCAATGTTGTTTGATAATAGCAAAGAAAAGCGCGACTATGCCATCAAGAAAATTCCACGCTATCGAACCGATGTTGACGAGCCAATGGAACTTAGAAGTTTCTAAAAAAACCAGATATAGACTTTAATTGCACAAGTTATACGGAAATGATCAATTTGAATGATATAAATATCGTATTTGAACCACCATTCACGCGAAGCATTCCGTACGATACATTGAAAGAATATTTAAATCAAGATGATCCACCGTTTAATGATCCCAAAATTCCATCACACATGCAAGAAACGGAACATGTTCAATTGCTAGCTAGCGTTTCCAAACGGGTTATACCGGAAAATGTAGAGGCTGTTATGGCGACGACATTAGAGAGCCGTGCGAAATTGCCCAGACTTGAAAGTAAAAAAGACTTCAAACAATAATTTTTTTTAGTTTCTTTTCTATAACTCACTTAAATTAATTTTTTCATTTACATATGTTCTGACTAAATAAATTTCTTAAGAGAAAAAATAGATATTTATAAATAACTAATAAATATTATTATAAATAAATAAATAAAAATAAAGAAAAAACATAGCCATTTAGCTGATTTTTTCATGTAAAGTGCAAAACCGACGATTTTTTGAAATGTTTGTATGGTGAACCCCCAGGGGTGTTCCAGGGGGTGTGCTACTGGCATCGGTGGGTCGGGCCTCCAAAGTTAGTGGGAGTCGGTCATACATTTGGACTCGATTGGAGCACTCTAAATGGGTCAAAGTGGGATTTTTCAAAATTTGCCCCTACCCAAAAGTTCGACCCAAATTGGGGGACATCAGAATTCGTTTTAGAGGTATGGTTCCTTCGGCAAAGTTTCTTATTTTGATCCCTAGAATACGATTTTCACAGAGCAATGAGCGATTTTTAAATCGACCCGCCCTATTGTACAGGTATAAAGGAATCGAGATATATATAGACTTCCATATATCAAAATCATCAGGATCGAAAAAAAAATTGATTGAGCCATGTCCGTCCGTCCGTCCGTCCGTTAACACGATAACTTGAGTAAATTTTGAGGTATCTTGAAGAAATTTGGTATGTAGGTTCCTGAGCACTCATCTCAGATCGCTATTTAAAATGAACGATATCGGACTATAACCACAATTCATTACCAAAGACAGATAAAGCGATGAAACTTGGTAGGTGAGTTGAGCTTATGACGCAGAATAGAAAATTAGTAAAATTTTGGACAATGGGCGTGGCACCGCCCACTTTTAAAAGAAGGTAGTTTAAAACTTTTGCAAGCTGTAATTTGGCAGTTGTTGAAGATATCATGATGAAATTTAGCTGGAACGTTACTCCTCTTACTATATGTACGCTTAATAAAAATTAGCAAAATCGGAGAAGGACCACGCCCACTTTTAAAAAAAAATATTTTTTAAAGTAAAATTTTAACAAAAAATTGTATATCTTTACAGTATATAAGTAAATTATGTCAACATTCAACTCCAGTAATGATATGGTGCAACAAAATACAAAAACAAAAGAAAATTTCAAAATGGGCGTGGCTCCGCCCTTTTTCATTTAATTTGTCTAGGATACTTTTAATGCCATATGTCGAACAAAGCATTACCAATCCTTTTGAAATTTGGTAGGGGCATAGATTTTACGACGTTAACTGTTTTCTGTGAAAATGGGCGAAATCGGTTGATATCACGCCCAGTTTTTATACACAGTCGTCCGTCTGTCCTTCCGCATGGCCGTTAACACGATAACTTGAGCAAAAATAGACATATCTTTAATGAACTTAGTTCACGTGCTTATGAACGAAATCCGACTATGACCACGCCCACTTTTTCGATATCGAAAATTACGAAAAATGAAAAAAATGCCATAATTCTATACCAAATACGAAAAAAGAAATGAAACATGGCAAGATAATTGGATTGGTTTATTGACGCGAAATATAACTTTAGAAAAAACTTTGTAAAATGGTTGTAACACCTACCATATTAAGTAGAAGAAAATGGAAAAGTTCTGCAGGGCGAAATAAAAAACCCTTGAAATCTTGGCAGGTATTACATGTATCCAAAAAATTATGTTCTGGGTCACACTGGTCCACATTTTGGTCGATATCTGGAAAACGCCTTTACATATACAACTATCACCACTCCCTTTTAAAACTCTCATTAACACCTTTAATTTGATACCAATATCGTACAAACACATTATAGAGTCACCCCTAGTCCACCTTTATGGCGATATCTCGAAAAGGCGTCCACCTATAGAACTAAACCCCACGCCCTTTTAATATACTCATTAGCACCTCTCATTTGATACCCATATCGCACAAACATATTCTAGAGTCACCCCTGGTCCACCTTTATGGCGATATCTCGAAAAGGCGATCACCTATAGAACGAAGGCCAACTCCCTTTTAAAAATACTCATTAACACCTTTCATTTGATAGAGTCACTCCTGGTCCACCTTTATTGCGATACCTCGAAAAGGCGTCCACCTATAGAACTAAGGCCCATTCCCTTTTAAAATACTCATTAACACCTTTCGTTTGATACCCATATTGTACAAACGCATTCTAGAGTCACCCCTGGTCCACCTTTATGCCGATATATCGAAAAGGCGACCACCTATACAACAACCACCACTCGCTTTTAAAACCCTCATTAATACCTTTAATTTGATACCCATATCGACCAAACACATTCTAGAGTCACCCCTGGTCCACCTTTATGCCGATATTTCGAAACGGCGTCCACCTATAGAACTAAGGCCCTCTCCCTTTTAAAATACTCATGAACACCTTTCGTTTGATACCCATATCGTACAAACAAATTCTAGGGTCACCCCTGGTCCACCTTTATGGCGATATTTCGAAACGGCGTCCACCTATGGAACTAAGGATTACTCCCTTTTAAAATACTCATTAACACCTTTCATTTCATACCAATATCGTACAAACAAATTCTAGAGTCAACCCTGATCCACCTTTATGGCGATATCCCTAAATAACGTCCACCTATAGAACTATGGCCCACTCCCTCATAAAATACTCTTTAATGCCTTTCATTTGATACACATGTCATACAAACACATTCCAGGGTTTCCCTCGGTTCATTTTCCTACATGGTTATTTTCCCTTATGTTGTCACCATAGCACTCAACTGAGTATGTAATGTTCGGTTACACCCGAACTTAACCTTCCTTACTTGTTATTTTTATTTTTAGCACTGCGCATACTTGAACTTGCTTTTTCATTCGCTTTGTCCTTGTTGCTATTTTTTTCCTCAATGTTAACAGTTTGGTTACAACAAATTAGGTTTTTTATGCCATCCCAAAATTTAGCCAAATCCCTGAATTTTACTTCAAAGGCAGTCATTATGGCTTCCAGCCCCAGTTTTTGTGGCGCATTTACACACTCCGAACACATGTAGCGTATATGATAATTTGCTTTTATCAACTTGACGTCATATTCAGTGATGACGCCCTCACAGCACGCATGATGGAAGAGCTTTTTACAGAAGTCACTACACGGCACACTTGTATTGTCAGTACGACCATAACCCTTATCACATTTTCCGCAAAAGTCATCCATAATTTAGTTGAGATCAAAAACTCGAAAACAAAATACAAAATCAAAAACGAGAACAAAAAACAAAGCGAGCAAGTAAATATGCAATATCCCACCCTTGCGGAAGAAGAAAGCACACTACCAAGGGAGACACGAGTCACCATGGCCCAACTTCGTCCTGGATACTGTAACAGGTTAAAAGTTTACTTGTCCAGAATCAATCACGACATACGTAATGTATGTTCTGCATGTGATGTGACCTCACATAACACCAACTATCTTTTCAATTGTAGTGTGGAACCTACGCCTCTAACACCCATCCCCCTGTTGAAACAGCCAGTTTCCTTGGACTCCCGTTGGGGGACTTTGATGACAATTTGGGAGTGGTCGTGCCCATTGAATGGGGCGAAGCACTGTTAATACAACATCAACAACCACCAGTCGCTACCACGCCTCCTGGCCATCACATCATATGCCAGGACGGAAGCTATAGGACTGACACTTCAAACTCATACCTTTGTCGACGTCACTTTCTTGGAAGCTCAAGGTGTAACTTCGAAGACTTCCTGACGAATGTTTATGTCGCGCTATGCAGCCGAGCTACACCAGAGAAATACCTTGACACGTTAGGGAGTAACTATTCGGCCATGGACGCCGTCCTCGAAATCATAAGCTGTCTAAGCCGTAGTAGGATCGGCTAAGGGTTTTTTTTTTTTAACCGCGGACGAAGGTTAAAGCTGTTAAATGAAAAAATGTATATCATAAAAAAAAACTATATTTGCTCAAACAAAAAAATTTACCGTGGAAATGAACGCAAATTTCTCTAAAAGGTAAAATTTTTTTCTCGGTAATAGTCTAGAACAGGAGAGGTGTCAAAAGACGCGTATTGACCTTGACAACAATAATCCGAAAGCGGAAAATAAAAATTTTAGCTCGTTCAAAAGATATTAACGAACAACCGGAAAAATGCCCCGGGTCCCTTCGAAACCGGGGTGGGATTCAGAGTATTTTTGCGCAGAACACCTTTCTGCGTTGGCGGCCTTCGGCCTTCGACCGCGCTTATAAAAAATTACCCTGGCCGGTCCACCAATGGGGTGGGATCAAAATTAAATGAGTGCAAAATCCCTTGGTACACAAATTTTTTTTTAGTGCACAACAACATTACAACAACCACGTGAAAATCGCCAACTTCAACTGCAAATATCTCCGGACAGATATACAATTTTTCTTTTCCGCGTTCGGATTGTTGTTGGCGAGGTCAATATGCGTTTTTTGGCACCTCCTCTATCGATATTTTTTGACGCGTATTAGCTGTCGACCCGTGTTCTAGATTTTTACCTTTTTCTCTTTTTTTGGCGGTAATTCTTAATTTAGGGTACAACCCAAATGGTTGTTGTTGTTTTAGCGATAAGGTTGCTCCCCGAAGACTTTGGGGAGTGTTATCGATGTGATGGTCCTTTGCCGGATACAGATCCAGTACGCTCCGGATACAGAATCAGTACGATTAAGGTGCTAGCCCGACCATCTCGGAAACGGTTTATGTGGCCCAGACCTGTTAAATAATGATTACTAATGGTAATGATTAGCCGTTCCATTGATTATTTTCTTGAAACGCTATTTAATGATTACTTGCCATTATTTTCTATTTTTAATGATTATTTTTCAATTGGTTAAAAAAATAATCAAAAAAAATCCGATTATTGAAAAAAATCAGAAATAATCAAAAGTAATCAAAAATCAGAAAAAAAAATCAAAAATAATCAAAAGTAATGGTTATTTTTTATTTTTTTTTTTATTTTTTGATTATTTTTCCGCTTTGTTGAAAGAAAAATTTTCGTTTGTTGCATGCATACAAGTACATTTTAGGATGCAATAGTAAGTCGTAAGCGCTTATCGAGGCGAATATATACATACATGCAACATATAGGGCGAATTGTATATGAGCGTTGATTCAAACATATTGTCACGGATATTAGCATCACTAACCCAAGGCGAATTCATTACAGGTGGTGTTATCCCATCAGCTGATTGCTTCTTCTTGATAATTTTCCATACAACGCCTTGTACTGCAACATGTCAGTTAATCGAAATCAATGAAAATTTTCTTTTGACTTGACATTCTTCTGCACGGCGAATTGGTTGAATTCGCTTTGCCACCACCTGGTATAGATTCGCCTTGTAACTAACCTATACCATCACTAAGGCGATGCTAAGGCCATGCCAAGCAGCCGAAAGAGATGTCACACACAGATGCATTTACTTATGCGCCTATGTATGCGCGAGAGACTGTAAACTACAAACATTCACATCAATAATTCAATCATTATCCCAATAAGCATTTTTGTAAGTGTTTTTAAAAATAACTTACAGTAAACTTACTCTTATAAGCATTAAATAAGCGGTTTGGTTATTTAGTTTACGTTATGTTTTTAAAATAAGCGTTTTGTAAGTGTTTATAAGTTTATACTTATAATAAGCTTAACAAAACAAATCTTTTGTAAGCATTTTGAGCACACATTTATAATTCAATTATTTATGCAAGCAAGCTGCAAATGTTTTCAAAAAAATGCAGAGAAGTACCGTTTGCTTTTAAAAAGACGAAGCAAATGTGAATTTATTGAGATAAAACGTGAAATAAAGTTGTGCACAGCAGTGAAAATAATAAAATAATTAAGGTAAATTAATAAAAAGATAGGTAGTGCCAAGAAATAAGTGAATGTTATGTCGCGGTTGAAAAGATTAAAGAGTGACAAGAGGCAATGCGAAGAAATCATAAATATGTTAATGGACCGGAATGTTTATGTGCCTGAAAACCAAGAAAATGGCCGTAATTTTGAATCCCTACAGGCACCGGTTGCCCATAGGTCCATGGCCAATTTCGATTCTTCAAGTGAAGATAGCTCTTCTGCAGAAAATGATTTGCGCCCCTTTGATGAGGAACTAGGTACTTGGCTTGTGAAGTACAATATAAGTCATGCAGCTGGGAATGAGTTGCTTGGAATCTTGAGTCGTAAGGTAGAAGGTTTGCCATTGGACGTAAGGACATTGAAGCGTACGCCAAAAGATCCGCCCACAGTGATAATGTCAAATGGAGAATATGTGCATTATGGCCTAAAAGATAGTCTTACCGACTTCGTACGTATCCACAAACAGGAATTATCCATCTTGGACCTAAATTTTAATATTGATGGCGTTCCAATATCAAAAAGTTCACTGAAGAGTGTTTGGCCGATTTTGGTTAATATTAATAACACGGAAGACGTTTTCGTAGTTGGTTTTTTTTGTGGCCGTTCTCATCCGGAAAACGTTCATGAATACCTACAACAGTTTGTTGAAGAACTCGTGGAGTTATTGCAAAATACATTTGTTTACAAAAATAAAACATATAGTATCAACTGCCGTGCATTTATCTGTGATGCTCCAGCCAGGGCAATGTTACTTGGAGTTAAAGGGCATTCAGGCTACAGTTGTTGCACAAAATGTATACAAAGAGTTGAAAGAAAATATGCTCGAACAGTGTTTCCCTACCAATGTCAGCCTCTTCGAACAGATATCGATTTCCGTCTAAGGAATGACGATGAACATCATAAGATAAAAAGTCAGATCGAGCTAGAAAAACTGCCAATAGATATGATTAAAACCTTTCCATTGGACTACATGCACGTTGTTTGCTTAGGTGTCATGAAAGTTTTATTAAAGTCCTGGATTCAGGAAAGAAAAGAGATATATTCCTTGAGTACAAGAACAATTAAAAAACTTAATTCAGATTTTTTGCATTTAAAAATTCAAATTCCTCGTGAATTTTGCCGCAAACCACGTGACTTACTAGAACTAGATCGATTCAAAGCAACCGAGTTCAGACAGTTTTTGCTATATACTGGGCCGGTTATATTAAGAGGCATACTAAGCGATGAAAGGTATGCCCATTTTTTGCAGTTAAGCCTCGCCATTCGGATTTTACTACACCCAATAGATTGTAGAAGAAACAACAACTGCGCGACAGAACTTCTTAATGACTTTGTTAAAAGAGTGCCGTGTTTATATAGTGAGAGTTTGTTGACTTACAATTTCCATTGTCTAACACATTTAGCGGCCGACTCATTACACTTCGGCTCCCTTGAGACAATTGGTGCATTCAAATTTGAAAATAAGCTTGGGAAAATAAAAAGACTTTTAAAAAAAAAGTCTAATATAACAGCTCAGCTGTACAACAGAATTGTAGAGCAAAGTATACACCCCATTCCACAAAAAAGTTCTACTAACAGGTTGATACAAAAAAAGTCCTATTATTTGTCAGAAACCGCTCGCGATAATTTTTATCTCGTTGGCAATAGGATTTTCAAAGTTCGTTCTATCAGCAAAACTGAAGAAGTCGTGCATGGTATTGGAGTTCAAGGCTTGACAGATTTATTTGAAAATCCTCTACCATCATCATATTTTAATATTTATTGCACTACAGAGCTAAAATACGACAACACGATTCATCAGCATACATTTCAAAGCATTACATCAAAAGTTGTAACCCTGCATAATATTACAAGTAGTTTATATAGCTTCATTCCATTTATACCAGGCCATGTCTAATTTTCAATATGTTCACGCAATACCAACAACGGAGACCATCAATCCGGAGAATGTGCAGGAAGCTCAAACCTTTGTTTTAATGCAATCCAGTGCAGCAGTCAATGAAAACATGGAGTCTTCAATAGCGAGTGTAAGCTCAGCAGGTTAGTTCGGGTCGCCATTTTAACTAAAGAGCTTTATTTATTTTATTTTGTCTTTCTTTTTCATGCGCATGTAGATATTGAAACACTTGTCGATATATCCTGTTCAAAAGCCGTAGAAAAAGTAGAAGATCGAAATAAAACTGTATTACTGCGTATATTAGAAGAAGTTACTGCGCTCCGCAGAGAAATCGGACAACTAAAAAGAACACCTGGAGGCTATCCTAATATATTTCCGAAGGAGCCCTTTTCCAATCTGGAAAGTGTTCTTTGCTTCGAAAAAGAAATAGAGCAAGATGAGGAGAAGTTCCGTCAGCTGGTATTAATTATCATTGAACATTTTTTAACATTTATTTATATTGTATTATTATTATTTCCTATTTAGAAAACAGATTTTAAGACAATGTCTAACTCAAAATCAAAGAAATTTGTTAAGGAAGCCTGGGGAAAAATTATGACTGATGTTGTTGCTGAAAAAATGTGCTGGAGAGGAACCAACAAGAAGACGTGTGCTCGGAACTTAACCATTGCTTTAGCCATACGTCGTAAGTAAATTTACTGTGCTTTGATTTTAGATTTTGTTTGAAATGTATTCAAATCTTTTCAGAAACCTTTTTACATGATAATGGCGGGGACGAAGTAGATTATATAAAGGCATCAAAATCTTTCTTTCAGTTTGCTAAAAATCGCACTAAATTAAGAACGGCATCACTTCGCAAAGTCTAGATATCTATATATACATATAAATAACTTTTAAGAATATAAGTACTTAGTTTTTAACATATTTTTCATTCGAAAAGTAATGTGCATTTAATTACAAATTCTGAATTTCCAATAAGTACGATTTAAGTTTCGCTCATGTGTTCAGCATAGTATTTTACTTTTAAAGCAAATTATTAAATGTAATCTTAAATTTATTGAATAAATAAAATACGTTCCACACTTATTATATGCAAGAAAATTACATTTAAATAAAGATTAAAAAAAAACACTTATAAAAAGCTTAATTTCATACATTATATATAAGCTTTATTTGCTACACTTATTACCAAGGTTCCGTTTCGATTATATTTCGGTTACTTTCAGGTGTTTTATAAACAAAAAATAAAAAAAACAATTGCGTTTTGTGAGCTTTATGCTTATTTGAGAAAGTTAATATTAAGTTTATTTTAAACTAATTTTGCTTGTTGGGTTTATGTAGATTCATTGACTGCTGCACTGGATTGCATTAAAACAAAGGTTTGAGCTTCCTGCACATTCTCCGGATTGATGGTCTCCGTCGTTGGTATTGCGTGAACATATTGAAAATTAGACATGGCCTGGTATAAATGGAATGAAGCTATATAAACTACTTGTAATATTATGCAGGGTTACAACTTTTGATGTAATGCTTTGAAATGTATGCTGATGAATCGTGTTGTCGTATTTCAGCTCTGTAGTGCAATAAATATTAAAATATGATGATGGTAGAGGATTTTCAAATAAATCTGTCAAGCCTTGAACTCCAATACCATGCACGACTTCTTCAGTTTTGCTGATAGAACGAACTTTGAAAATCCTATTGCCAACGAGATAAAAATTATCGCGAGCGGTTTCTGACAAATAATAGGACTTTTTTTGTATCAACCTGTTAGTAGAACTTTTTTGTGGAATGGGGTGTATACTTTGCTCTACAATTCTGTTGTACAGCTGAGCTGTTATATTAGACTTTTTTTTTAAAAGTCTTTTTATTTTCCCAAGCTTATTTTCAAATTTGAATGCACCAATTGTCTCAAGGGAGCCGAAGTGTAATGAGTCGGCCGCTAAATGTGTTAGACAATGGAAATTGTAAGTCAACAAACTCTCACTATATAAACACGGCACTCTTTTAACAAAGTCATTAAGAAGTTCTGTCGCGCAGTTGTTGTTTCTTCTACAATCTATTGGGTGTAGTAAAATCCGAATGGCGAGGCTTAACTGCAAAAAATGGGCATACCTTTCATCGCTTAGTATGCCTCTTAATATAACCGGCCCAGTATATAGCAAAAACTGTCTGAACTCGGTTGCTTTGAATCGATCTAGTTCTAGTAAGTCACGTGGTTTGCGGCAAAATTCACGAGGAATTTGAATTTTTAAATGCAAAAAATCTGAATTAAGTTTTTTAATTGTTCTTGTACTCAAGGAATATATCTCTTTTCTTTCCTGAATCCAGGACTTTAATAAAACTTTCATGACACCTAAGCAAACAACGTGCATGTAGTCCAATGGAAAGGTTTTAATCATATCTATTGGCAGTTTTTCTAGCTCGATCTGACTTTTTATCTTATGATGTTCATCGTCATTCCTTAGACGGAAATCGATATCTGTTCGAAGAGGCTGACATTGGTAGGGAAACACTGTTCGAGCATATTTTCTTTCAACTCTTTGTATACATTTTGTGCAACAACTGTAGCCTGAATGCCCTTTAACTCCAAGTAACATTGCCCTGGCTGGAGCATCACAGATAAATGCACGGCAGTTGATACTATATGTTTTATTTTTGTAAACAAATTTATTTTGCAATAACTCCACGAGTTCTTCAACAAACTGTTGTAGGTATTCATGAACGTTTTCCGGATGAGAACGGCCACAAAAAAAACCAACTACGAAAACGTCTTCCGTGTTATTAATATTAACCAAAATCGGCCAAACACTCTTCAGTGAACTTTTTGATATTGGAACGCCATCAATATTAAAATTTAGGTCCAAGATGGATAATTCCTGTTTGTGGATACGTACGAAGTCGGTAAGACTATCTTTTAGGCCATAATGCACATATTCTCCATTTGACATTATCACTGTGGGCGGATCTTTTGGCGTACGCTTCAATGTCCTTACGTCCAATGGCAAACCTCCTACCTTACGACTCAAGATTCCAAGCAACTCATTCCCAGCTGCATGACTTATATTGTACTTCACAAGCCAAGTACCTAGTTCCTCATCAAAGGGGCGCAAATCATTTTCTGCAGAAGAGCTATCTTCACTTGAAGAATCGAAATTGGCCATGGACCTATGGGCAACCGGTGCCTGTAGGGATTCAACATTACGGCCATTTTCTTGGTTTTCAGGCACATAAACATTCCGGTCCATTAACATATTTATGATTTCTTCGCATTGCCTCTTGTCACTCTTTAATCTTTTCAACCGCGACATAACATTCACTTATTTCTTGGCACTACCTATCTTTTTATTAATTTACCTTAATTATTTTATTATTTTCACTGCTGTGCACAACTTTATTTCACGTTTTATCTCAATAAATTCACATTTGCTTCGTCTTTTTAAAAGCAAACGGTACTTCTCTGCATTTTTTTGAAAACATTTGCAGCTTGCTTGCATAAATAATTGAATTATAAATGTGTGCTCAAAATGCTTACAAAAGATTTGTTTTGTTAAGCTTATTATAAGTATAAACTTATAAACACTTACAAAACGCTTATTTTAAAAACATAACGTAAACTAAATAACCAAACCGCTTATTAAATGCTTATAAGAGTAAGTTTACTGTAAGTTATTTTTAAAAACACTTACAAAAATGCTTATTGGGCTGTAGCGAAAATAACTCGTAAGTTCTGGAAATCGAAGAGCCTGGAAGTATGCAGCGTAAACTATGAAAGCGGGGCAGGCGAGTAAGAAGTAATTCAGTTTGAGTTGAGCTATCAATCAGTTTGATTAAGCACGAGATATGACGGCCAATAGTAGAGTTTCATTTGAGTTATCAGTCAGTTTGGTTATTAAGACAGCGAGTAGCAAAGTATAAGTGTTATTGTGAAGTACTTTAATAAAGGCCATTTTTCCATTATTCAATATTGGAGTTATTTATTCAACAGTTTAGTGATTCGAACTTAGCAGAGGATTGCAAATAAGAGGATTTGCAGCAAATTCGTTACAATTGGTGTCAGGTGAGGAATTGTTGAATAAATTCCGAAGATTGGGAATTCAACTTGGACATGGCAAAGTTCAGTGAATTGAAGATCCAGCAACTGAAAAAGGAGTTGGAGAACCGTGGATTAAATACAACCGGCAATAAGATCGAACTTCAAGCACGGCTACGAGAGGTAATGGAGTCGCAAGGAATTGATGTGGACGAGTTTGTCTTTTATCCTGATGGGGACGAAACAACAACAAAAATTGAAGAGAAAAACGAAACATCGCAGACGGTTACCAGCACAGACTTGAACATGATATTGGCTGCAATATCTGCACAAACATCGACAGTAGCATCAATGTCGTCGCAATTGGCATCCCAACTGGAAGCGCAAGAGCACGTATAACATCCAAGATGGAAACTCAACTGGAAGAACAGAAAACGTATATGTCATCACAGATGGAATCACAGGAGACACGTATAGCATCTCAACTGGAATCGCAGGAGAACCGTATAACATCGAAGATTGAAGCACAAGAGGCACGAATGTCCGAAATGTCGGCACAAATATCAGCGCAGATCTCTGCACAACTGGAAGAGCAAGAAGGACGTATTTCTTCGAAGATGGAGGCGCAAGACACAAAAATTTTGCAACTTGAGAACAAAATCGATGCCGAGATTGAAACATTGAGAGGTCGTATACAGGAGTTGCAACTAATTCGCCCAGTTGTTTCAGCAAGCAATACGAAGGTAAAAACTCCATCTTTTGACGGTTCTGTTCCTTTCCAGGTCTTCAAGCTACAGTTTGAGAA
This sequence comes from Eurosta solidaginis, assembly GCF_040869045.1. Taxonomy (NCBI): domain Eukaryota; kingdom Metazoa; phylum Arthropoda; class Insecta; order Diptera; family Tephritidae; genus Eurosta; species Eurosta solidaginis. Next base: position 295,857,422 of record NC_090319.1, read on the forward strand.
GACCGCAGCAGTGAACAACTGGAATGCGGAAGATAAAGTTGCTGCACTGTTCGTGGCATTGAAGGGGCCAGCAGCGGAAATCCTACAGACGATTCCCGAAGGAGAGCGGAACAATTATGAAGCATTGATAGCTGCTGTAGAACAACGTTATGGAAGCGAGCATAGAAAACAGATATTCCAAATTGAGTTGCAAAACCGCTACCAAAAAGCAAATGAGACATTGCAGGAGTTTGCTTCAGATATTGAAAGATTGGCTCATCTTGGAAATGCGGACGCACCCGTGGAATACACTGAAAGGGTAAAAATCCAGAGTTTCATAAATGGCATACGGGATGTGGAAACGAAGCGAGCTACATACGCAAACCCAAAGCTGACATTTGCTGAAACGGTATCACATGCATTGACGCAGGAAACGGCCTCACTATTGAGTAAACCAGCATACAAAGCTCATCGTGTGGAAGTGGAAAGACCAGATTGGGTAGACACTATTTTGGAAGCACTGAAGGGATCACAACAGAAAAATGCCGGAGTTATTAAATGTTTCAAGTGCGGCAACCCAGGTCATATTGCACGACATTGCAGCAGCGGTCCCAATAGCTTCAACAATGTGGGTGGTCGTAAACGCAGAGCAGAAGGTGATGAGCAAATCTCCAAGACCACTCAATCGTTAAACTAAATCGAGTCAGCCGCAAGGGGCGACAGCTGGCTCCCGCAATTGAATGCCCCATAATCTCTATCTCACAGATTGGAAGAAGATCGAGCAATCTTACTGTTGGCGGATATGTGGACGGAAAGGAACGGTTACTGACTGTAGATACGGGTGCCTCTCATTCCATCATTCGAGCGGATTTAGTCAACAAAAAGATAAGACCATTGCTTGGAGCAAGATTACGTACAGCCACGGGAGAGGACACCCAGGTAATTGGAGAAGTAGAATGTGAAGTCGCAATTGGGAACGTCACGGTAGTACACAATTTTATAGTGGCAGAAATTGTTGATGAAATCATAATTGGAGTGGACTTCTTAATCGACCAGGGCATCAAGATCGACATGCAAAGCAAGACGATGTGATATAAAAACATGGATGTACCACTTAATTTCGGCTACGAGAGAGGCTACAGCAGTAAACGAGTGCTGGTGGAAGAGAGTCAGCAAATACCACCAAAATCCGAAGCAGTCATCTGGGCAAAGGTTGATGGAGATTGTGGGACAAACAAATTGTGGGTTGTCGAAGCAGCAAACAAATCAGCACTAAACATACTTGTAAGAAAAACCCTGGCGATGACAAAACAAGATGGACGTATTCCGGTAAGAGTACTCAATGTGTTCAAGTCACCACTCAAACTGACTAAAGGAGCTATTTTGGGAAGATGCCAAGAGGCTGAATTAGTTATTAACTGTGAACAGCTCCAGGAACACGTTTCAGCTAGTAATACTGATCTTTCAAATGACATCACGGCATGGATGCAGGGGCTAGAGGAAGCATATCAGAGTAAGGCAAAACAACTGCTCCTAAAGTACGCGAACATATTTGACCAGGACGATTCTAAACCAGGCCGCACCAACGTTGTGAAACACCAAATTGACACTGGAGATGCGAGGCCGATCCGTCAAGCTCCACGTAGTGTTCCACTGGCGAAGCGGGAAGTTGTGAGTCAAATCATTCAAGAAATGAGCGACAGCGGCGTCATCGAACCATCAGCTAGTCCATGGAGCTCACCGGTAGTACTTGTAAAAAAGAAGGATGGAAAAATGAGGTTTTGCGTGGACTACCGGAAGTTGAATGACGTAACTAAAAAGGATACCTACCCATTGCCAAGAATTGACGACACTCTGGACTCGCTATCTGGTACGAAATGGTTTTCCACGCTGGACTTGAAAAGCGGCTACTGGCAAGTGGAGGTGAAGGAGGAAGATAAAGAGAAAACAGCCTTCAGTGTCGGTGATGGTCTTTGGCAATTTACAGTGATGCCTTTTGGACTTTGTAATGCACCAGCTACTTTTGAGAGACTCATGGACCAGGTACTGAAAGGACTACATTGGAAAACATGCTTGGTGTACCTGGACGACATCATCGTATTGGGCAAGAACTTTGATGAACATCTTAAGAACTTGGAGGAAGTTTTCCAGAGAATAGCTGGCGCTGGTCTGAAGTTAAGTCCCAAAAAGTGTGCGCTGTTTAAAAATGAAGTCAATTATTTGGGTCACAAGGTAACGACAGAGGGCATCTGCACTGCGAACGAAAAAATAGAGGCTGTAAAGGATTGGCCAAGACCACAGAACCTACATGAATTGAGAAGTTTCCTTGGGCTGTGCACATATTACCGCCGATTTGTACCAAATTTTTCCAGCGTAGCCCATAGCCTCCATGAGCTTACAAGAAAAAACAAAGCTTTTGAGTGGAAGAAGGAGCAAGAAGTGGCTTTCCAAACATTGAAGGAGCGTTTGTGCACTGCCCCAATGTTAGCATATCCGATTCTAGGAGCAACATTTATTCTAGATACAGATGCGAGTGGATATGCTATAGGAGGCGTTTTATCACAACTGGTCGATGGACAGGAGAAGGTAGTTGCATATTACAGCCGTTCGATTGGAAAACCAGAGAGGAACTACTGTGTTACGCGGAGAGAGCTGTTGGCATTGGTAGAGTGCATTAAACATTTTCACAAATAACTCTACGGCCAGCGATTCCGTGTCAGGACAGATCACGCAGCGTTGAAATGGCTTCTGCAGTTCCGTAATCCGGAAGGACAATTGGCACGGTGGATCGAGCGACTACAAAGCTACGACTTTTCCATTGAGCATCGAAAAGGTAGTACCCATGGAAATGCTGATGCAATGTCACGAAGACCATGTAGTTTGGAATGCAAGCACTGTTCAAAAGCCGAGGCTAAAGAAGACATTATAGATGTCCGGCTAATGAATATAACATGTACAGATGAATGGGACAAGGAACAGCTAAGAAAGTGCCAGCTAGAAGATGCAGATCTGTCACGTGTTATGCAAGGGCTCGAACGAAATGAAAGACCAAACAGAGAAGAGATGTCAGCAGAGTCCCATTGCGAAGTCATATTGGGCACAGTGGAACAGTTTAGAATTGATATCCGGTTGCCTTCATCGAGTATGGGAGAGTGAGGATGGTAAATACAAGAATAAACTGATAGTTGTTCCCATAAAGAGGATTCCTGACGTGCTCAGCGAGCTGCATAATGCTCCAAGCGGAGGTCATCTTGGAATCACGAAGACGCTCCAGAAGATTAGACAGAGATTCTATTGGGTTGGTTGCCGTCAGTCGGTCACTGAGTGGATTGCGAACTGCGAGGTTTGCAGCAGAGCGAAAGGGCCCAAAACCCGAAGTCATGGCCAGATGAAGCAGTATATTTCAGGTGCACCATTTGAAAGGATCGCCATGGATGTCGCAGGTCCATTTCCTACTAGCAACCGCGGAAACAAATACGTACTGGTGGTTATGGAATATTTCAGTAAATGGCCAGAGGTATACCCAATCCCAAACCAAGAAGCAGAAACAGTAGCAGAAGTGGTTAAAAACGAATGGGTTGCAAGGTATGGTGTACCAATGGAGTTACATTCTGACCAAGGCAGGAATTTTGAATCAGCTGTGTTCCAAGAACTGTGCAAGAAGTTGGGCATTCGAAAAACACGGACAACTGCATTGCATCCTCAGTCCGATGGTATGGTGGAACGTTTCAATAGAACATTGGAGGAGCATTTAAGGAAAGTAGTAGACAAGTACCATAAGGACTGGGATACACACATATCATTATTCTTGATGGCCTACCGATCGGCAGTACATGACACAACGGGCCAAACTCCCGCAAAGGTAATTTTTGGCAATGACCTTCGACTGCCAGCTGATTTGAAGTATGGGATAGATGCCGATGCGGAGAGGAATGTCAAGAAATCCACTGATGTCTTAGAAGAAGAGCTGAGAGAGATACACGATCTGGTAAGGCAACGAGCAAAGATTATGAGTGACAAGATGAAAGCGAGGTACGATAAAGCAATTAATTCGGAAGGGTTTCAGGAAGGAGATTTGGTGCTGCTATACAACCCACAACGAAAAAAAGGTTTGTCCCCGAAATTGCAGTGTAACTGGGAAGGCCCATACAAAGTTGTAAAACGGATCAACGATGTAGTGTACCGCATACAAACCACTACCAAACCACGAACCAAAATGAAAGTGGTTCATTTGGAGAGATTAGCAGCGTTTAGATCGAGAGATTTGTCTGATCGGGACGATCAGACTTAGGTGGAGGGCAGTGTCACGGATATTAGCATCACTAACCTATACCATCACTAAGGCGATGCTAAGGCCATGCCAAGCAGTATTTACGTCAATAATCAAATCATGTATACACATATATAAGGCAGCCGAAAGAGATGTCACACACAGATGCATTTACTTATACGCCTATGTATGCGCGAGAGACTGTAAACTACAAACATTCACATCAATAATTCAATCATTATGAATCTACATAAACGAATAAATAATTGCGTCTACACATATGTACGTATACGAGCAGCGGAGCGGCAATGCACAGACACATGCATATATCTTATGTGAGGTCACAAGAGAGAGCAATAATTTGTGCACGTAGTTGTGGCTGGCGATTTTGTAGCGAAAATAACTAGTAAGTTCTGGAAATCGAAGAGCCTAGAAGTATGCAGCGTAAACTATAAAAGCGGGGCAGGCGAGTAAGAAGTAATTCAGTTTGAGTTGAGCTATCAATCAGTTTGATTAAGCACGCGATCTGGTGGCCAATAGTAGTTTCATTTGAGTTATCAGTCAGTTTGGTTATTAAGCCAGCGAGTAGGAAAGTATAAGTATTATTGTGAAGTACTTTAATAAAGGCCATTTTTCCATTATTCAATATTGGAGTTATTTATTCAACAGTTTAGTGATTCGAACTTAGCAGAGGATTGCAAATAAGAGGATTTGCAGCAAATTCGTTACAATATTCTCAGGTAAGTATATACACATGCGCATTATTACATTCATTATATAAAATAATAATGGTTTCATCCTTAAGTCAAGCTAATTTTGTTTTGTATCTAAAATTAATATATCCGCTATTTTGGATTAAGTTATGGCTATGCACTGATTGTTTTGTAATCAAAGTTAATCATATTGTTCGCTTTATTTTAGTAATATTGGTTTCATATCATCGCCACTATGTGAGTGTTCTTCTTCCCATTTAGAGAGCTTTATCATATATATAAGCAGTGTTCTTCGTTAATATATTTTGAACGACTCAAACTTTTTGTTTTCCGCCTTCGGATTATTAAAACTGAGGTCAAGCTCAGTCTTTTAGGGCACGTATTAGCAGCCGACCGCTGTTATAGACTTTTAAAATGCATATATATATATATATATATATATATATATATCGTTAGCTTAATGTGAAAATGTGCTAAGTCAACTTTTACGAATTTTACAGGAAACGAAAAAAACTGAATAATTTTTGAAATACCCTTCTTTTTTCAAAATTGTGACTGAGGATACCTTAATTGCAATGCTTTTGAGTGTAGAAGCTTTGAAAAAGATAAATAAAAATCATGTATGCCAACCCAGCAGCTATTTTATGACTTAGCACAATTTCCGCACTCAAAACAAATTTTTTCTTCTGACTTACCACTTTTTACAGAATCAGAATCCGAACATACCGACACAGGATTGGAAGGTACTTACTGTATCTCGGCCTACCGAGGATGGTCAGTTCTACATCTTCCAAATAAACAAGCAGGCGGAGGATATTTTGTACACGCAGCTTGGCAAAATGTCCTTTGGCACTGGCAAAATTTACATGCGACTCAGGAAAAGAAGTCCCGAGGATAAAAATCCTAACACGCTGGAAGTGGGCGAAGTCGAAAAGGACCTCAGAAGCCTAAGGGAAAAAAGACAGGTGGAGGTCCCCGACGTCACCACGAACGTGCTAGAAGAGGACCAACCGCTAAATGGTGCTGTGACTCGCACAGAGGAACACACGGCACAACATTCACGAGGGGCTGAAGGGGGCCTCGAATACTCTAAATCAAAAGGTCAAGAGGAGGACGACGACGTCAAGACGAAGGTGCTGGAGGGGGACAAACAGCCCAATGGTGCTGCGAGTCCTACAGATAAACCTCCAACACAGTAAAGTGGCGTCGAGCGAACTCCTCCTAACCCTTGAGGAGGGTTCGTTTGACGTGGCGCTGATCCAGGAGCCGTGGCTCTCATCGGGAGGAAAGGTTTCTGGACTTAGCGCGCGCGGGTTTGGCGTTTACTACGCACAAACGGAAGGACGGGTGCGAGCTGTAGTAATGGTAAGGAAACAGCTGCATTCATATATGCTGCCTAATTACACCACCGAGGATCTCGTAGCGGTGGCTGTTGAGCAAAAGAATAAGCAGGCATTTATCCTGGCGTCCTGCTACATGGCCCATGCTGCGTAGGTTCCACCGATGGAGTGCAAAAGGCTAGTACAGGAGGAAGGGCGCAAAGGGCGGTTGGTCATAGGCGCAGATGCAAATGCGCACCACAATGCGTGGGGAGGAGCAGATACGAACGAGAGAGGCGAATCTCTATTTTGTTACATCCTGCAAACCAATTTGCAGATAGCCAACAGGGGAAATGTTCCTACATACATTGGTCCAACATCCAGCAATGTTCTGGATATTACATTGAGCTCCGAGCGTGATATATCAAGGTATGATTGGATGGTTCTCGATAGACCATCCTTCTCCGACCATGCGTATATAAGCTTCAGCATCCCACTAAAGAGGGTAGAGAAGGGAGGAACCTTTAGAAACCCTAGGGCAACGAATTGGACTAAATTCCAGAAACATGTAGAAACGAAACTGGGACAACCCAAAGAGGTTGCTAATGTAGAGGAACTGGAGGAGTCGAATGAATTCCTAACAAGGACGCTTATGACTGCGTATAACGAAGCTTGCCCTCTAAGAAGATTCAGAGGAAAAGCAAAGCCACCATGGTGGAGCAATGAGCTGAGTCTTCTAAGAAGACAGGTAAAAGAAATGTTTAAACTCGCAAAGACCGCGGAAAGCGAAGCGTGTCGGGACGAGTACAGGGATCTACTGAGGATCTACAAGCGTGAAATTACCAGGGCGAAGAGAAACTCATGGAAGTTTCTGTACGGACATAGAGTGCTCCAGTGAAACAGCACGGTTGAAAAAAGTCCTAGCAAAGGGAAACATAGTCCAGGGACTAATAAAGAAAGAGAACGGGGAATGGTCACGTGATAGTGAGGAATCCCTTGAGGTGCTTCTCGATACACATTTCCCATCGGGAGATGGTTTAGAAGAACCAGCAGACATCACTCACACTTCGATCACGGAGCTAGTGGTGCCGGGCTTGGTGACCGATACCAAGATCGAGTGGGCAGTGAAGACGTTTTCTAAGTTTAAATCGCCGGGCCCAGATGGTATATTCCCGGCCATGCTACAAGTCTCAAGTAGGGCGGTCGTGGAATGGCTTAAAATAATATTCGATGGGTGCATAAGACTGAATCATGTACCGCACTCTTGGAGAACTGCTCGTGTAGCTTTTCTACCAAAGGCGGGGAAGATCGTTCACATGTATCCCAAAGACTATAGACCCATTAGCTTAACATCATTTCTGCTCAAAACCTTTGAGAGGCTGATAGATGTGTACATAAAGTCCAACGTGGATGAAAAGCTGCTCTCCACAACACAGCATGCGTACACCAAAGGCAAGTCGGTAGACACCGCATTGCATAGGGTGGTAATAAGCATAGAGAAATCTCTGGAATATAAGGAGTATGCTCTAGGAGTCTTCTTGGACATTGCCGGGGCTTTCAATAATGTTGCAAAATGGGCGATTATGGATGGTCTTAATTACATTAAAGTACATCCTGCCTTAATCAGATGGATCGGCTGCATGTTAAATTGCAGAAAGATTACATCACAATGGGGATTGTACGAGGCCACGAAATCAGTGGACAGGGGCACGCCGCAGGGAGGGGTGCTATCACCTCTGCTGTGGACACTGGTCATCAACCAACTGCTCAGGCAATTCGATGAGGGACCCGTAAAACTTACGGCTTACGCAGATGACGTTGCAATTGTCATAAGTGGAAAATGCCTTCCAACGATTAGTTCTTTGATGGATCGGGCGCTTCGGGATATTCATACCTGGGCATCTAATGTCGGGCTGAAAGTCAATGCGGAGAAGACGGATATGGTCTTGTTTACAAAGAGGTACAAGGTCCCAAATTGGACCAGACCTAAGTTAGGAGAGGTGACCTTACAGGAGAAACCTTGCACAAAATATCTAGGAATCATCCTAGACAGTAAGCTGTCATGGAAGCTCAACTTGGAGGAGAGGGTCAAGAAGGCCTCAACGGCACTCTATGCATGTAAAAGAATGCTGGGGTGTACGTGGGGCCTATCGCCCTCTCTTTCTCATTGGGTTTTTACAGCGATTGTAAGCCCTATTCTATACTATGGAGTTCTTGTTTGGTGGAAAGCCACACAAAAAACAACATACCTCAAAAAATTAGAGGGGGTATGCAGACTATCGATGCTTTGCATTACGGGAGCCCTGAAAACAACCCCGACGGCTGCACTGTATGCCATTCTGCACTTTCCACCTGTAGACCTGGTAGCAAAGAACAAAGCGTTAACGACCGCAACCAGGCTCGATGCTTCGGGGCAGCTTGAGCGCCGACCATATGGCCATAGTAGTATAGCGTCCTCAGTCACAAGACGAACAGACTACATGATTCCCTACCTGCACTTTGAGGGAGATCTTAAGGCCACAATAGAGGTGGACGGTTGGCGCAAGGGTGCGCAAATGGCGGACGAGGCGATACATGTGTACACCGATGGTTCCAAAATAGTGGAAGGAGTAGGGTCTGCGGTATACTGCGCTGATCCGGAATTAAGCAGATCCTACAGGCTGTAGCGTTTTCCAAGCGGAAATATTAGCCGTAACCAAAGCAGTAGAAACCCTGGAAGAGAATAGCTTAAGCTGCAACCGTGTTAACTTTTATATTGACAGTCAAGCAGCAATTAAGGCAATAATCTCGCATAGCACAGCATCTAAATGCGTGTTAGAGTGTAAGCAGTCTCTGGAGAGAATCGGGACAGGGAGAAGCATACATCTATATTGGGTCCCAGGGCATATGGTAATAGATGGGAATGAAAAAGCGGACGAATTAGCTAAAAAGGGCGCATACCTTGAAGCTTGCTCCGTAGACGTCCCAATTAGATTGGGCGAGATTAAGCGAATGCGAGAGGTGCACATGATCGACCAAGCAGAAAAGGCGTGGGTTCAAGCGCGGGGCTGTAAAGTGTCGAAGATTATGTGTAGGTCTTACAACCTTAGACTAACACAGTTGCTTCTATCATTAAAAAGAGAGGACTGTAGACTCATGACGGGTATTCTGACTGGACACTGCCTTCTGGCGTCACATGCCTTTAAATTAGGCTTGGTTAGTGATAGCAGGTGTAGGAAGTGCGGGTTGGAGGAGGAAACGATCGAGCACGTTCTGTGCTCGTGCCCTGCACTTGCCAGGCTAAGACTCCAGCTATTAGGAGTGATACAGCTGTCAGATCTAGAAGCAGCAAGTGGCTTAAGTCCTAGGAAGCTTCTAGTATTTGCCAAGAGGACGGAGTTATTTTATAACATAGGTCCTGGTTTTTGATAGGGTTTTTCAGTTTGGTCGTTAAAACAAACTTCTGGTAACACTACGGACTCAATCAGTCTATGTGAGGTCCTCATGGACCGGCCAGTTCAACCTACCTACCTACCACTTTTTACTCAATATGTTTTCCCATCACTCCTCCCCTTTAATGATTGAAATATAACACTAAAACTATATATTTGACAAAAAATACTATTTATTTGTCAAACTATGTCTAACGGTTCTGATCTGGACTCTTTTGGCGGATGGTGCGCAGACAATAATTTATTTTTAAATTCAAACAAATACTGTGTTGTGTCTTACTCCAAAAAAAGAAAAAACTGCCACATACTTTATCTACAAACTAAATGCTAAATCTCTTAATCGTTGTCCAGAGTAAACACTTGGGTGTAATTTTTGACTCCAAACTCATTGTTTCAAAATTTGTTGCGATGGTTGGCTTCAGTAGACGTAACATCACTGACTTTAAGGACCCCATGACGTTGAAGGCACTTTATATATCTTTGGTCATAAGTGGTCTTGAATATTGCTCAATAATATGGAACCCTTTTTACACTCAAAAAAAAGTTATCATCAGGGCGATGCCATCTAGGCATCAATGTGCAATTTTTGCTTATCTTTTTTTCGTCATCAATGATCTTATGTTATTGACATTTTCGAAATATTAGTTTGATACTTGTATTTGTCAAGTTAATAGACTACATACAAATGTAATGCGTTTTATAATCAATATAGTATTAAATGTTATCATAATGAAACTAGGAAATATATACAGGTATCATTTTGATACATTTCATTACAGTCAAGATACAAAATTGATACTTTTAATCATACTTTTTATAATATTTATCGTTGCATTGATACCACGAAAATGATACCGTTTATAGTTTCATTTTTGCACATCGTGTATTAAATTAATAGTGATACTTTTTTTTGAGTCTATGAATCTAACTCCTATAAAATTGAGGAAGTTCAAAAATTTTTTAAAAATATTGCTTTACGTATGCTTCACTTACCAGACGGCCCCCCATCACATACCAGCAGGCGCAAATTGCTTGGCCTTTAGGCTTTGCATGACAGAAGAACTTTTATCTCACTCATGCTTGCCTATAATGTAATAAACTTTAGCACGAATTGCTCTGATTTATCTAATTTGTTCATTCCATATATTCCACTGCGTGATCTGCGGCATAATACATTACACAGGCCGACAGCATGTCAGACCCAGGAACCGGACTATATATTTTCGAAGGATTTTGATGCGATGAATCGAAATCTATTATATAAATATAAAATATAAATTGCTCTATCAGCTCTGGTTTTCGAGATATCCTAACCTAAGAGTGCAAAAAACACCGTTTTTGCCCATATTTGAGGTTATATAGCCTTGCAATTGTTTCCTTTCACCAAAATTAAAGGATGGCATCTTTGAATACAAGTCTTAATCTTTCAAATGGCTTTGAGTTTGCTCAAATATCATTTTTTTCGCTGAGATATCGTGTTCTGAAATTTTGTGGTGCGGTAGGAGTGGTTTCTATGGGTTAGGGGATACGGAAGTTGATGGGTTAACAGTTAAGTTGGTCAGCCCAGTTGTGGTGTGAGATATCTAGATAAATAAGACTTATTTTAGGAAAAATATGCGAGTAAACGCAGTCCCCATGGCTAAGTGGGTTAGCCTGCTTGCAGTATGATAGGGGTGGTTTCTAGGGGTTAGGGCTGTGTGTGACTTGGTACCCGAGGGTTAGATAGTGTAGGGGTGTGGTGAGTTAGCAAACTTATGGTGAGATAACATTTTAAGAAAAACAAGTAAGGAAGGCTAAGTTCGGGTGTAACCGAACATTACATACTCAGTTGAGAGCTATGGAGACAAAATAAGGAAAATCACCATGTAGGAAAATGAACCCAGGGTAACCCTGGAATGTGGTTGTATGACATGTGTATCAAATGAAAGGTGTTAATGAGTATTTTAAAAGGGAGTGTGCCTTAGTTGTATATGTGAAGGCGTTTTCGAGATATCGCCATAAAGGTGGACCAGGGGTAACTCTAGGATGTGTTTGTACGATATGGGTATCAAATGAAAGGTGTTACTGACCATTTTAAGAGGGAGTGGGCCTTAGGTCTATCGGTGGACGCCTTTTCGAGATATCGCCATTAAGGTGGGCCAGGGGTGACTCTAGAATGTGTTTGTATGATATGGGTATCAAATGAAAGGTGGTAATGAGTATTTTAAAAGGGAGTGATCCTTAGTTCTATAGGTGAACGCCTTTTCGAGATATCGCCATAAAGGTGGAACAGGGGTGACTCTAGAATGGGCATCTAATGAAAGGTGTTAATGAGTATTTTAAAAGGGAATGGGCTTTAGTTCTATAGGTGAACGCCTTTTCGAGATATCGCCATAAAGGTGGACCAGAGGTCTCTAGAATACGTTTGTACGATATGGGTACCAAATGAAAGGTGTTAATGAGTATTTTAAAAGGGAGTGATCCTTAGTTCCATAGGTGGACGCCGTTTCGAGATAACGCCATAAAGGTGGACCAGGGGTGACTTTAGAATGTTTGTACGATATGGGTATCAAACGAAAGGTGTTACTGAGCATTTTAAGAGGGAGTGGGCATTAGGCCTAAAGGTGGACGCCTTTTCGAGATATCGCAATTAGGGTGGGCCAGGGGTGACTCTAGAATGTGTTTGTACGATATGGGTATCAAATGAAAGGTGGTAATGAGTATTTTAAAAGGGAGTAATCCTTAGTTCTATAGGTGGACGCCTTTTCGAGATATCGCCATAAAGGTGAACCAAGGGTGACTCTAGAATGTTTGTACGATATGGGTATCAAACGAAAGGTGTTACTGAGCATTTTAAGAGGGAGTGGGCATTAGGTCTAAAGGTGGACGCCTTTTCGAGATATCGCCATTAGGGTGGGCCAGGGTTGACTCTAGAATGTGTTTGTACGATATGGGTATCAAATGAAAGTTGGTAATGAGTATTTTAAAAGGGAGTAATCCTTAGTTCTATAGGTGGCCGCCTTTTCGAGATATCGCCATAAAGGTGGGCCAGGGGTGACTCTAGAATGTGTTTGTACGATATTATTAATGAGGGTTTTAAAAGCGAGTGGCCCTTAGATGTATATGTGAAGGCGTTTTCGCGATATCGACCAAAATGTGGACCAGCGTGATCCAGAAAATCATCTGTCGGGTACTGCTAATTTATTTATATATGTGCTA